>NW_012101471.1:7919-13309 GCF_000951045.1 Mandrillus leucophaeus
GCCTCTTGGCATCGTGTTTTCAGGGACTGCCTCAGATTGTGCAATGAAGTGAAGTGGAAATTTTAAAACTTTTATTCTACCCATTCTTTCATCTGTCGTCTAGGCAGGCTACAAACCTCCCCAACATCCCTGCTGCTAACCCCCTCCAACCGACACTGCAAGTGTCAAACACAAGTACTAGCTCAACATGGTCTTCAGTCTCACCCTGGGCTGCCCCTGTTTTGTTACGTAGATTTTGTTGCTGATACTGGTTTTCTACTTTCTGTTTCCATTCTATAACTTTTTAGGGTTGATTTGGGAAGCAGAGCACAGCAGCCCAAAATTGCTTGTAATGTCGATGGCTACAGGTAAGGCACTAAATTGTAAATAATTTAAGCTGAGTTTACATTTTTACACTGCTGTGTTCCCCATGAATGAATATGTTATACTCCTCTATATATTTCAAGCTCTTTTTTTCTGAATATGTCAGTATACTTCGATAGCTGCTTGTATAAACACCTTATACATTTTTATTAGACTTCTATTCAGGTAATTATTGATACCGAACCCCTTCCCTCCCTTAGCCGTAAATGTGAACCTCAGGATCCGTGTGCCTGGCCGCCATTCCCAGCGCTTCCCTGAGTTGATACCAGGGGCAAAGCCCGTATTCTGCCAGGATGGGGGTGGGGATGGGAATGCGGTTGGTGTTTGAGGGATGGGGGTGGGGTTGGTGTTGGGGGATGGGAATGGTGGTGGGTGCAGGGGGTAGGTTGTGCTCAGTCCCCTCTCCGGGTCCTGACCTTGATTCCTGGCTGAGTCTGGGCCCTGCCCACTTCTAAGCAGCCCTTCCCTGGTCACACAAAGCTCTTACCCCAGAGTTCCCTGGGGTTAAAGTGGCGGGGGTTGGCGGGGTGAAGTGGTGGCGACTCAGCCTTCCACGTCTTCCGTTTCAGGGTGGTCCAGGCCTGGCAACAGAGGCAGCACTGAATTGTTTGAGGCCCTCTGTCTGTGGTGAGACTCGCCCCAGTACTCCCTCAGCATCTCACCTTGCCTCCTCACCAGACTTCGGCCTGCTTCCCTCCCCCGACATCAGGCCGTTGCTCAGGGCGAGAATCTCGCTGCCCTCTGATCCCCAATGCGCAAGTCAGTGACGTCACATCCGGGCATCGGCACTTCCCTGGGTTTTCCACAGAGGTGGAACTGGATTCTGCCTGGATGGGGATCTGGATGGTGATGGGGGTAAGCATGAAGATGGTGTTGAGGTTAGGGGCAGGGATTGGGACGGGGATCCTGTGGCTGTGTAGATCCTGTCTCTTATACACATCTAGATGTGTATAAGAGACAGGGATCTGGATGGTGATGGGGGTAAGCATGAAGATGGTGTTGAGGTTAGGGGCAGGGATTGGGACGGGGATCCTGTGGCTGTGTAGATCCTGGTGGGGTCGGGGGAGTTGGGGGTGGGAGGGGCCTTTGGTCATCCCTCAGGATCCTGATTTGGATACCTGGCTGAGCCTGGACCGCCATCCTCTGCTGATTGTATGTGCTCAGACCAAGTCTCTGACTCTGAGTCCCCCCAAAGTGGCATTGAGGGGAGGGGTGTGGTCGGGGTGACATCATTGCCAGTGTTTACCAGGGCTGACAAGGGGGCTGAGTTGGATTCTCTGGTCCCTTTATGTGGGGGAGGGTGGACCCTCAGTCCTCATTCAGGAGGGTCCTCTTCCTCACTCCTGGCTGTTGGATGAAGTGATGGGTGGGAGATACACTGTTTCTGTCACCTCTGAGCATTTGCGCATCTGCACCCCTTGTAGAGAATGGCTGCGGGTCCCAGGCCAGGTGCTCCCTGCAGGGTGGGAGCTCCTGCGATTGTAGGGACCTCTGGGAGAAGATGCACACCTTCCCACGGGGGCTCCTCCCCAGCCAGAGCTACACTTGGCAAACCTTTGGTCCTAAGTGATTTATTCTCTGAATTGAAGAAATAGCGTTTACATATCTTCTAAGTATATATGTAGGTAGCAATATATGTATTTATTTCTATGAAGTAATAGCCACCCTTAGTATGCATGATTCACTCTCATATCTTATTCTAGTTCTATTCCAGTCTTTGTGTTCTGTTGAAAGAATTTTTTTTTTTAAACGTAATTCCTCTCCCACTATGTTGGTTTCTGGTTGTTATTAGCAGAACCCTGGAGCCATAGTGCCTTAACCAACCCAATTTTCCTGGTGTTCTGCTATTACACTAGGCCTCTTGGCATCGTGTTTTCAGGGACTGCCTCAGATTGTGCAATGAAGTGAAGTGGAAATTTTAAAACTTTTATTCTACCCATTCTTTCATCTGCCGTCTAGGCAGGCTACAAACCTCCCCAACATCCCTGCCGCTAACCCCCTTTAACTGACACTGCAAGTGTCAAACACAAGTACCACGTCAACACAGCCTTCAGTCTCACCCTGGGCTTTCTCTGTTTTGTTATGTAGATTTTGTTGCTGATACTGTTTTTTTTACTTTCTATTTCCATTGTGTAATTTTCCAGGTTTGACTTGGGAAGCAGAGCACAGCAGCCCTATTTTGTTGTAATGTTGGCGGCTACAGGTAAGTCACTAAATTGTAAATAATTTAAACTGAGTTTACATTTTTACACTGCTGTGTTCCCCATGAATGAATATGTTATACTCCTCTATATATTTCAAGCTCTTTTTTTCTGAATATGTCAGTATACTTCGATAGCTGCCTGTATAAACACCTTATACGTTTTTATTAGACTTCTGTTTAAGTAATTATTGGATTTTCTTGCTATTACAAATGGTATATTGTCTATTAATTGTTCTAGTTAGTTATTGCTTTCGTGAGGTGAAGATTTTGATTTTGCTGTAGTAATCTGTTGCACACCTTGTTCTGAAGGCAGATGCACTTGAATATTCCACATACCTTTTCCTTTGAATTTTCAAGATCGATAATGGTATTATCACTAAATATTACATGTTTTTCCAATATTCATACCACTTACTCATTTTGATACTTACAGCTCTTTGTGTCTCAATCCTGATTTCAAACGTAGAGATAATGGCCTGCATCTACTACTCATTCCTGACTTGACTGATAATTCTTTGAATATTTGACATTTAAGTATGTTTACTGTTGATTTTAGGAAACAGAAGTTCTCTTTGAGTATAGGTTGCCTAAATACTTTTTTTTTTTTTACCATGAACTCATATTAAATTTATTTTAAAAGCTTTTTCTGTACCCTTTGACATGATCAAAATTTTTCTCCTCCGTTTTGTATGTGAGGAATCACAATGAAACAGATTTTTTTCTAATGTTAAATCATATTTTATTTCCTTGGGCAGAGCCTGTTTATTCATCTAATATGCTACTAATTTACGTAGGATATTTATTGCTATGTGAGGGAGGTTACTTGAGGTGTTCTTTTTCCATCAGGGGAGGGATGTGATCTTCATCTGGTTTTGAATCCAGGAGGGCTAGTCTGGGAGAATGAATTGAACAATTATCAATCTTTTGTATGTTCTGGAAGAGTTGATATAAGATGGTGGTTAGTTTTCTCTGATCATTTAGTAAAATTGGCTTCCAAAGCTGCCTAACCTGGAATGCTTGAGGGTAGCTTGAGCTTTGAATATTGTACAGTTTCAGTTTGTATAGTTTAATTAAAGTTTTATTTTTCTTTTTGGGTCAGTTTGGTTACTTATTTATTTTATTTCTACAAAGTGGTCAATTTTATTTAGGATTTCACTTTTAATGACAGATTTATGATAAAAAAAGTTTTATTAGGGAAAGCCTTCACACATACAGAATAACAGAAACTAATATAAAGAACACAGGGTACTTGATACCCAGCATGAACAATTTTAAATACACAGCAAATCTGGTTCCCATTAGACACTCGCCTACCTGCATATGAACTGCTGGAATAATATGGAGCAAATCTAAGGCATTATACCATTTCATCTCTAAATACCTTAATATGCATTTTTAAAAGTTAAGGATTTTTTTTAAAACAAAAAGCCAATAGTTTTCATATCTAAAACATTAAATAAATGATTATCAAATGTTCAACTATTTTACACACTTATCTGGCCAACTTATACTTTACAGAATATATATTTCTTTGATGGAGTACCCAAATATGGTAACTCCCCCCCCCCACTTGCTTCACTGTGGTGGTTTCATACATCTATAATACAGCTAGGTTTGTGTGTTTGTGTAACATTCTACCTGCTGTCCCGTGATTCTCCAACCTCTTAAGTTACTTTTAAAATTTAGATACATTAAGCTTCACTCTTTGTGCTTTAAAGATCTATGGGTTGCGACAAATACCTTGTGCCATTGTCTTAGTCCATTTGGGCTTCCATAACAAAAGTAATGTAGACTGGGTGGCTTATAAACAAACAACTTTATTTCTCACATTCTGGAGGTTGGGAAGTCCAAGATCAAGGTGCTGGCAGATTTCATGTCTGGTGGAGACCTGTTCCCTAGTTCACAGACAGCTAGCTGCCTTTTCCCTAGGTCCTCACATGCAAGAAGGGGTAAGGGAACTCTGTGGGGTCTATTTTATAAAAACACTAATCCCATTCATGAGGACTCTGCTCTCATGATCAAGTCATTCTCCAAATACCCCACCTTCTACCTACTACCATCACCTTGGTATTTCAGCACATGAATTTTGTGGGAACAAAAATATTCAGACCAAAGCAAGCATGCAACCACCATTACAGTATTATGCATACTAGTTTGACTGCCCTGATAAAACTCTTGTGTTTGTCAGATAAAACCCATGGCTACCACTGATAGGTTTTCATCTTTATAATTTTGCCTTTTACAGAATGTCATATAAATAGAATCTTATACTATGCAGCCTTTTTAGACTGGTTTCTTTCACCTAGCATAATGAACTGAAGAGTCATGTATAACTTTGTGTGGCTTGTAACTTATTCCTTTTCATTGAGGAGTAGTAGTATCATTGTCTGGTTGTACATATACATATATATATATATCCATTTACCAAATGAAATACATTTTGGATACTTCTATTTTTGGTGATTATGAAATGAGCTTTTGTATACATTCATATACAAGTTTTTATGTAGATAAATTTTTCAAATCAGGTGGGTAAATTGATTATGACTACTGAATCTTATGCTAAGCCTATGTTCAGTTTTTTAAGAAAATGCCAAATTGTCTTCCAAAGTGGCTGTACCATTTTGCATCTCCACCAGCAATAAATGAGAGTTTCTGTTGCTCCACAACTTCACTGGCAATTGGTCTTGGTTTTGTTTTCTTTGTTTTGCTTTTTTATGGATTTTGGACATTCTAATAGGTGTGTAGTGGTATCTCATTTTAGTACACAATTATCTGATGCCAAAGGACACTCAGTACTCTTATTATGCTTATTTGCCATGTG
>NW_012101471.1:14124-16251 GCF_000951045.1 Mandrillus leucophaeus
ATAAAGGGCCATCTACAAGCCAGGAATAAGGCCATCACCAGAAGCCAAACCTGCCAGTCCATCATCTGGGATATCCAGAGTTCAAAACTGTGAAAAAAAATAAATTTCTGTTGTTTCGCCTTCTCAGTCAATGGCATTTTGTTATGGCGGCCTGAGCTGACTAAGATATAACCTCAGATAACACAATTTTTTTTGTTTTGTCCTAGAAAAAAAGCGTAATTTTGGCATTTAAAGTCTGTGGTTCATTTTGAGTTACATTTTTGTATGGTGCAAAATATGTGCAGTGGCGAAAATACGTGTCAACTTGTCTAAGCTATAGTGCTAAGTTGTGTGGTCAAACAGTAGTCTAGATGTTGCTGTGAAGGTATTTTGTAGATGTGATCAACATTTACAATCAGTTGACTTTAAGTAAAGCAGTTTAACATCCATAATGTGGATGGGCCTCATCCACTCAGTTGAAGGTGTTAAGAGAAAACACCAAGTTTTCTGGGAAAAGGAATTCTACCAGAAGACTAGCATAAAAATGCTGTGTGAGTTTCCACCTGCTGGCCTGCCTTCACTGTCCTGGGGGAGGCAGGGGGAGACCAGGTGGACTGGAGTAGATTGTTGAGAGATGCTGGTGTGGTGAACATGTCCAGGAAACTACGAGCCTCCAGCCCATTGTCCAAAAACAACCTACCAACACCAAAGAGGCGAGGAAGGGGAAAGCATCCTCTCAAACCTGGCCGAGGAGCCCTATCAAAGTGAACGGCCCACCCAAGCTCTGACTCCTACCTGTCCTCCTCTGACACGACCCCCACCCAGGTCTGTATCATTTCTCTATGCCACTTTCTTTTGTTTTGTTGACTTGGTGTTTCCTCAGCATATATTCAATGAAAGTTTTCTGTAGGAATGCGTAAGTGCATGGGATGAATGAAGTTATCAGGCATGGCAATACTTTGATTCAAATTATGGAGTCTGCCCGTCCTGGGCCTCCTGCCTACATGACAAAACCCACAGTTCCTTCACCTGTGCTCATTTGAGTTCACAAATCCCGTGGAAACTACCACGGAGAGGGTCACTGCAGACGTCTTCTCCCCTGGACCAAACACTGTCATGGAGGTGAGGATGCTGCCAACAGGATGCTTCCTGTATTGGACGCCACACATCCCCATCAGCTTAACAAGGAAAGCTGCCACCTCCACTGCCTTGCCATACAACTTGCTCACGTACACACCTTGGTCCAGCCCTCTCCCCTGACAATGTCTGCTGGCAACATAGGCCAGCGATCACTGCCCTAGGACACCTGTCCCCTCGTGTGTCAAGAGTTCAGAAGCCACAGATGGCTATCTGAGACACAGTCACCACCTGGATCATTTTCAAGGCACGTCCACAGCCAATCCTTCATCTGCAGAGTCTGAGCTGACTAGTCCCAGGGCACTCTTCCTCCCATTTCTCCTCCATGCAGCCCCACTGTCCCTTTCAACTGCTCATCAGCATTCCTGACCTGTCTTGGCATTTGGTCATCAGTCAGCAACCCACTCACATAGCCCAGACTCTGTGGAGGGTCCCCAGGGGATAAAACACCAGCCCCGAGCAGGCATGAAGACAGCTCCCACATCTGGGACGCTGGTGAAGGTGCAAAGGACCACTGGAGTGTTCAAGAGAGGCAGCTGGCCCAGAATGATGCAGAGAGTCAGCCAAGCTCTTCCTGAGAGAGGGAAGGGGATTCTGAGGGCAGGAAGGTTGACCAGCACAGCCCTGGTGCATTCAGCCAACAGGCCCGCCCACTCAGATCACAGGGCCCCCTCCAGCTGGTGACGATGGTGCTGGGATTTCCCAAGCCTATTCCTATTCATTGTCCTGTCCTCCCTCCTCCTTCCCCCTTCTCTCCCTCAGGCCCGACTCCACCGTCCTGAACTCTGGATTTAGAGCTCGGAGTGCCAGCCTGCCTGGGGTTCTGTGGACTTGGTCTCTCATGTGGTCTCTCTCATGGACGCTAGCAACGGCTCTCCCCTGGATCCTCCCGGGATCCTCCCTCACGGGCTGAGGGTCTCCTGTCTGCTCTCATTACCTGGCTCCTCTTCAGTCTGACCAAATCCTTCTCAAAGCAGAGAAGAAATGTCCTGTCCACATTTCAGAATTTTA
>NW_012101471.1:18496-19500 GCF_000951045.1 Mandrillus leucophaeus
TGGTCTTGGTTTTGTTTTCTTTGTTTTGCTTTTTTATGGATTTTGGACATTCTAATAGGTGTGTAGTGGTATCTCATTTTAGTACACAATTATCTGATGCCAAAGGACACTCAGTACTCTTATTATGCTTATTTGCCATGTGTATATCTTCTTTTGTGTAGCGTGTGTTCAGATCTTTGACTATTTTCATTGTTTTCTATCGTTGAGCTTTAAGAATTCGTGTATATTGTAGAGACAAGTTCTTTATCACATATGTGTACCACAGATGTTTTTGCTAGTCTGTGGCTTCTGTTTTCATTCTCTTAACATTGTCCTTTGAAGACCATAAGGTTTTTATTTTAATAAAATCAACTTGGTAAATTTTTCTTTCATTGATCATGCTTTTGGTGTTGAATTTAAAAACTCATCACCAAACTCAAAGTTATGTGGATTTTCTCTTATGTTTTCTTATAGAGGTTGTATAGTTTTTGCATTTTCCTTTAGGGCTATGATGTATCTTGAGTTAATTTGCATGGAATATGTAAGGATATGTCCAGGTTATTATAATTTGTGTGTAGATGTCTAACTGTTCAGGCAACTTTTGTTGGAAAACCTGTACATTCACCATTATTGCCTTTGTTGCGAATCACCTGATTATATGTGTGCAGGTTTATTTCTGAGCTCTATTCTGTTTTATTAATCTATGTGTCCATTCTTTGCTAATGCTTATGTCCTTCAGCAAATTCATATTCTGAAGCCTTCAGCTCCAGGGTGTCTATATTTGGAGATGAGGCTTCTAAGGAAGTAATTAATGTTAAAAGAGGTCATAAGGGTGGGGCCTTGATCCCATAGAATTAGTGTGGTTTATAAGAAGGGAGAAGAGACAGAAGAAAGTACTTTTGTGCCTGCATGACCTTTCTCTCTCTCTCTCTTTCTCTCTGCACATGCACAGAGGAAGGGCCAAGAACGGACATATTGAGAAAGGGCCATCTACAAGCCAGGAATAAGGCCATCACCAGAAGCCA
>NW_012101471.1:19550-22906 GCF_000951045.1 Mandrillus leucophaeus
TATCTATCTATCTATCTATCTATCTATCCTGTTGTGGAAATATCTTACATCCATTTTATAAAGTGATAAAGGAATATCAATATGTATATCATTGTTGTCATATATTAAATAAAAACAATATATTGTTATAGTTTATCTGTCAATGAAAAGCCTAGAGTCAGCTGTAAAAAACTACACAAGATTGTTAACTGGTGACCTCTGTGGGGGGGTGGGGTGGGTAGGCGTTGCTAACTGTGGAGGAGCTTTGTAAAGGGGAAAATAGTGAATAATCCACATTTCTATAATTTTTGCAATAAGAATACATACAATACTGCATTTTAAATAAAAAATATTTAAACCTGACAAACAGAAATACTAGCCATGTGAGTTTAAGTAACTGCTAGCTGTTGCAACAGAACAACCATGAATGGCTTGCCACAACACGAGTTTATTTTATGTGCAAATAAGTTCTGATGCAGTTTGCCAGGTGTTCTCCACTCTCATGGGACCCAGCGATGCAAGCTGTTTCCACCTTGTGATTCCATCATCTCAAGATGAAGCTGCCATGTTTGCCATTGAAAGCTGGGAGAAAGCGTGGAAATGGCACACTGGCTCCCACATGCCAGGATGTGACAAACGATGCTTCTGCTCCTATATTGGTATAAAGGAAATGTCACATGGCCCTTCCTAACTACAAGGACTTTACTGTTCCCATGTGTCCAGGAAGGAGACAAAGACAAAATGTAGGTGAGTAGGATACCCTCCCCCATAAACTGTTACATAGTAGGTGCTCAACAAAAAGCAACTATAATTATTTGGTATTACACTACCCATCTCTTTTCTAGGAGGAGTTTCTGAGAAGGCCAAATTTGCCGTGACATTCTCCAACTTTTTCCAGTGTCAAATATGTGACTGATGTTTTCACATATACAATCACAACTAACTGCCCAATAATCTTAAAAGTCTCAGCAGGAAGCCTTCCCTTTGCAATACCCTTTAAATCCATAGTAAGCTGAGAATTTTTCCTCCATTTGATTCCGAGTCAAAATGTTAACCTGTGAATTTCTGCTACCCTCCACACGCCTGAACACCTGTCTGGTGCCTTTACGCACACTGAAGGCCAGTATTTTCCTGTGGAGCAGGTAAACAGACAAGAAACAGAAGGCTGCTTAATTATTCCTCTTTCATGAGAGTTGACATGTTTTCAAGGAATCTTTTTTAAACTCCTGGAGGACTCCAGAAATTTGGGAATTCAGTCTCAGTAAGTAGATGTTTGTTCTACTGGGATTTCCCAAGGTTTTTCTCATCTAATACTCATGAGGGACGGTTTGCTCTTTGACCATTTGTCTGTGCATGTATTCAGAGGCGAATTCCAAAAGGACACCCTGTGAAAGCTTGATTTCAAGTATCAAGGTGGTTCCAAATTCCTCTAACTTCAGGGTGATATCACACAAGAACCCTTAGAAAATATGGCAAAGCAGACTACTCAGCCCATTCAGAAAACAATTAGAGAGTGTGTTGAAGACAACCAGAGTTGTAACCAGGTATCTAAATGTCACTGTCCCCATGTGAATTTTTATATCAATTGTTGATATCATATGGCTTCCTGGGTGAGAGATGGGATAGCCAAAGGACTTATACAGGGAAAAGGAATGCTCCCTGTCAGGAGGTGAGCAGGGGATTCTGGGCTGTTCTGTGGGGACCAGTGACGAGTTGATCAGCAGGTCAGGTAGGTTCCAGAGTCAGACAGGATACATGGAAGTGACCCGAGGAAATGTGCTGTAATTCTGAAAGTGCTGGGGCTGCACAGAAATGCCTGCATCTGGGCAGCGTCAGCTCTCAGGGAACCCAGTGCACACCAGCCCCAAATGGTGTTTGATTCTTACTGTCGCGTTCCACGCCTGCTTCACTATACTGGCCTCAAGGTCCTTCTTTTTGTCATCTGAGAGACATGGTGCAGTGCTGAGAAGAAAGATGAAGTACCTGTCAGGAGGTCAGCCTTGGGCTGGGAGAAGTGGGAACAGCACGGGCTCTAAAGGAATTCAGAACAGGGGTCGGGTTCTGCCCTGTTCCTGACTAGCCACGTGATCCTGTGAAATACCCAATGAGTACCCTGTTTTTAGGTCTCAATTCACAAACCCTGTGAGCCTTGGATTCTTCATCTGTAAGCAGATTTAATAAGGCGTGTCTAGTAGGACAGTTGGAGTGTATGCAACGCAGGTGAAGCACCTGGTTTTGGGCCTGGTATAGATTAGAAGTTTAACAAATGGCTGATGGTTGTTATTTCTCATATTTTTTAACCCCAGGCCCTAACACTGGGATTTTGTTGTTGTCGTCGTAGTTCTCCAGGACTTATCAGAGAATATACAGCTCAATAGGTATTGGAATAATTAGCCCAAAAAGGAAGCTTATTCCATAAAATTCAGTTAAGTATTTCCTCTCAGAGAAAGCACTTCAAAATTTGGCTGTGCGGGACTTTTTCCCAGCCAGGTGCAGCTCTAAACTCCTAGAATGTGAGTCAAAGACCAACTCCTTCCCTCTCTCCCAGCTGCTTTCCCACCCAATCCACTATTTTCATGCATTTTGTTACCATCCAAAATCTAGCCCATGCTTACAATTGGCCAAATTGCACTTGAGATAACCTAGTTAGAATGCCTTTTTAATGGAGTCAGCTCTGGCTCTCCCTGCCTAGCAGAAAGCACCTGGCCAGTGGCTTCTGGGCCATTCTTCCCAGGAAATTCAGTCTTACCTCTCAGAAAACCCTTGCAGATGATGGTTGTCCATCACGTGCATCTTGGGCTGTGTTCAATAGCAGTGGGACAAAAGGACAGGACACCTCCCATTCCTGCCACAGGTGGAGATTCCTCTCGGTTCATTCCCCATTCTAAAGAAACTGCTCAGAGTTGCTTTCCATTCCAGGCTTTTCTCTCACTCTCTTGAGAATCTGGCCCTGGACTCACCCAGCTTCATGAGTGTCAGCTCCTTCAGATGGAACTGCAGATTCCCAAAGCCCAAAATGTCCCAGCTCGGGGCATTTACACTCCACCACTCTCACCTGGAGCCCCACACCCTCATCCCTCTCTTACATTTCCTCTACATCTTACAGGACTTCCCGCCACCTTAATTATATGACTACAGCTCCTAGACTCTACAACCCTATGGGTAGATGTGAGTGTGGCTTACCTTAGCATCTCCACTACTAACCCAGGGCCTTCCACAGAGCAGATGCTGAGTGAATGGAAAAGAAATGACCCAGTGAACAGGACGAATTATTTATTCAGATTTAATTTCTCTTGCATTCTCAAAGAAGCCAAGGAAATCCAGGTATGCATATTTGTTTGATTTTACAGAGTAGACTGAGGTATAAGGCAAGAATT
>NW_012101471.1:22956-24323 GCF_000951045.1 Mandrillus leucophaeus
ACTCTGGTCAGGGCAGCAGGCGGGAATGTGGGCAGGAGCTGGGCAATGGAAACCCACAGGCCTGGGGAGAGAGGAAGCGTGTGAGAGCCCTCAGCTGAGAACTGAACTGAACCTTAGAGACTTTAACAAAGGTTTACTTACAGATCTTCTCCTTCCGTGCTCCTCCAGGGGCCTCTGGTCCTCCTTGTCAGCCTGTCCCCTCAGAACCTGAAGGAGGAAGTGAGAGGGCTCCTCAGGGTACAGCCAGCCAGTGCATGCTAGGGTTGCAGAACTGAAAGTATTGAGGGTGAGGTTAGGCGCTCTGGAGTCCTATGTGTTCTCGGGCGGGTGTGGCCCTTGGTGTGAATTCAAGGCAAACCTTCACTATTGGCTCTATCTCAGCCCCCTCTACTCTGACCTGAGGACACTGCCTCACCTCCACTCCTGGCAGGGTCTGAGAGCCTCCCTCTACTTACCTGAGTGCAACCCCCTCAGACCAAGGCCTCCCCTTTCCTGACATCAATGATCCTAGGATAATGCAGGGACCTCAGCTGGCAGCCCTGCCCAGGCTCTCTGAGGTAACAGCAGGAGCAGGGCAGATTTTTATGGGACCCCCAGTCCGCATTCTGTCCCAGGGGTACCCTCAATCCTCCCTCAGGCTTCTCACCTGGACGCTTTGCAGATCCTAAGACCTCTGCATCTGTCGACCAGATGGGGGCGCCTTGGGGGTACATCTTGGGTCCTGCACATCTTGGGATTCCTCCCTCTGCTGACCTGAAGTCCCACTCTTCAGGCCACAGCCCTCAACCCTCTGTCACTCTGAAGGCGCAACGAGCACGGGGCACATTCGGCCACTGTGCCCAGCATCCCCCAGACCAAGGTTCCCACTGATCTGGACTGCAAGGTCCCCTCAGTCCTCCCTCTTCTTCCTCCTCTTGACTCCTCGCAGGGCTGGGCCCCAACCCCCTGCTGAAGTGGCTCTGCATCCCTAGGATTCCCGTGGCCTAATGAAAAGGTGCCTCAGTTTGAGACAGGGGTACCGTGGGCCCCCTGTCCTGGCATGCTGGGTCCCCTCAGGACTCCATTATCTTCCAGGAGGGCCTGGGCCCTTTTGCTACTTCCTAAAGGCGGTATTGATGATACCGAACCCGTTCCCTCCCTTAGCCGTAGATGTGAACCTCAGGACTCACGTGCCTGGCTGCCATTCCCAGCGCTTCCCTGAGTTGATACCAGGGGCAAAGCCCGTATTCTGCCAGGATGTGGGTGGGGGTGGGGATGGGAATGGGGAATGGGGGATGGGGGTGGGGTTGGTGTTGGGGGATGGGAATGGCGGTGGGGGTGGTGGTTAGGTTGCCCTCAGTCGCCTCTTGGGGTCCTGATCTTGATTC
>NW_012101471.1:24373-36040 GCF_000951045.1 Mandrillus leucophaeus
GCATTCCTGACCTGTCTTGGCATTTGGTCATCAGTCAGCAACCCACTCACATAGCCCAGACTCTGTGGAGGGTCCCCAGGGGATAAAACACCAGCCCCGAGCAGGCATGAAGACAGCTCCCACATCTGGGACGCTGGTGAAGGTGCAAAGGACCACTGGAGTGTTCAAGAGAGGCAGCTGGCCCAGAATGATGCAGAGAGTCAGCCAAGCTCTTCCTGAGAGAGGGAAGGGGATTCTGAGGGCAGGAAGGTTGACCAGCACAGCCCTGGTGCATTCAGCCAACAGGCCCGCCCACTCAGATCACAGGGCCCCCTCCAGCTGGTGACGATGGTGCTGGGATTTCCCAAGCCTATTCCTATTCATTGTCCTGTCCTCCCTCCTCCTTCCCCCTTCTCTCCCTCAGGCCCGACTCCACCGTCCTGAACTCTGGATTTAGAGCTCGGAGTGCCAGCCTGCCTGGGGTTCTGTGGACTTGGTCTCTCATGTGGTCTCTCTCATGGACGCCAGCAACGGCTCTCCCCTGGATCCTCCCGGGATCCTCCCTCACGGGCTGAGGGTCTCCTGTCTGCTCTCATTACCTGGCTCCTCTTCAGTCTGACCAAATCCTTCTCAAAGCAGAGAAGAAATGTCCTGTCCACATTTCAGAATTTTAAATCGATTGTGATTTTTATGAGAATTTGAATTGGTACAGCATTTTTGTAATACAATTTTAGAAATATTTTAGATGTTAAACTATGTTCGCCCTTTCACTTTAACCCAATGTACGTGTTAATATATCCTTCTTCTCAAAACTTCTAGAATCTGAGTCAAAGACCAACTCCTTCCCTCTCTCCCAGCTGCCTTCCACCCAATCCACTATTTTCATGTATTTTGTTACCATCCAAAATCTTGCCCGTGCTTACAGTTAGTCAATTCGCACTTGAGATTAGCTAGTCAGAATGCCTTTTTAATGGAGTCAGCTCTTGTTCTCCCTGTCTGGCAGAAAAGCACCTGGCCAGTGGCTTCTGGGCCACCCTTCCCGGGAAATTCAGCCTTATTGCTCAGGAAACCCATGCAGATGATGGGTGTCCATCACCTAGATCTTGGGTTGTGTTCAAGAGCAGTGGGACAAAAGCACAGGACACCTTCCATTCCTGCCCCAGGTGGAGACTCCTCTCTCTTCATCCCCGATCCGAGATAAACCACTCAGAGTTGCTTTCCATTCCAGGCTTTTCTCTCACTCTCTGAGAATCTGGCCCTGGACCCACCCAGCTTCATTAGAGTCAGCTCCTTCAGAAGGAACTGCAGTTTATCAAAGCCAAAGATGCCCCAACTCAGGGCATTTACACTCCACCACTCTCACCTGGAGCCCCACACCCTCACCCCTCTCTTACATTTCCTCTACATCTTACAGGACTTCTCGCCACCTTAATTATATGACTACAGCTGCTAGACTCTATGACCCTATGTGTAGGCATGAGTCTGGCTTACCTTAGCATCTCCACTACTAACCTGGGGCCTTCCACTGAGCAGATGCTGAGTGAATGGGAGAGAAATGAGCCAGTGAACAGGAAGAATTATTTATTCCAATTTAATTTTTCTTACATTCTCAAAGAAACCAAGGAAATCCAGGTATCCATGGTTTTTTTTTTTTTTTCAATTTTGCAGAATAGAGTGAAGTATAAGGCAAGAATTAACTATCTTTTAATGTCTTGAGTTCTTTATCTCATGTATGTTATTGCTAATTCGCTCACAATTTTAAGCAAATACTTTTTCACTGCTGTAATTATGTCACAATTCACAAAATGGAATGGATTTCCCAATCTGAATAAAAAACAAGACTCTTACTCCTAAACTATATAAACAGCACTATGTGTGACTACTGTCATTCACAAACGTGGATGCTGAAGTTCATTCAACCACCTGTTAAAAGGAACATTTGAGCAATTCCAACAGGAAACAAAGATAAATCTCCAAGTCATTCAATAGAACAGAAACCCAAAACTGAGAATGCTGACTGCTCTCTTCAAAGAGTGAAGAATGGGCCTCATGTCACACAAGGCAGTGGAAACTAACGGATGGGGCCCTGGAAGGTGCACTGGCCCAGATCCCTCCCACTGGCCCTGGCTGCAACGCGTGCTCCGACTCACTCTTCCCCCTCTCTCAAAGCCCATTCATGCAGGGGTGGGTAGGAAAAGTGAGGTCCTCCACTGATCTTTAGCATATGGTACAGGACTTTCACATAGCTGGTTTCAACGAGGGCCCTTGGACCCCACAGGAACTCGTAGCATGCAGGATCACTGCCAGGCACCTGCCGGTACTCCAGGTAGTTTTCCTGCACGAAATCTTGGGTGAGCAGCTTCCTGGGATCCGCAAAGATACCGTCCTCCCTCCCCTCAAACACCTCCAACACACTCAGCTCCTCCCAGATTTTCTCCTCAGGGGCGCAGTCGCCCTCTTTTGCGATTATGGCCAGGACGATTATCAGGAGGCCTGCCTTGGGCATGATCTGATTGTCGCCCAGCAGGCCATCGTAGGAGAGGCCCAGGCAGGTGACAAAGATGTACAAGTGGCCGACTGGGTCCACTTCCAGCAGCTCGATGCCAAAGACCAGCTGCAAGGAATCAGATGCTTTGCTGAAGATCACAGGAAAGAGGTACTGCCAATTTCTCATGACACTCTCCAGCATTTCCGCCTTTGTGACTGGCTCCCTGGCTCGATACTTGAGGAGCAGAAAATGAACCAACTCAGCCACCTTCCTACTGAGTGCTGCCTGGAAGCCGGACTCCAGGTCAGGAAAGGTGCTTGGCCCCTCCTCTTCTTGGCTGCTGGAGTCCTCATCAGATTGGCTCCAGAGAGTGTAGTTGTTGGTAGTGGGGAGGGTGGAGGCTCCCTGAGGACTCTGGGGAGGACCCGGTGACTCAGCAGCAGGCACCTCCCCCCGGGTGACTTCCACTACAGTAGAAGAGGAGGAGGCAGTCTCCTGCTCCTCAGTAGCAGGAGCCTGCGCACCCACCAAGCCCAGGGCATCTCCTCGGGCCTCAAGGCCTTCTTCAGGCTTGCAGTGCTGACTCCTCTGCTCAAGAGACATGTTTACTCTGGTCAGGGCAGCAGGCGGGAATGTGGGCAGAAGCTGGGCAATGGAAACCCACAGGCCTGGGGAGAGAGGAAGTGTGTGAGAGCCCTGAGCCAAGAACTGAACTAACCTTGGAGGCTCCAACAAAGGCTTACTTACAGATTTTCTCCTTCCGTGCTCCTCCAGGGGCCTCTGGTCCTCCTTGTCAGCCTGTCCCCTCAGAACCTGAAGGAGGAAGTGAGAGAGCACCTCAGGGTACAGCTGGCCAGCGCATGCTGAGGCTGCAGGACTCAAAGTATTGAGGGTGAGGCCAGACGCTCTGGAGTCCCACGTGTTCTGGGGCTGGTGTGGCCCTTGGTGTGAATTCAAGTCAAACCTTCACTGTTGGCTCTATCTCAGCTCCCTCTACTCTGACCTGAGGATACTGCCTCAGACATGTCCTCACTGCTTTGTTCCTGGAGCTCCCGATTCCTGGGAGAAGAATCCACGGGCCCTCAATGTGCAGACAGTAAACCCAGCCATGGATTCCCAGAACTGTCAGGAGGGTTGGCGAGACTCTGTGAGGTCCCCACTCTACTGGGGTGGAGGGTACCCTCTGTGCTCACTCAGGGCTCCCACCTTTCTCCTTATAGGGCCTGATCCCTCCCTTTTGCTGGCCTGAGAATCTCTCATGTCAAGAACTCACATCCCTGATATGGTACAGATAAACATGAGGGGACCCACATCTGGTCATACATTCCCAGATCCTCCCAGGAAGGACAACGAGAGATGTCCAAATTTATTGAAGTCCATGTGCCCTGGGTGAGGAGACTGCTTGGTCCTCACCTCCACTCGTGGCAGGGTCTGAGAGCCTCCCTCTACTTACCTGAGTGCAGTCCCCTCAGACCAAGGCCTCCCCTTCCCTGACATCAATGATCCTAGGATAACGGAGGGACCTCGGCTGACAGCCCTGCCCAGGTTCTCTGAGGTAACAGCAGGGGCAGGGTAGATTTTTTGGGGCCTGCAGTCCACATTCTGTCCCAGGCCCAGGGGTACCCTCAGTCCTCCCTCAGGCTCCCCACCTGTATGCTTGGCAGAGCCTAGTACCACTGCATCTGTCAACCAGATGGGGGCCCCATGGAGGTACACCTTGGGTCCTGCAGATCCTGGGATTCCTCCCTCTGCTGACCTGAAGTCCCACTCTCCAGGCCACAGCCCTCAACCCTCTGTCACTCTGAAGGCGCAATGAGCATGGGGCACATTCGGTCACTGTGCCCAGCATCCCCTAGTCCAAGGTTTCCACTGATCTGGACTCCAAGGTCCCCTCAGTCCTCCCTCTTCTTCCTCCCCTTGACTCCTCACAGGGCTGGGCCCCAACCGCCTGCTGAAGTGGCTCTGCACGCCTAGGATTCCCGTGGCCTAATGAAAAGGTGCCTCAGTTTGAGACAGTGGTACGGAGGGCCTCTTGTCCTGGCATGCTGGGTCCCCTCAGGACTCCACTGTCTTTCAGGAGGGCCTGGGCCCTTTCGCTGCTTCCCAAAGGTCATACTGACAATACCGAACCCCTTCCCTCCCTTAGCCGTAGATGTGAACCTCAGGATTCACGTGCCTGGCCGCCATTCCCGGAGCTTCTGTGAGTTGATACCAGGCGCAAAGCCTGGATTCTGCCAGGATGGGGGTGGAGGTGGGGATGGAAATTGGAAGTGGGGAATAGGGGTGGAGTTGGTGTTGGTGGATGGGGGTGGGGTTGGTGTTGGGGGATGGGAATGGCGGTGGGGGTGGTGGTTAGGTTGCCCTCAGTCGCCTCTTGGGGTCCTGATCTTGATTCCTGGCACAGCGTGGGCCCTGACCTCTTCTCACCAGCCCTGCCCTGGCCACATTAAGCTCTGTCCCCAGAGTTCCCTGTGGCTATACCGGTGGGGGTGGGCAGGGTAAGGAGGTGGCGACCCAGTCTGGAAGTCTTCCCCTGCAGAGTGGTCCAGGCCGGGCAGTAGAGGCAGTGCTGGATTATTTGGGACCCTCTGTCTGGGATGAGACCCGCCTAAGTCCTCCCTCAGCGTCTCACTTTGCCTCCTCACCAAGCCTGGGCGTGCTTCCCTCCGCCGACATCAGGCCGTTGCTCAGGGCGAGAATCTCGCGGCTGTCTGACCGCCAATGAGCAGTCAGTGATGTCACATCCGGGCAACAGTACTTCCCTGGGTTCACAGCAGGGGTGGAACTGGATTCGGCCTGGATGGGGATCTGGATGGGGATGGGGGTGAGCATGAAGATGGTGATGGGGGAAGGGGTAGAGATTGGGATGGGGATTCTGACGCTGTATGTCCTAGTGGGATCAGGGGAGTTGGGGGTGGGAGGAGGCTTCGGCCATCCCTCAGGGGCCTGAAGTTGATGCCTGGCTGAGTCAGGACCGCCATCATCTGCCAATGGTTTCTGCTCCACTCAGACCAAGTCTCTGAGTCCCCCCGAAGTGGCATTGGGGGAAGGGCTGTGTTCGGGGTGACATCATTGCCTGCGTTTACCAGGGCTGACAAGAGGGGCTGAGCTGGATTCTGTGGTCCCTCTATGTGTGTGGGGGGGGGGCGGGGGAGGACCCTCAGTCCTCACTCAGTAGGGTCCTCTTTCTCACCCCTGGCTGCTGAATGAAGTGATGGGCAGGAGATGCTCTGTTTCTGTCACCTCTGAGCATTTGCATAGCTGCACCCCTTGTAGAGAATGGCTGCGGGTCCCAGGTCAGGTGCTCCCTGCAGGGCAGCAGCCCCCGCGGTTGTAGCGACCACTGGGAGAAGACGCACACCTTCCCACGGGGGCTCCTCCCCAGCCAGAGCTACACTTGGCAAACTTTTGGTACCAAATGATTTATTCTCTGAATCAAAGAAATAGGGTTTACATATCTTACAAGTATATATGTAGGTAGCTATATATATATATATTTCTATGAACTAACACCTACCCTTAGTATGCATAATTTACTCTGATATCCTATTCTATTTCAGTCTTTGTGTTCTGTTGAAATAATTTTTTTTTAAACGTAATTCCTCTCCCACAGTGTTGGTTTCAGGTTGTTGTTAGCAGAACTCTGGAGCCATACTGCCTTAACCAACCCAATTTTCCTGGTGTCCTGCTGTTTCCCGGGGCTCTTGGCATCGTGCTTTCAGGGGCTGCCTTAGACTGTGCAATGAAGTGAAGTGGAAATTTAAAAACTTTTATTCCACCCATTCTGTCATCTGCCGTCTAGGCAGGCTACAAACCTCCCCAACATCCCTGCTGCTAACCCCCTCCAACTGGCACTGCAAGTATCAAACACAAGTACCAGCTCAACACAGTCTTCAGTCTCACCGTGGGCTTTCTCTGTTTTGTTACGTAGATTTTGTTGCTGATACTGTTTTTTAACTTTCTGTTTCCATTCTGTAATTTTCCAGGTTTGATTTGGGAAGCAGAACACAGCAGCCCAAATTTGTTGTAATGTTGGCGGCTACAGGTAAGGCACTAAATTGTAAATAATTTAAGCTGAGTTTACATTTTTACACTGTTGTGTTCCCCATTAATGAGTATGTTATATTCCTCTATGTATTCCAGTCTCTTTTTACCTGAATATGTCCGTATACTTTGATAGTTGTCTCTATAAAGACTTATACATTTACATTAGACTTCTTTTCAGGTAATTCTTGGATTTTGTTGCTATTGCAAATGGCAAATTGTCTATTAATTGCTGTAGTTACTTATTGCTTTTGTGAGATGAAGATTTTGATTTTGCTATAGTAATCTGTTGTGCATCTCATTCTGAAGGCCGATGCACTTGAATTTTCCACACACCTTTTCCTTTGAATTTTCAAGTTCAACAATGGTATTATCACTAAACATTACATGTTTTTCCAATATTCATACCAGTTACTCATTTTGATACTTATAGCTCTTTGTGTCTCAATCCTGATTTCAAACGTAGAGATAATAGTCTACATCTACTTCTCGTTCCTGACTTGATTGATAATTCTTCGAACGTTTCACATTTAAGTATGTTTGCTGTTGATTTTAGGAAATGGAAGTTCTCTTTGAATATAGGTTAAATACTTTTTTTTTCTTATGATGAACTCATATTAAATTTCTTTAAAAAACTTTTTCTGTACCCATTGACATGATCAAATTTTTTTCTCCTCCATTTTGTATGTAAGGAATTACAATGAAAAAGGTTTTTTTTCCTAATGTTAAACCATATGGTATTTCCTTGGGCAGAGCCTGTTTACTCATTTAATATGCTAGTAATTTACGTAGAATATATACTGCTATGTAAGGGAGCTTACTTAATGTGTTTTTTTTTTTTTCCCATAAGGGGTGAGATGTGGTCCTCGTCTGGTTTTTGAATCCAGGAGCGCTAGTCTGGGAGAATGAATTGAACAATTGTCAATATTTTGTGTGTTCTAGAAGAGATGAGATAACATGTTGGTTAGTTATCCCTGATCATTTGGTAGAATTGGCCTCCAAAACTGCCTAACCTGGAATGTTTAAGGGCAGCTTGAGCTTTGAATGTTGTACAGTTTCAGTTTTTATAGTTTAAATGATGTTTTCTTTTTGGATCAGTTTGGTTACTGATTGATTTTATTTCTACAAAGTGGTCAGTTTCATTTAGGATTTCACTTTTAATGGCATATTTATGATAAAAAACATTGTATTAGGGAAAACCTTCACACATACAGAGTAATAGAAATTAATATAATGAACCCAGTATACTTGATACCCAGCATGAACAACTTGAAATACACAGCAAATCTGGTTCCAGTTAGACACTCGCCTACCTGCATATCAGCTTGTGGAATAACATGGAGCAAATCTAAGGCATTATGCCATTTCATCTCTAAATAATTCTATATGCATGTTTAAAAGATAAGGACGTTCTATTAAACAAAATCCCAATAGTTTACATAACTGAAAAAATATATAAATGATTATCAAATGTTCAACCATTTTACACGCTTATCTGGCGGACTTATACTTTATAAAAAATATATTTCTTTGATGGAGTACCCAAATATGGTAACTTTCCCCTACTTGCTTCACTGTGGTGGTTTCATACATCTGTAATACAGCTAGGTAGGTTTGTGTGTGTGTGGAACATTCTACATTCTGTCCCATGGTTCTCCACTTCTTAAGTTACTTTTAAAATTCATGTACATTAAGCTTCACTCTTTGTGCTTTAAAGATCTATAGGTTTTGACAAATGCCTCGTGCCATTGTCTTAGTCCATTTGGGCTTCCGTAACAGGAATAGTGTCGACTGGGTGGCTTATAAACAACACAACTTTATTTCTCACATTCTGGAGGTTGGGAAGTCCAAGATCAAGGTGCTGGCAGATTTCGTGTCTGGTGGAGACCTGCTCCCTAGTTCATAGACAGCAGCCTTTTCCCTATGTCCTCACATGGAAGAAGGGGCAAGGGATCTCTGTGGGGTGTATTTTATAAAAACATTAATCCCATTCATGAGGACTCTGCTCTAATGATCGAGTCATTCTCCAAATATCCCACCTTCTACCTACTACCATCACCTTGGTATTTCAGCACATGAATTTTGTGGGCACACAAATACTCAGATGAAAGCAAGCATGCATCCGCCATTACAGTATTACCATTACTAGTTTGACTGCCCTAATAAATCCCTTGTGCTTGTCAGACAACCCCTTGGCTGCCACTGACAGGTTTTTCATCTTTATAATTTTGCCTTTTCCAGAATGTCATACGAATAGAATCTTATACTATGTAGCCTTTTTAGACTGGTTTCTTTCACCTGACATAATGAACTGAAGAGTCATGTATAACTTTGTGTGGCTTGTAGCTTATTCCTTTTCATTGAGGAGTAGTAGTATCATTGTCTGGTTGTGTGTATATATATATATCTCCACCAAACGAAATACATTTTGGATGCTTCTATTTTTGGTGATTATGAAATGAGCTTTTGTATACATTCATATACAACTTTTTATGTAGACTAATTTTTCAAATCAATTGGGTAAATTGATTATGACTGCTGAATCTTATGCTAAGTCTATGTTCAGCTTTTTAAGAAAACGCCAAATTATCTTTCAAAATGACTGTATCGTGTTGCGTTTCGACCAGCAATGAATGAGAGTTTCTGTTGCTCCACACCTTCACTGGCAATTGGTCTTGGTTTTGTTTTCTTTGTTTTGCTTTTTTATGGATTTTGGACATTCTAATAGGTGTGTAGTGGTATCTCATTTTAGTACACAATTATCTAATGAGAAAGGATGCTCAGTACTTTTATTATGCTTATTTGCCATGTGTGTATCTTCTTTTGTGTAGCGTGTGTTCAGATCTTTGACTATTTTCATTTTTTTCTGTCATTGCGCTTTAAGAATTTGTGTATGTTGTAGAGACATGTTCTTTACCACATATATGTACCACAGATGTTTTTGCTAGTCTGTGGCTTCTGCTTTCATTTTCTTAACATTGTCTTTTGAAGAGCACATGATGTTTATTTTAATAAGGTCAACTTGGCAAATTTTTCTTTCATTGATCATGCTTTTGGTGTTGAATTTAAAAACTCACCACTGAACTCAAAGTTATGTGAATTTTCTCCTATGTTTTCTTATAGAGGGTTGTATAGTTTTTGCATTTTGCATTAGGTGTATGATGTATTTTGAGTTAATTTTCGTGGAATATGTAAGGATGTGTCTAGGTTATTATAATTTGTGTATAGATGTCTAATTTTTCAGGCACCTTTTGTTGGAAAAACTGTACTTTCACCATTATTGCCTTTGTTGTGAATCATCTGACTATATGTGTGCAGGTCTATTTCTGAGCTCTATTCTGTTTTATTAATCTACATGTCCATTCTTTGCTAATGCTTATGTCCTCCACTAAATTCACATTGTGAAGCCCTCAGTCCCAGGGTGTCTATATTTGGAGATGAGGCCTCTAAGGAAGTAATTAATGTTAAAAGAGGTCATAAGAGTGGGGCGTGGATCCCATAGGATTAGTGTGGTTACTAAGAAGTTAGAAGAGAGAGAAGAAATTACTTTTGTGCCTGCACTAGCTCTCTCTCTCTCTGTTTCTCTTTCTCTCTGCACATGCACAGAGGAAGGGCCAAGAACGGACATATTGAGAAAGGGCCATCTACAAGCCAGGAATAAGGCCATCACCAGAAACTAACCCCACCACTTCTTGATCTGGGACTTCCACACTTTAAAACTGTGGAAAAAATAAATAAATTTCTATTGTTTCAGCTACTCAGTCTATGGCATTTTGTTATGGCAGCCTGAGCTGACTAACACTTAACCTCAGGTAACACAATTTTTTTTTGTTTTGTCCTAGAAAAAAAAGTGTAAATTTGATATTTAAAGTCTGTGGTACATTTTGAGTTACATTTTTGTATGGTGTAAGATATGTGCAATGATTAGTATTATGCGTCAACTTGTCTAGGCTATAGTGCTCAGCTGTGTGGTCAAACAGTAGTCTAGATATTGTTGTGAAGGTATTTTGTAGTTGCGATTAACGTTTACAATCAGTTGATTTTAAGTAAATCAGTTTAACCTCCATAATGTGGATGGGCCTCATCCAGTTAGTTGAGGGTGTTAGGAGAAAAGACCAAGGTTTCCTGGAAAAGAATTCTACCACAAGACTAACATTAAAATGTTGTGTGAGTTTCTAGCCTGCTGGCCTGCCTCACTGATTTGGGATATACCGGACCTCATAATCGCATGAGATAATTCTTTATGATATCTTTATCTTTTGTTCTTTCTCTCCGTTTTCACATAGATAGATAGGTAGGTAGGTAGATAGATAGACAGACAGATAGATAGAAAGCAATTATGGATTGAAATTCAGGTTTGCATATGGATATCCAATTGATCTCGAGCCAGTTGAATACACTATCATTTCTCTCCTCTAATCTTCATTTGTATCTTTATCAATACTTGGCTTTTATGTATATGCATATACATGTGGATCCATTCCTGGACTTTATTCTCTTCTTTTGTGTGTTTCTAATCTTATGACAATTCCACACTATACTGATTATTGTTACTTTATAAACCTTGAAATGAAGTAGGGAACCCCTCTGTATTTATTGCTTCTCACACAGCTGATAAAGCATGCCTGAGACTGGGAATGTTACAAAGGAAAGATGTTTATTGGACTTGCAGTTCCACGTGGCTGGGTAGGCCTCACAATCATGGCGGAAGGCAAGGAGGCGCGAGTCACATCTTACATGGATGGCGGCAGACAAAGAGAGAGAGAGCTTGTGCAGGGAAACTCCTGTTTTTAAAACCATCAGATCTTTTGAGACTTATTCACTATCACCAGAACAGTATGGGAAAGACCCAACCCCAGGATTCAATTATCTCCCACTGGGTCCCTCCCACAACATGTGGGAATATTGGGAGTTACAAGATGAGATTTGTGTGGGGACACAGAGCCAAACAATATCATTCCACCTGTGGTTCCTCCCAAATTTCACATCTTCACCTTTCAAAACCACTCCTGCCTTCCCAACAGTCCCCCAAAGTCTTAACTCATTTCAGCATTAACGCAAAAGCCCACAGTCCAAATCTTGAGAAGTTTTCAAAGGACACTCAGTTGTCTTCAGTTAACAATGTGAAAGGACTGCATTGATATGGTTAAATTCCC
>NW_012101471.1:36090-40478 GCF_000951045.1 Mandrillus leucophaeus
TTTTTTTTTTTTTTTTGAGACTGAGTCTCACTCTGTCGCCCAGGCTGGATTGCAGTGGCGTGATCTCGGCTCACTGAAAGCTCCGCCTCCCTGGTTCACACCATTCTCCTGCCCCATTCTCCCAAGTAGCTGGACTACAGGTGCTTGCCACCCCGCCCGGCAAATTTTTTGTATTTTTAGTAGAGACGGGGTTTCACTGTGTTAGCCAGGATGGTCTCAATCTCCTGACCTCATGATCCATCCCCTTTGGCCTCCCAAAGTGCTGGGATTACAGGCTGAGCCATGGTGTCCGGCTGGTTGCCCATTTTTATGGTTATTTCTTGATTATTTGCTAAACAAGGGGTGGATTATTCATAAGTTTTTCAGGAAAAAAGTGGGCAATTCTTGGAACTGAGGGCTCCTCCCTTTTTTCAGCCATATAGGGTAACTTCCACACGTTGCCATGGCATCTGTAAACTGTCATGGTGCCGGTGGGAGTGTCTTTTAGCATGCTAATGCATATAATGAGCAGTGAGGATGACCAGAGGTCACTCTCATTACCAGCTTGGCTTTGGTGGGTTTTGGCTGGCTTCTTTACTGCAACCCGTTTTATCAGCAAGGTCTGTATGACTTATATCTTGTGCTGACATACTGTCTCATCCTGTGACTAAGAATGCCTTACCTCCTGGGAATGTAGCCCAGTAGGTCTCAGCCCTATTTTACCCAGACCCTATTCAAGATGGAGTTGCTCTGGTTCAAACACCTCTGACATTTCCCCCCTCTCTTTTATCTGAGAACCTTTATTCCTAAAGGTGGTAGAGGGATGAAGATCCATCTTCTGTAACTTCTTCAGGCTGAATATGGGTGATGATATTACCGCCTAATTATGAGAGTCTTTTGAATTCAGGGCAGAGAGGAACTCAGTCAGAAAGCGTCAGTTTGGTGAGGGTCATACACAACTCTGAGTTCTGACAAAAGGCGGTATCTGGAAGATTAATAAGTGTTCAGTTTAAGAAAACATTGAGTAAGCTTATCCTGCACTCCTACACCAAGAGTACAACACCAGTGTATTCCACAACAGTAAAGCAAAATAGGTAAAATTATCCCAAGCAAACTAAATAAGAAGGCTTTCCTTGAACTGGGCAACTGTTAGAACCAGGCAGATATGGGGTCATTATCTGATTTCAGTATGTGCCCAGAACTAGAATATTGATCCAGATTTTTACATTACCTATCCCTCTTGTTTCTTCTAAATAGCAGTCAGAGATCACTGATTAGTTCACAGGAATAAGAAAAGTGAGTCTAAATTGCAGAAAAAAACTTGAAAACAACTAATGAAACTAGAATCTAATAACAGGGGTACCATAGTTTTTGCACCATAATGTTTTTTCTCTCTCCAGTCTCCCACTTTTACTAAAGACAAATCGTGGTAAGACTGATTTGTTTTATCATACTTGGCCCGATCATTTGTATAAAGTGCAGCAAGAATAATTATTTTTCACATACGCTCTTTATATTTTTATTTATATTTTGTTTTTTAATAGAGTCAGTCTCCCAATGTTGCCCAGGCTGATCTCGAACTCCTGGCCTCAAGCAATCCTCCTGCCTCGGCCTCCCAAAGTGCTGGGACTGCAGGCATGAGCCACCATGCCCAGTCTCACATAAGCTCTTTTAAAATTGACTTTGATGGGCCTGGCATAGTGGCTCACACCTGTAATCCCAGCACTTTGGGAGGCTGAGGCAGGCGGATCACCTGAGGTCAGGAGTTCAAGACCAGCCAGGCCAACATGTTGAAACTCCATCTCTACTGAATATATATATGTATATATAATTAGCCAGGTGTGGTGGTGGGTGCCTGTAATCCAAGCTACTCGGGAGGCTGAGGCAAGAGAATCGCTTGAACCCAAGTGGTGGAGGTTGCAGTGAGCCAAGATTGACCCCCGTCCCTGCACTCCAGCCTCGGCAACAAGAGCGAAACTCCATCTCAATAAATAAATAAATAAATACAAAATTTAAAAATAAATGGCTTTGATGGAGCTCTCTTCCATAGAAAGAATCTCAGATAAGACCTTTTAAAAGCTGAGTCCATCCAGGGGTTGGTGGCATCAAATACCCGTGAGTTGGGTGAAATCCTCTCCTCTTGAGGTCCCAAGATAATTTGGGGCTCCTGGGCGTGTCAGAAAATGACGTTCTTTATTTACCACAGGTCAGAAACCCTGCACAGGGACTGTGTAGACAAGTTATGAGGCTAGTTTTCCCAAGGGGTTTTTATTGGCTCTATAAGTCAAGTTTGATTCCTTAAAGAAAAGAACACCATTCCAGTCAAAGCCTTGGTAAAATAACCAGTTTCTCGAATTGTGTCCGGTTGCAAAAGAAAACAGATCCTTATTGTACTTATGCAAATAACTATATTGCTATAAGTTAAGAATATTCACAGGTAATTTCCACATTCTAGAGAAATTAGGTAGAGAGAAACAAATATGCTCTGAATTTTTTTCACGAAGTATACTTTGCTGAATTGTTAAAAGCTGTCAATAGCCCAAAAGAAAAGTTTTCCTGACTCCTAAGTCTGCCAGTCAGTGCAGCTGTCTATTTCCTTTGGGTCAGGGGGTTTTGTCCCATCAGAGTTCACCAGAAAGATGTTACTTGAATGGGGTCCCAATCCAGACTCCAAGAGAGGGTTCTTGGAGCTCATGCAAGAAAGAATTCGAGGTGAATCCATAGAGTAAAGTGAGAGCAAGTTTATTAAGAAAGTAAATAAAAGAATGGCTACTCCATAGGCAGAGCAGCCTATCTTTTCCTTTTATTTCTCTATTTCATGACACCATCAATTTTTTTGCTAATTTATTTCACTTTCCAAGGAAACACCTATTCCAATGCCATGGCATCTTGTTCCAAACCACAAAACAAGATGAAGGGCTTCCCAATATGTTTTACAAAATAGCAAACTCTTACTCTTGAAATGGATTAGCAAAAATACATGTGCAACCAATATCATTAATACACTGAGATGTTGAAGCTAGTTATTTCTTCTACTAAAAGGAACAATACTTGAAAATTACCAAAAGGAAACAAAGGTCGAATTCTAAGTCATCCAAATAGAACAGAACACAAAGACATTATACAATGTGTTCCCTTCCACCCACCGTGCCTTTCACTAGTGAGAACGCCAACTGCTCTCTTTAGAGTGAAGAATGGGCCTCGTGTCACAATGAGTGGAGAAGCTGCTGGATGTGGCCCTGGAACGTGCACTAGTATATACCCCTCACCCTTCACTGACCCTGGCTGCATCTCCTGCTGAAACTCTCTCTTCCTCCTCTCTCAAATCCTCTTCATACAGGAATGGGTATGAAGTGGGTTTTTTTCCACTGATCTTGGTCACGTACTCCAAGACTTTCTTCTTGCTGGTTTCAGCATGGGCCCTTGGATCCCACAGGAACTCATAGCATGCAGGATCACTTCTGGGCACCTGCCAGTACTCCAGGTAATTTTCCTGCACCCAATCCTGGGTGAGCAGCTTCCTGGGCTCCCCATAGATGAAGTGCTCCCACCCAGCATACACCTCTATCACATTCAGGGCTTCCCACATAACCTCCTCTGGGGCACAGTTGCCCTCCATGTAGATCACACACAGGACAATTATTAGGAGGTCCGTCTTGGGCTTGCTCAGGTCATCAACAAGCATGCCATCATAGGAGAGGCCCAGGGAGGTGACAAGGACATAGGAATGACCGGGGAGGACCACTCCCTTCACGTCAATGCCAAAGATCAGCTGCATGTACTCGGAGGATTCCTTGAAAATGAAAGGAAAGTAGTCTTTGTAATTTTTGATGACACTATCCACCATTTCTGGCTTTGTGATTGACTTCTTAATTTGAAACTTGTGGAGCAGGACACTAACTAAATCAGACACCTTGTCAGAGTGCTTCTCGGAGCAAGGACTCCATGACACTTGGGTTGGGCAAGGTGATTGGCTCCTTCTTTTCTTGGTTGCTGGAGCCCTCATCAGATTGGTTCCATAGAGTGTTATCGATGGTAGTGGGGGAGGAGGAGGCTCCCTGCATACTCTGGGGAGGACTCAGTGCCCCAGGAGCACACAACTCCAGGGTGCCCATGATCGGACTAGAGGAAGAAGAGGCAGCCTCCTCCTCCTCAGGCACAGGATCCTGCCCACCCACCAGGCCAGGGGTCTCTCCTTGGGCCTCACGGCCTTCCTCAGGCATGTAGTGCTGACTCCTCTGCCCAAGAGGCATGATGACTCTGGTCAGGGCAGCAGACGGGAGTGTGGGCAGGAGCTGGGTAATGGGGATCCACAGGTCTGGGAAGAGAGGGAGCGTGTGAGAGACCTCAGCTAAGAACCAAACCTTGGAGGCTCTAACAAACGCCTATTTATGGATTTTCTCCTTCAG
>NW_012101471.1:40528-62886 GCF_000951045.1 Mandrillus leucophaeus
AGCTGGGTAATGGGGATCCACAGGTCTGGGAAGAGAGGGAGCGTGTGAGAGACCTCAGCTAAGAACCAAACCTTGGAGGCTCTAACAAACGCCTATTTATGGATTTTCTCCTTCAGTGCTCCTCTAGGGCCTCCTTGGGTTCCTGTCCTCCTGGTCAGCCTGTCCCCTGAGAATCTGAAGAGAAGTGAGACAGCTCCTGAGGTTACAGCCAGCCAGCAGAGGCCAAGGCTCCAACACTGATGGTAGGGCCGGTGGGGCTGGGCGCTCTGGAGTCCCATCCATTATGGGTGGGTGGGACCCTTGGTATACATTCAGGGTGAACACCTCAACTTGACTGCTGACACTGCCTGGGTCTCCTCTGCTCTGTGACTTGAGGACACTGACTCAGACTAAAGCCTCACCTCCAAGTTCCTGGAGCTCCTAGAAGAGGAATCAAGGGGCCCTCAGGGTGCAGGCTGCAAGCACTGCCTCAGTCCCCCAGCACTGTCAGGAGGGTGGGCTGGACTCTGTCAGTTCCCCCACTCATTTGCATAGATGGTCCCTTCTATGCTCACCCAGGGCCTTCACATTTCTCCTAGCAGGGCCTGAATCCTGCCCCTTTGCTGGCCTGAGAAAATCTCAGATCAAGAGCTCATATTCCTGATATGGAACAGAAGGGCATGAGGGGACCCACATCTGGCCACACCTGCTCAAGGCTTCACAGCAAGGACAGTAAGAGGTGGCCATATTCAGGTGGGTCCGTATGTCCTGAGATGAGGAACCTGCTTGGTCCACATCTTGATGCCTGCAGATCCCGGGACTCTTCCTGTTGACCTGAGGCCACCACCTTAAGTCAAAGCCCTATCTCCAAGATACACCAGTAAAGGAAGTGAGGGGATTCCATCCACCCACTGTTCCCTGCAGTTTCCCATGCCTGACAGAAAAGGCAGGGCAGGGCTGGGTCATTTGCATTCTCTGTGTGGGGTCCACTTAGTCCTCAGCTTGACTGCTGGCTGAGCCTGGGACCCTCCCTCTGACCTAAATGCAGCCCCTCCAACCAAGGCCTCCCCCTCCCTGAGACCACTGATCCTGGTATAAGAGAGGAGGCCTCAACTGACAGGTCTGACCATGCTCTCTGGGGAAACAACAGGGGCAAGGCAGATTTCTGTGGGGCCTCCATCTGCCTTCTGGTCCAGGGGTACCCTTCATCCTCCCTCAGGTTCCTCACCTAGGGTCTTAGCAGATCCTGGGTCCACTCTGTCTGTCAATCAGATGGGGGTCCCTGTGTTGGCCTGAGTAACCCACTGAGACCAAGGTCCTCACTTCCCTGAGATCCCAAAGCCGAAGTGAGGAGGACTCACATCCCATCAACCTTCCATGGGGTGTTCAGGGCTGACACCAGGGGCTGCCCCCTTTTGTTCTATAGGGTGGAAGTTCCAAAGTCCTCCTGTGGGTTATTCATCTTTACTCCTGCTGGGACCTGCCGGTCCTCAACCCTCAGCCCCGTGAGGTGAGCAGACATCTCCCCTTTACACATCTCCCTGAGGGTTCTCTAACTTCCTGCCCATGGCACAAGTGAGATTGCCACTTAGGGCTACCGTGGATCAGGTCCCCCCAGAGCCAAGAACAAGGACAGCAGACTCTGCGGGGTCTCTTCTTTCTGGGATGGGGGTACCTCCAGTCCTCATGAAAGGTGCACACCTTGGGTCCTGCAGATCCTTGGACTCCTCCCTCTGCTGACCTGGTGTGGCTCCCTCTACTGGCCTGTCAGTGTCACTGGGACCAAGGTCCTCACCTCCCTGAGACCTCCCGCCTCCAACCACATGGCAGAAATGAAGGCATGCCACATGCCATCCCTGCCTGGGGCCTCCCAGGGCTGAGAACAGGGGAAGCTGGGCGGCTCTGCAAGTTCCCTTCTTCTTTATGATGTGGAGGTAACTTCTTATCTTCAGTCCTTACCAAACTTCCTCCCAATCACTCCTGGAAGACCCTGGACTCTACCCTGTGCTGACCAGGTGTGGCTACCTCTGCTGAGCTGAGGACGCCCCTCAGACCAAGGCCCCCACCTCACTGAGACCTGGGAGGTAGAGGTGAGAGGGCACCACACCGTCACCCCTGCGTGGGATTCCCAAAGCTGACAGAAGGTGCAGGTTTCGGGGGGGGCCTCCACTGTCTGGGTGTCTTCCAGGTATTCAGATTGAATCCTGACAGGGCCCCGCTCTTTCCCTTCTGCTGAACTGTATGCCAAGGCCACCATGTTCCTGATACCCTCAGGGAGAAAGTGGTGGGACAGCATCCCTTCCCCACAGTCCTGCCGAGGCCTCCCAGGACTGACAGTAGGGGCAGGTTTCCTAAGTCTGGGAAGAAAGGTCTTCTGAGTCATCCTTCAGAGCTCTGGAACTCCTCTCTCTGCTGACCTGAGGCCCCACTCTCCAAACCACAGCCCTCTCCTCCCTGACACCCCAAAGGCACAGCGAGTTCAGGCCACATGTGGCCACTGTGCCTGGGACCTCCCAGGGTCGAAGTCCCCACTGATTTGGACTGCAAGTTCCCGTCAGTCCTCCTCTTCTTCCTGCCCTTGACTCCTGGCAGGCTTGGGCCCCACCCCAGCCTGCTGAGCTGAGTCTTCATCCCTCAGATTCCCAAGGCCAAATGAGGAGGCACCTCAGTCTCAAACAGGGGGAGGGTGGGCCCCCTGTCCTGAGGTCCTGGGTGCCCTCAGGCCTCTCTCAGGTCTCCCTTGTCTCCCAGCAGGGCCTGGGCCCTCCCTCTGCTCCCCACGAGCCGTGCTCATGACATGAAGCCCCTTCCCTCCGTCAGCCCTGGATTCAGATGCCAGGATCCACATGCCTGGCCACCATGCCCGGAAATTCCCAGGGGTGACAGCAAGGACAGAGCCCCGCTCTGTGGAGCCCTCAACCCTCTCTGAGGGTCCTGAATGTGATGGCTGGCAGAGCCTGGCTGCTGCCCTCTCCTAGGCAGCCCTGCCCTGGTCACACCAACCTCTGACTCCAGAGTCCCCTGAGGTTTAAGTGGCAGAGAGCTGGGGGAGGCCCAGCCTGAGAAGTCCGCCCCCCGGGGTGGTCCTGGGTTGGCAGCAGTGCTGGTGCTGGATTATTTAGGATCCTCTATCTTGGCTTGCAACGTGGCGTCCCGAGTTCTCCCTCAGCGCCTCACCTTTCCTTCACACAAAGCCTGGGCCCGCTTTCCTCCGCCGCTCTTAGGCCGCCCCTCAAAACCAGGCCCTTGCTTCCCTCTGATCCCTGAGGCGCAAATCAGTGGCGTCACATCCGGGCATCTGGGGCTTTCCTGCGTTGACAGCAGGGGCAAAACCTGATTCTGTCGGGGTGGGAATGGGAATGGGAATGGGAATGGGAATGGAGGAGGGGTGGGGGCGAGGATGGGGGTGATGATGGGGATAGGGGTGGGGATCCTGAGGCTGTAGGTCCTGGCGGTGACGGTGGGCCTGGCGATGAGGCGGGCCCTCAGTCGTTCCTCAGGGTCCTCACCTTGAAGCCTGGCAGAACCTGGGCCCTGCCCTCTCCTAACCACCCCTGCTTTGGTCACACCAAGCTCTGACTCCAGAGTCCCCTGTGGCATAAGCGGCAGGGGTTGGCAGGGTGCCGGGGGGTGACCCAGACTGAGAAGCACGCCCCCAGGTGGTGCAGGGCTGGCAGCAGGGGCGACGCTGAATGATTTGGGGCCCTCTATCTGAGGTGGAGGCGTCCTCAGTCCTCCCTCAGCCTCTCACCTTGCCTCCTCACAGAGCCTGGGTCCACTTCCCTCTGCCGATCTCAAGCCGCCCCTCAGACCGAGACCCTCGCTTCTCTGACCCCTAGGCGTCGCAGCCGGCCACCAAGCCTGGGGCTTCCTCGGGTTGACTGCAGGTGTTGTACCGGATTCTGCTATGAGTGGGGGTGGAAATGGGGGTGGGGGTCGTGAGGGTGGAGGTGGGGGTCGAGGTCAAGGGGGTGCGGACTCTCAGTCATCCTCAGGGTCCTGACCTTGACGCCTGGCAGAGCCTGGATCCCATCCTGTGCGGATGGTGTCTGCTCCCCTCAGACCAAAGCACTGACTCCAAGTCCCCTGAGGTGGCAGTGGAGGGAGGGATATGGTCGGGGCGACAACATTGCCAGGGTCTTCCAAGGCTGACAGGAGGGGCTGAACTGGATTCTGTGGCCCCTCTATGTGGGGTGAGTGGACCCCCAATCCTCACTCAGGAGGGCCCTCCTCCTGGCTCCTGACTCTTTGATGAAGTGATGGGTGGAGGATGCTCAGTTTCTGTCACCTCTGAGTATTTGCCCAGCTGTATCCCTTGCAGAGAATGGCTGCGGGTCCCAGGCCAGGTGCTCCCTGGGGAGCTGCAGCACCTGTGATTGTAGTGACCTCTGAGAGAAGATAGACACCTTCCCACGGGGGCTCCTCCCCAGCCAGAAGTTGACTTGTCAAACCTTTTGTCCTAAAGGGTTTATTTTTACACTGAAGAGGCTGAGCAGCAGCAAGAGAATTGAGGAGTCCTGCATTTTGAATTTATCTGACATTTCATTACACAGTTTAGTGACTTGCATATTTTAATCCGCATTCATACAGTGAGAAATAAATTTTACATTTCTGCTAATTGTATGTGGACATTATATGTCATATATGTGGACTACGCTTATGTTTAGATACATAAACTCCTATGTATGTATATATGTCTATTATATATGAATTTTATGTATTCACATGTATATATCTTTACAGATAAATGTGTAAATATATATTACATATACTTATTTTATTAAACAATATCTACTCATACTATGTATGATTCACTCACGCTATTCCATTTCTAGTTCATTCTTTATATTCTATTTAAGTTATATTTTTGGAAGGCCAGGCCTCACCTACTAAGATGGTTTCAAGTGGGTATTAACAGAACTCTGGAGCCATCGTGTCTCAATCACACCAAGATTCCTGGTGTCCTGATATTACCCCAGGGCTACTGGCATCACATTGTGAGATGCTGCCTCATATTAGGCAATAATAATGGGGTGGGAGTTTAAAATTTTTTTTCTACCCATTCCGTAGTGTGCTGTCAGCACAGGCTACAGACCTCCCCAACTTCTCTGCCACTACCGCATGCCCCAAACACAAGTACCAGTTCAAGAAAGTCTTAGTCTCCCCAGGGATTTCTCTGTTTTGTTGTTTAGATTTTATTGCTAATACTTTTTTTTTTCTTTTTCCATTGTATAGTTTTTCAGAATTGATTTTGGGAACAGAACACAGCAGCCTGAACTTGATTGTTATTTTGACAGCTACAGGTAAGGCACTAGATCTGTACATAATTTAAGCAGAATTGACATCCTTGCAATATTCTGTTTTCCATCAACGAATACGGGATACTCCTCCATTTACTTGGAAATTTTTTTCCAGAATCTATCAGTAAACTTACACAGTTGCCTCCGTTAATATCTCATATATTTTTGTTAGGCTTCTGTTTAATTTTGGATTTTATTGCTTTTTTGAATGCTATATTTTCTGTTTTATATGTTCTAAGTTGCTTTTGTGTGGCAATCCTCTTGATTTTGCTATAGTGATCTACCATTTGCTGCTTTCTGAATCCTCTTAATTATTTGAATATTCCATGTGTCTTTTCCTTTGAATTTTCTTGATCGATAATCATATTCTCAACAAATACTGTGTTTCTTTTCAATCTTCATACCTCTTTTTCATTTTGATATCCATAGCTCTGACTCTTTTGCATTTTTGTTACCCACTGCAGCTATGGACGGTAGCCATGACAGCATATGTCAATGACTTGTGCCTGACATGAATGTGAATGCTTCTTCTAACAGTTCGTATTTAAATATGGTTGCTGCCAATTTTAGGAAATGGAAGTTCCTCTTCCTCTTAGTTTGCTAAAAGTTGTTAATTTGAAATCGCATAGTATTTCTTTCAGAGGCTTTTTCTGTACTCATCGAAATGACCAAATGTTTTTCTACTGTATCTTGTATGTACATAATTACAATTGAATTTCTTTCTAATGTTAAAAATACTTTTGGCTTGCAGGCAGAACAAGATGGCCAAACAGAAGCCTCCACCAATTGTCCTCCCTGCAGGAAGATCAAATTGAACAACTGTCCACACAAAGAACATTTTAATGAGAATGAAAAATCAGGTGAGTGATCATAGTACCTGGTTTTAACTTCATACCAATGAAAGGGGCACTGAAGAGGGTAGCAAAGACAGCCTTGAATTGCTAACACCACACCTATCCCATCTCCCAGCAGTGGCTGTGTGGCACAGAAAGAGAATCTCTGTGTTTAAGGGAGAGAGAGGGCAGTGATTGTGGGACTTTGTGTTGGAACTGACTACTGCCCTGTCACAGCAGAAAGCAACACCAGGCATAAATCAGCCAGTACCCACAGAGGGAGCATTTGGACAAGCCCTAACCAGCGGTCAGAACCTGAGTTCCTCAAGCCTCGTCACTGTGGGCTAAAATGGTCCGTGGTGCTAAATGAAAGGCAGTCTAGGCCACAAGGATTACAATTCTTGAGCAAGTCCTGGTGCTGGGCTAAGCTCAGAGCCAGTGGACTTGGGGGGCATGTAACCTAGTGAGACAACAACCGGGGTGGCCAAGCGGGTGCTCGCACCACCTCTCCCCCAGCCGCAGGCAGTACAGCTTGCAGGTACAGGAAACTCAAGAGAGGAGAGGGAAGAGTAAAGAGGACTTTCCCTTGCAACTTGGATACTAGTTCAGCCACAGCGGGATAGGGCACCAGGCAGAGTCCTGAGGATCCCATTCCAGACCCTAGCTAACAGATGACATTTCTAGACACCTCTTGAGCTAGAAGGGAACCCACTGCCTTGAAGCAAAGGAACCAGTCCTGACAGGATTCATCACCCGCTGACTAAATATCCCTTGGGCCTTGAATGGTCAGCAGGGATACCCAGACAGTATTTGCTATGGACCTTGGGTGACACTCAGAGATGTGCTGGCTTCAGGTGTGACCCAGCAATTTCCCAGCTGTGGTGGCTACAGGGAGAGACTCTTTCTGCTTGAGAAAAGCAGAGAGAAGAGTAAAGGGGATTTTATATTGCAGCTTAGGTACCATGACCAAGTGGGATTTATCGCAGGGATGCCAGTATGATTCAACATACACAAATCAATCAATGTGATACATCATATCAACAGAATGAAGGACAAAAACCATATGATCATTTCAATTGATACTGAAAAAGCATTCAATAAAATGGGCTAAAGATATGAATAGACATTTCTCCAAAGAAGACATACAAATGTCAAACAGGTATATGAAAAGGTGGCCAGCATCATTGATCATCAGAGAAATGCAAGTGAAAACTACCGTGACATATTCATCTTACTCCAGTTAAAATGGCTTTTATCCAAAAGACAGGCAGTAACAAATACTGGTGAGGATGTGGAGAAAATGGAACACTTCCACACTGTTGGTGGCCCCACTTCTGGGTATATATACTCAAAAGACAGGAAAATCAGTATATCAAAGAGATATCTGCACTCCCATGTTTATTGCTGCACTATTCACAATAGCCAAGATTTGGAAGCAACCTAAATGTCTATCAACAAAAAAATGGATAAAGAAAATGTGGTACATATACACAGTGGAGTACTATTCAACTATAAAAAAGAATGAGATTCTGTCATTTGCATCAATATGGATGGAACTGGAGGTGATTATGTTAAGTGAAATAAGCCAGGCACAGAGAGACAAACACTGCATGTTCTCACTTACTTGTGGGACCTAAAAATTAACAATTGAACTCATGGAGATAAAGAGTAGAACAATGGTTATCAGAACCTAGGAAGGGTAGTTGTGGGAGGAGAGGGGATGGTTAAAAGGTACAAAAATATAGGTAGACAGAATTAGTAAGATCTAGTATTTGATAGCACGACACAGTTTGACTACAGTCGACAATAATTTATTGTACATTTTAAAATAACTAAGAGTATAATTGGATTGTTTGTAACACAAAGAAAAGATAAATGCTTAAGGTGATGGATACCCTATTTATACTGATGTGATTATTACACATCGTACGCCTGTATCAAAATCTCATGTACCCCATAAATATATACACCTACTATGTATCCACAAACATTAAAAATTTGAAAATAATAATATTTGTATTCCTTGGATATAGGCTTCTTGTTTATTTAATCCACTGCTGTGTTGAATATGCAATTATCTATTTGGGGTATTTGCTGCAATATGAGTGAACTTGGCTCAAGTGTTGCATGGGGATTCAGGTGTCATCAGCTGGTTTTTTGAATCCAGAAGAGGGAGCCCAGGAGAATGTGTTGAAAAACTGCCTATCCTTTTGGATTCTTTGGAATAGCTGAGATAAGATGGTGATTCGTTTTGCCTGACTATTTGGTAGACCTGGCCTCCAAAACTGCATGTCCTGGAACATTTGAGGGTAGCTTGAGCTTCTAATTGGCTTTCATTTTATGGATGAAACCACAGTTTATCCATTCACCTCTTGAAGGAAATCTTGGTTGGTGATTATGTATAAGCTGCTATATCCATTTGGGTACATGATTTTGTGTATGTGAAGCGAAGTTTTCAATTCACATAGGTAAAACCTGGAAATATGATTGCAGGGTCTAATGGTAAGTCGATGTTTAACTATATAAGAATTGTCCCAATGGCCTTGTAGAATGACTGTAACATTTTGCTTCCCTACCAGCAATGAATGAGAATTCCACATCCTCCTCCAGAATTTGGTATTTTCAGGTTTTTGGATTTTAGCAATTCTAATAGGTGTGTAGTGGAATCTTGCTGTTGTCTATATCTGCATTTTTATTGAATAATTACGGTAAGCATCTTTTCATATGCTCTTTTTGTGATCTGTGTATCTTCGTTGGTGAATTATCTTCAAATCATTAACATATTTTTATTGGATTGCTTGTTTTCATGTTGTTGAGTGTTAAAACTTCCTTATTCAGGATATGAGTCGTTCATCAGACACAGGATTTACAAGTATTTTCTCCCAATCTGAAGCTGTATTAGTTCATTTTCACACTGCTATAAATAACTACCTGAGACTGGGTAATTTATGAAGAAAGGAGGTTTAATTGACTCACAGTTCCATATGGCTGGGGAAGGCTCAGGAAACTTATAATCATGGTAGAAGGCAAAAGAGAAGTAAGCACCTTCTTAACAAGGCGGCAGGAGAGAGCAAGAGAGAGGGGACATGTCACACTTTTAAACCATCAGATCTCATGAGAACTCACTCACTATCACAAGAACAGCATGTGGGAAACCGTCAGCAGTTGCAAAGATGATTCAGCGAGGATCCATATACATCACACCCAGTTTCTTGTATTATTAACATCATACATGAATATGATGCATTTGTCACAACTTACAAGCCAATAGTCATCCTCAGTGACTTTTTACTGTTCCGGGATCCCATATAGGATACATTATTTTAGTCATCATGTCTCCTTAGAATTCTCTTGACTGTGATAGTTTCTCAGGCTTTCCTTATTTTTGATGACTTTAACAGTTTTGATGAGTATTGGTCAGGCAATTTGTGGAATGACCCTCAATTGGGATTTGAGTTTTTTCTCATAATTAAACTGGGGTAATGGTTTGGGGCAGGAAGACCAGAAAGATGAATTGCCATTCTCACCACACTTTATTCTACCACCATGATTTATCACTGTTGATGTTGACTTTGACCACCTGGCTGAGACAGTGTTTGTCAGGCTTTCCCTCTGTAAGGTTATTACTTCCCGCCTTTCCATATTATACTTTTAAAAAGGAAATCATTAGGCGCACGCCACATAACTAGGGAAGGGGTGGCACTGACATGAATGATTTGGAATTTTTCTCAGTGGGAGATTTGTTTATTCTCCCCTATTTATGTATTTATTCACGCATGGATTTACCTCAGATGAACTCATGGTTATTTATTATATGTTTTGGGTTATAATCCAATACCACTTTATTTTGTTGTTCAAATTGTTCCACCTTTGTCCATTGGAAGCTCTTTCAGTTGGCTCTGGTATTCCTTTCACATACCTCCATCATTATACATGTTTTTTGCTTTGCCTTACTTTCTGTCATGACGAAGTGTTTCAGACTCATTTGTATATTTCCTGTTCCAGTCATAGAAGAATTCATTTTTCCATGGATTTCTGCTTCCTTTTTATTGGAGAAGAATACTAGAATCCTAGATGTGGGTGTTAGGTATGCTCATTGTTCCTGGGGAGTTGTTGCTCCTAGCTGTCTCATCTGACAGAGTAAGGAAATGTATGTGTGTTTATAAACCTGTACATATACACTTATCTATAAGTGTGTGTGTGTGCAATCCTCTGTATGTATATTAAGCTATACAGGAGTTCTTACTGATGTCTCCAACACTACTCCTTTACCACAAGGAGCTTCTAGCCTACTTCCTTTGTTTCTCTGTAAGTATCCACTCCAACAATGAGAGATCTGGCTCCTACCATTCTTCATCTATAAAAGTAGTTGCTCCAGCTGGGCGTGGTAGCTCACACCTGTAATCCCAGCACTTTGGGAGGCCGAGGCGGGCAGATCGCGAGGTCAGGAGATTGAGACCATCCTGGCTAACATGGTAAAACCCTGTCTCCACTGAAAATACAAAAAATTAGCCAGGCATGGTGGCGGGTGCCTGTAGTCCCAGTTACTCGGGAGGCTGAGGCAGGAGAATAGTGTGAACTTCGGAGGCGGAGTTTGCAGTGAGCCGACATCGTGCCACTGCACTCCAGCCTGAGTGGCAGAGCAAGACTCCATCTCAAAAAAATAAAATAAAATAAAAAATAAAACTAAATAAATAAAGTAGTTGGTCATGGGTAGATATATATACATACGTACGTGTGTGTGTGTGTGTGTGTGTGTGTGTGTATACAGTAGAACCAGAATTGTTAACCCCCATCCTTATGGGAAACAGACTTATCAACTAGACTGTAGTGCTTTTCATTATAGTGCTTTTTTCATTTTAACACCAAGCATTTAAGATTTGTCCATGCTTTTCTGTTGCTTGATAGCTCATTTCTTTTTTTCACAAATAATGTTCTATTATTGTTGGACCACAGTTTGTTTGTCCGTTCACCTATTGAAGAACATCCTGGTTGTTTCGAATTTTTAGTAATTATGAAATAAGTTGCCATATACACTTGTATGCAAGTTTTTTGTGTGGACGCAAGTTTGCAAGCTAGTTGGATGTATACCTAGGAATAGCAAGACTGTGCTCAGCTTTGTTAAAAACAAACAAACAAGCAAACAAAAACCTGACAAACCATCTTTGAAAGTGGCTGTACTAGTTTGCATTCCCAGAAGCAATGAATGACAGTGTCTGTTGCTCCTTAGTGTTGCCAGCAAGTGGTATTGTTAGACATACTAGTAGCTGTGTATCTCATTGTTATTTAATTCACAATTCACTAATGAAGAATGATGTTGACGGTCTTGTCTTATGCTTATTTCCCATCTGTATATCTTCTTTGGCGATGTGTCTGTTCAGAGTTTCTGCCCGTTGATTGAGTTTTTATAAATTTGTTTTCTTATTGTTCAGTTTTAAGCCTCCTTTGTAGATTTTGGATACACATCCTCTACCAGATACATGTTTTGCAAACACTTTGTCATAGTCTGTGACTTCTCTTTTCTTTTTCCTAACAATGTCTTTCAAAGAGCATTTGAGGTTTCTTTTTTATTTTTAGAAAGTCTAACTTATCAATTTTGCCTTTCATAGACCATCCTTTTGATGTTGTATCTAAAAAACTTATCACCAAAACCAAAGTCATGTAGATCTTCTCCTGTTTTCTTCAAGAATTTTTATAATATTGCATTTTAAATTTGAGTCTATAGTATACTTTGAGTTTATTTTTTGTGAAAGATATAAAATTTTATCTAGGTTCATTTCTTTGCATATTAAGATCCATTTGTTCAGGTGCCCTTTGTTGAAAAGACTATCATTTCTCTATAGGATTATCTTTGCACCTTTGTCAAAAGATCAGTAAACTATATTTGTATGGATCTATTTCTATTTTGTTTCATTGATGTGTGTCCATTCTTTTGGCAATATCATACTTTGTAGATTGCTGTACCTTACAGAACAAGTGGTGTACCAAAGCTGACATCAACCATGAGAAATCATATTTCTAGTAGGTTGCTTTTACATGATGTGAAGAGAATGGCATTTTACCTCTGAGATCTTCCCCCTGGAAGTTCATACTCTCATTCTAATCATGACAGAAATATAAGACAAATCCCAGTAGAGGGGCTTTATGCAAAATAGCTGACCAATGCGCCTCAAAACTGTTAAGATCAAAGTCATCAAACATAGGGAAAGTCTAAGATCTGCCACAGCTAAGAGGAGCCTATGGAGGTATGAGTAAATGTGAAACAGTGGTCCTAGATGAAACTCTGGAACAGAAACAAAAATGCATTAGGTAAAAACAAAGGAAATCTGAATAAAGTATGTACTTTGGTTAATAGCAATGTGTTAATATAGGTTCAATAGTTGTAACAGATGTGCCATACCAATGGAAAATGTTAATAAAAGAGGAAACTGGATGTGGAGCATAGGGCACTCAATGCTAGGTTTTCTATTTTTCTCTAAATCTAAAGCTACAAGTTTATTAACAATGAAAAAAATGTTAGCAAACTACTTAAAGAATATTTACCAAAAAACTACAGCAAACATCAAAAAGTTGAAAGTACTTTTACTTTGAAATTGTGAAAGACAATGATTCCTGCTATCACCATTTCTATTCAATACTGTAATAGAGGTACTAGCCAGTGCAGTAACACTAAGCAGATGAAATAAAAGGGCTAGAGATAAAAATAAGAAACAAAATTTGCCGAATTAACAGATGATTTTTAGATTGTATATAAAGAAAATTCAAAATAAGGGTAAATTATTCATTTAATAAAATGTATATAAAAGTTGCGGGACAAATATGATCAATTTACCAAAAAAAAGTTTCTGCAGTAACAGTATGAAAATAAGAATAAACAAAATATATCTTGTAAAATGAATCTAAGCAAAGAAAGCTTAAGAACTTCATGGAAATTAAATGAATGAACTAATTAAGGCTTAAAATGTAAAATAAATGGATGTGAGTATTCAATATTGTAGACGTGTTAATTACTTCCAGAAGTAATCTACAGATGATTACAATCCCAACTGAAACATTCAAGTCTTTATGTGTGAATGTGTGTGCTTACATACATGTGTGTGTAAAATATTGCAAGATGATTCTGAAATTTAAATTGACATGTGATATAGTTTCTATATCTGTCCCCACCCAAATGTCATTTTGAATTGTAATCTCCATTGTTGGAGGTGGGGCCTGGTGGGAAGTGATTGGATCATGGGGCTGGATTTCTCATGAATGGTTTAGCACCACCCCCTTGGTGCTGTTATCGTGATAGTTAGTGAGTGAGTTCTCACGAGATCTGGTTGTTTAAAAGTGTGTGGCACCTCTCCTGCCTCTCTGTTATTCCTGCTCTGGCCATGTGACGTACCTGCTTCCACTTCACCTTCTGCCATAAGTTTCCTGAGGCCTCCCCAGAAGTTGAGCAGATGCCGGCATCATGTTTCCTGTACAGCCTGCAGAACCGTGAGCCAATTAAGCTTCTTTTCTTTATAAATTATCCAGTCTCAAATATTTCTTTATAGCAATGTGAGAAAAGATTAACACAACTTGCAATAGGCCAAGCATAGCCAAGATATTCTTGAGATAAAAGAAGATAAGAGGAGTTCCTCCACCAGATAATAAGAACGGCTAGAAAGCTATAGTGATAAAGAATTTGTGGTATGGATACAAGGTGTAACGAATAGAACAATGGAGCAATAGGAATAGAGATTCTTGAAACACACCCACTTAATACATGGACTTTTGATTTATATATTTAAAAAGAGCAGGAGAGATAGGGCAATAATAAAGCTATAACTTTTAATAAATGACAGTGAAACAACTAAACACCCATGTAGAAAACAAAATGTAACAGGAACCCTCCTTGGAATTACACACAAAAATTAATTCCAGGAGGATTAAAGAACCACTTTTTAAAGGTTTCCTGTGACTTTTTAAAAATACACATAAAATACATGGAATGGTAAAAATGAGCCTTCATATGTTTCTGTCATCTAGAGAGCAAGCTGTATGGGTCAAGGAGGGCATTGATAATGCTGGAGGGGAAAGGACTGAAAGAGGCTAGGGACATTGGTCAGTACCAGAAGGGATGGAGATGATACAAGTCAGGGAGGAAGAGGGGAAATGGCAGCTCCTTCTGCCCCTTATCTCTGACATAGATGACCTTCCTACCCTCAGGGGTCTTCATTTTCAAAGAGCTAGACCTGGTGGCTAGACAGGAGAAGGGTTAGGAGAAGGCTACCTGGACCAGTGACTTGTTCATTCCATCTCTCACCACAGCCCCTGCTGATCCCTAGAGTCCTGGAGCTCAGAGAAGTGTGACCTGACAGTGATTCCTGAGACTTCTGACAAGGCTTGTTGGGCTAACACCCTGATCAGGCCCAGGAAGCCTCTGTCAACTTAGAGAGGCAGTGCCAGGTTGTCCACATGTGATGGGAGTAAAGTGCTACCTCCCTCCTCATCTGGGTGAGAGCCACTGGTTGGAAGAGGGGTTTGGGGGCTTTGGCCTCTCTCCTTTTTTACTCATTGCAAGATGTCCCCCAGATCCTGTTCCTTGACAGAAAACCCTCGCTGTAGACCTCCACTAGTGGGACTTGGAGTACTTAATGGAGCAAGGCAGGGGAGTCTCTCTCCTTCCTGAGATCAGAGATCAGTGTGAAGAAGACAGGTATCATGGGATAAGCCTGAACTAATTCCACAGTGGGCAGAGGGCCTCCAGGAATGAAGGACTTTCTCCATCAGCACATGAACTACCACGGGTATGGGCAGGATTTTCCTAACAGTGTTTTTTAGCGAGTAGTTATTAATTTTAATAATGTCTAACTTATTCATTTTTTCTTTCATGAGTCATGCTTTCGGTGTTGTGTCTAAGAAGTCATAGCTAAACCCAAGTTCACCTTGATTTTCTTCCACGGATGGGGAGTCACCAGTGATGCTGGTTGGAGGGCCTTTCCTCCAGCATATGAACTACCACTAGTCTGGGGAGTTGGGTCACGGAAGTGTCTTAATGAAGACTCTCCACCATCAAAATGGGATTTGGAGCTTCTGGTTGGAAATGCTTCAGGCTGACAGCCTCTGAATGAGAATGGGGTCACCCAAAATTAGGCCCAGGGTGATGGACTAAGAGGGCCTTATAGGAGGAAGAGCATTATCTTGATCATCTCATCTACCCGTGATCAACACCCACCCAGATCAATGCCTGCACCACCTCTGCTCCATGTACTTTCTTTTAGCTGCCCTCACACTTGACAGAGCCCTCAGCAATATTCAGGAACCCTGAGATTCTAAAAGAGGTAGATTTGTGTTTTGTGAACGAGTTCACTGAAGGTATGAGTCATCTCCAGATTTACTGTGCCCAGGCCCAACTCAGCTGTTGCGGAGTTTACTTTCTTCCTCAGTTTTGGCTTCAGCATCTCAGGTGCAGTTAGCCTATCTTGTAGCCAGAATGGGGTATACAACCTCAAAGGTGAAGGTGGAAAATCTTGGGCATTTCTTTTACAATGATTTCATTTTGCCTCCCCGTGTCAGATCCACAAGGCCAACTTTTCTCAGATCTTTACTGAGAATATTGTGGGGTTCCTGAAGATAAAGCCCATGATGTTTGCCCCTTAAGATTGCAGCCCCAGGTAGTTTATCACTTACATTACCCCACACTCAGCTTTCAGAAATTCATCAAAATCACCATTTAGATGTTCTTACCAGTTTATGGCTCCAGCAGCTTCTGCTACAGGTAAGCAGATCTTACCTGTTCCTCTTTGTATGCACCAGTCGCTCCACATTTTCAGTCAGTGGTTTGCCCTGCAATCTCAGTTCTCTGATGGGTGTAAGAAAAAGTTTTCAGTTTGTCAAGCATTTTCTTGTAAGAATGGGAGTGCCAACTTACAACTGTATATCCTTTTTAGTGGTTGCTTTAGTTATTATATATACCTAGCTTATCTCACTCTACTGTTGTCAACATTTCGCCAGTTCGAGTGAAGTGTAGAAACCTCACCTCCCTTCATATCCTTTTACCCTTCTCCATTTATGATGTGGTTGTCTTAAGTATTTCTTATACATACATTTAAAGACACATTAGACCATTCTATAATTTTTACTTCAACTGTCAAACATAACTTAGAAAACTCAAAGGAGAGTCTATTGTATTTATCCACATTTTGTTTACCATGTTCTTTCTTCCTTCTCCATGTTCCAATTCCCCATTATCCCTTTTATCATTTCCTTTCTGTTTAGGGAATTTCCTCTAGCCATTCTTCTAGGGTAGATCTCCTGGTGACACAGTCTATTAGTTTTCCTTAATTTGGGAATATCTTGATTTTCCCTTCATTCCTGAAATATATTTTTGCCATATGTAGGGTTGTGTTAACTGTTCTTTTCTTTCAGCTCTTGAGAGATGTTGTGCTTCTTTCTTCTGGGCTTCATGGTTTCTGTTGCAAACCTCACTGCAATTTGAATTATTTTCCCTCTAAACTGAGATGTCATTTCTCTCTCGCTGCTTTCAAGAATATTTTTTTGTCTTTAATTTTCAGAAGTTTGACTATGACGTATCTTGACTTGGATTTATTCTCCTTGGATTCACTCACCTTCTTGAATTTATAAGTTTATGAGTGTTGCTAAACTTGGACAGCGTTAAGCCATTATTTCTTTGAGTACCTCTTCAGCCCTATTCTCTTTCTCTTCTCTTTCTGGTATTCTAGTGACATGAATGTTCAATCTTTTGTTATGGTCCCTCAGGTCTCTGAGGCTCTGCTCATTTTTATATTGATGTATTTTTTCCCTGTTGTTCAGACTGAGAAATTTCTATTGTTCTATCTTTCAGTTTACTGATTCTTTCCTCCGTCATCTCCATTCTGCTTTTTAGCCCATCCATTAAGTTTTTCATTTCAGTTACTGCTTTTTTCAGTTCTAAAAATGTCAATTGATTTTTCTTTATATATGCTACTTCTTTGCTGAGATATTCTATTTTTTCCAATTGTTTCAGGTGTGTTTATAATTGCATGCTGAAGCATTTTTATAATGGCTGATTTAAAATCTTTGTCAGATAATTCTCAATGTCCATCGTCTTGGTGTTGACATGTATTGACTGTGTGTTTTTATTCAGTTCAAGATCTTCCTGTTTCTGTTATGTGAATGGTTTTTGATTGAGCTGTTGATATTTTGGTTGTTATGTCATATTATTCTGGATCTTATTAAAACCTTATGCTTTAGCTGGCTTTCTCAGACATCACTCTAGCAAAGAAGATAGGGCACCACTTCATTACTGACATGTGGGAATAGAAGACCAAGTTCCTCACTTGGCCTCCATTAACACCCAAGTGGCAGCCCACTCATTACTACTGGGTTTAGGTGGGAGTTCTGGCCCCATACTAGGGCTCTACTGATACCTCCTTGTCTGAGAGGGGTGGGTGTTTCTCATTACTGTTCCCCATGTGGCCTCCACTGACAACACAGGTTGTAGGGATGGTCTCATTGTTCCTGGACACTGGTGAAAGTCCTTACTTTTTACGAGGCCTCCTCTGATGACACCCGAGTCAAGAGAGGAAGGGGCAACTTGTTATCTTTGAGTGGAAGTGTAGGTTCCCTACATGAGCTGTGTAAACAACATGCTGTGGGGAGGGAAATGCTTCATTACTACATGCTGGGAATAAAAGCCCAAGGTCTCTACTCAGTCACCTCTGACACCACTCTAGTGCTGGTGAGGGAGTACTTGGAGCCCTTGGTATAACCTAGTGAGGGTGGCAGTCTAGGCTCCCCTCTTAGCCTTTGCTGGTGTGCATGTGAGTGGGGCCATAGATTTTTTTGTATGTGTTGATATTTGGTGAGAGTAGAGCAGTTAGTGTCTAAAAGTTTTCTGTCTTGCTAGGTTACCCTTTGCCTGATTTTATTTTTTGGTTAGAGAGAGGAGGCTTTTGTTGAGGCTATTCCCCTCAACTCCCTGTACCTGTTGGCTTATTTAGCTCCATTTCTGAGATATATAAGGCATAAAGAAAACACAGGGAATCCCAGCATTTTGGGAGGCCGAGGTGGGCAGATCACAAGGTCAGGAGTTTGAGACCAGCCTGGCCAACATGGTGAAACCCCATCCCTATTAAAAATACAAAAATTAGCTGGGCGTAGTGGCGTGCACCTGTAATCTCAGCTACTGGGGAGGCTGAGGCAGAAGAATTGCTTGAACCCGGGAGGGGGAGGTTGCAGTCAGCCAAGACCATGCCACTGCACTCCAACCTGGGTGACAGCGAGACTCCGTCTCAAAAAAAAAAAAAAAAAAAAAAAAAAGAAAAAGGAAAACACAGGGAACTCACCACTATGTTGTTCCTTGGATTCCAAGGTCCCTAGCCGGTCTCCCTCTTTTCTCTACCATTCAGACCCGTCTTGCTGCTTGTTTTATGTATAACATTCTGGGCATTTAGTTGTGCTTAGCAGGAGACATAGGAGAAAGGGTGTGTACTCCATCTTCTCAGAAGTGGAAGTTGAATCCCTACAGATAATTTTAAAACAATGAAATTGATAAAAGCCAATCTTGATTTTTATCACCACCATATTCCAGTATGTCTATATAATTTCTGTGATAAAATGTTCTCCCCCCAATCTTTTATCCTTATTTTTTCAAAAGTTATTTTTCTTTTCAGGGAATTGTCAACCTAAATATACAGAGAGAGGATCTCTAAAAGAAAATTTGGGAATAGAGCGTTGCATTGGGATTACACGTGCCATAGTAAATGATGTGTATTCAGAGAGGCAAAGGAAGACAAAGGTTTTAAAAGGAAAAAATAAGGAGACTTACATAAATCCTTTGAAATAATTATCCTTAGGCCAGTCGCGGCAATTCACGCCTGTAATCCCAGCACTTTGGGAGGCCGAGGCGGGCAGATGGCCTGAGCTCAGGAGTTTGAGAACAGCTTGGCCAGCATGGCAAAATCCCAAATCTACAAAAAATACAAAATATTAGCCAGACGTGGTGGTGCACACCTGTGGTCCCAGCTACTTGGGGGCTGAGGTGGGAGGATGGCTTGAGCCCAGGAGGCAGAGGTTGTAGTGAGCTGAGATTGAGCCACTGCACTTCAACCTGGATGACAGAGTGAGAATCCGTCTCAAAAAAAAAAAAGGAAATAATTATCATTGACTACAAAGATCAATAACAAAGGTGATGCCAGGCCGAGGTTGGATAAGCAGTTGCTGGGCAGATGCCCTCACAGAAGTATTTTTAGCAGGTTGTAATGGCTTTTGTGTAAGGTTGTAGTTTTTGCAGACTCTTGTTATCAGGCATTCTTACATGAGAACCCTTCCTTCATAACTTTTTCAGCTATATTTGTCAGTGGTTTTTTAACATTAGTGACTCCATTTTGATTCTGACAACTTTCACAGAATGTAATTTCTAAAAATGGTTTTATTGAGATATAGTTGATATACAATAAACTTCCCAAAGTATACAATTTAATACATTTTTTCATATATATACATCAGCAAAACCTCACCACACTACAGATAGTGAACATATCCATCATTCCCAAAAGGTTTTTCCCGTTGTAATTCCTCCCTCTTGCCACTTCTGAATCCCCATTCCCAGGCAACCACTGATCTGTCTGTCGTGATAGACTATTTTAAATTTTTTAAAAGATTTACATAAATACTTAGAAGTGGGATAGCTCCATCATATGATAGGGGTATTATTAACTTTTTAAGAAACTACCAAACTGTTTTGAAGATGGTTGTATAATTTTACATTCTCACCAGGTATATATGAAAGTTCCAGTGTTTTATATTCTTGCCAACATTTATAAGGACTAAATCTTTTCAATTTTAACCATTCTGATATTTGTGTCATTATCTCATTGTGATTTTGATTATCAGTTTCCTAATGAATAATAATGTTGAGTTTTTATTCATGTGATTATTTTCCAGATTTATCTCTATGTATTTCTTATTTTCTAAAGTTATTTTAAATTGCACTGTTGTGTATTTCAACTTCAAATTGTGCATTGTTAGTTTATACAAACACAATTGATTTTTGTATACTGATCTTTTATTCTGCAACTTGCTAAATTCAGTTATTAATTCTAGAAGCATTTTTTTTAGATTGATAGAACTTTCTACATATATTATCTTGTGGTCTGTGAAAAAGACAATTTTACTTCTCCTTTTCCAATCCGGAGGCCTCTTCCAGTCCAGGTGATCCATTGTACTGGCAAGAACCTCAAGTACAATGTTGAACAATTTCTCTCTCTTTACCACAAACTCATCAGTCTTAGGTTATAGTTTCTACATGCAAATCCCCAGCACAACTTCCAACACAGGAATATCTACCTCTTCCTCCCTATACTGTTAAAACCCAAGCCTTCTTTGGGAGGCCGAGGTGGGCGGATCACAAGGTCAGGAGATTGAGACCATCCTGGCTAACACGGTGAAACCCCCGTCTCTACTAAAAATACAAAAAAAATTAGCCAGGCGTGGTGGCGGGCCCCTGTAGTCCCAGCTACTCGGGAGGACGATGCAGGAGAATGGCGTGAACTTGGGAGGTGGAGCTTGCAGTGAGCCAAGATCGCGCCACTGCACTCTAGTCTGGGCAACAGAGCAAGACTCCATCTCAAAAAAAAAAAAAGAAGAAGAAGAAACCCAAGCCTGGGTGCTATACTTAAAGAGATTAACATGACCCCCATATTTGAAACAAGACTAGAATACGTCTGACAGCCTGAAGGCAGTGATTTCAGACTGAAAAACAGAAAATTGAAAAGAGATATGAGTATACTGGGAAAAGGAGGGGAATGGCAAAGTCCCCTGGTGGTAACCAAGAAGTAGGTGGTCTTCAAGATGCATGAAAGCAAATTGTAGGCAGGAAATGGAATGATTCGCATTTCCACAAAAGACTTAATATAGCTACACTACCATGGAGGGATTTTTAGGTAAGACATACAAACACTAGGTAATGGTGAAGGGTGGCAGAGGACAGAATGTATTAATACCACTGAATGGGGTGGGCCATGGGAGAAGACTTGGAGGAGACACCCTCTCTCTGCTACGTGACCCACCAGAATTGAAGATGGGGAAATGAACAGGGTGACAGATCAGTTTGGAAGGCTCTTTATGGGTGCTAAAGAAATGCCCCTTAATTCAACCAGAGTATCTAGGCCCTCCAGTATCCTCCTCTGAATAATCAAAGCTCAGGAATGTGTCTTGCCGTTACCCTGGGAGGGGTATATATAGTGAGGCTAGGACGTCTGGAATAGACTGTTGAGAGACGCTGGCGTGGTAAAGATGGCCAGGAAACCATGAGTCTCCAGCCCAGTTGTCCAACGACTACCTACCAACACCAAAGAAGAGGAAAAGAGGACGGCCACCTCTCAATCCAGGCCCAGAAGCCCTATCAAGGTGGGCAGCCCACTCAAGCTCCGACTCCTACCCTGTCCTGTCCTGGCATAACCCCCACCCCAGCCTGCACCCCTTCTCATGAAGCTTCTGTTCCCACCCTCTTCCTTCCTCCTCCCCAAAACCATTCCCTTCTGTGATCTCCCTGCTGTCCTTCCAGGTTCCCAAGACAACCTGAAAGGGAAAAGGAACCCTTGGAGGGAGTTCCAGGAAAAAAAAAGCTTCTCCCTAAAAGACCACCGCTTCCAGCAAACCTGAGGAAGGGAGTAGGCCAACACTATCTAGCCACTGCGACCAACTGAATAAGGAACTCGATAAAATCAGCCACAGCAGGACCAAGTAAGCCAGGAGACCTCCACCATCTCCAGCATTTCCCTGCACAGCCTGTAATTTCAGGGCAAGGCCAGAGACCTCAAATCTATCTGAGAAGTCCCCAAAAGTCTGACCCACTCCCCCCTACCCCCACCGGAGAAATAGGCAACAAGGTCTAGAGTATATTTTGCACCCCACAGGGTGATGAAAATAAAATGAACCTGTTGTAAAATGATGTGTGGGTCTGCATATTCTCAGATGATGGGGAGGGAGGAAGGAAGGAAGAGGCAGTGGTGTGGGAAGGGAGAGAGGTGGGTATTCTGGGGTTGGGGCCAGACGTACAGTCCACAATTAGCCAGACATGCAAGATAAGGGTTGCATCAAGGTTGGACACTGAAGACAAATCTCCTTTTTTTTTTGTTTGTTTTGTTTTTATCATTATTATTATTATACTTGAAGTTCTAGGGTACATGTGCATAACGTGCAGGTTTGTTACATATGTATACTTGTGCCATGTTGGTGTGCTGCACCCATCAACTCGTCAGCACCCATCAAC
>NW_012101471.1:62936-96667 GCF_000951045.1 Mandrillus leucophaeus
TTTTTTCAAGATTTTTAGTTTCTTTGCGCTGGGTACGTAATTCCTCCTTTAGCTCTGAGAAGTTTGATGGACTGAAGCCTTCTTCTGTCATCTCCTCAAAGTCATTCTCCGTCAAGCTTTGATCCGTTGCTGGCGATGAGCTGCACTCCTTTGCTGGGGGAGATGCGCTCTTATTTTTTGAATTTCCAGCATTTCTGCCCTGCTTTTTCTCCATCTTTGTGGTTTTATCTGCCTCTGGTCTTTGATGATGGTGACGTGCTGATGGGGTTTTGGTGTAGGTGTCCTTCCTGTTTGATATTTTTCCTTCTAACAGTCAGGACCCTTGGCTGTAGGTCTGTTGGAGATTGCCTGAGGTCCACTCCAGACCCTGTTTGCCTGGGTATCAGCAGCAGAAATATTGCTGAACAGCGAGTGTACCTGTCTGATTCTTACTTTGGAAGCTTCCTCTCAGGGGTGTACTCCACCCTGTGAGGTGTGGGGTGTCAGACTGCCCCTAGTGGGGGATGTCTCCCAGTTAGGCTACTCAGGGGTCAGGGACCCACTTGAGCAGGCAGTCTGTCCCTTCTCAGATCTCAACCTCCGTGTTGGGAGATCCACTGCTCTCTTCAAAGCTGTCAGACAGAGTCGTTTGCGTCTGCAGAGGTTTCTGCTGCTTTTTTTGTTGTTGTTGTTGTTTAGCTGTGCCCTGTCCCCAGAGGTGGAGTCTACAGAGACAGGCAGGTTTCCTTGAGCTGCTGTGAGCTCCACCCAGTTCGAGCTTCCCAGGGGCTTTGTTTACCTACTTAAGCCTCAGCAATGGCGGGCGCCCCTCCCCCAGCCTCGCTGCTGCCTTGCATTTAGATCGCAGACTGCTGTGCTAGCCATGAGGGAGGCTCCGTGGGCGTGGGACCCTCCCGGCCAGGTGTGGGGTATAATCTCCTGGTGTGCCTGTTTGCTTAAAGCGCAGTATTGGGGTGGGAGTTACCCGATTTTCCAGGTGTTATGTGTCTCAGTTCCCCTAGCTAGGAAAAGGGATTCCCTTCCCCCTTGCGCTTCGCAGGTGAGGCGATGCCTCGCCCTGCTTCAGCTCTCGCTGGTCGGGCTGCAGCAGCTGACCAGCACCGATTGTCTGGCACTCCCTAGTGAGATGACCCCAGTACCTCAGTTGAAAATGCAGAAATCACCGGTCTTCTGTGTCGCTCGCGCTGGGAGTTGCAGACTGGAGCTGTCCCTTTTCGGCCATCTTGCTCCGCCCTCCTTAAGTTTTTATTTATCCGTAATAAATGGCCAATAGCCTAATTTTAGGGTCATATGCTAATTGCATATTTAGTTTTATTGGAAACTCTTAAACTCCTTTTCAGAGTGACTGTATCATTTTACATTCGCTATCAATATATGAGTGATTCAATTTATCCACATCCTTGCCAACATTTGGTATTGTGACTATTTTTTATTGTAGCTGTTATGAGAGATTATAATGATATTTCATTAAGGATTTGCATTTCCCAATGGGCAATGATATTGAACATCTTTTCATGTGCTTTTCTGCCATCTGTGGATTCTCTGCCTTTTTACAGTGTCTAGAGCTTCTAGTACTATGTTGAATAAGAGTGAAAAGAGCTGAGAGCAATCATCCTTGCCTAATTTTATGGGGGAAGCATTCAGTCTTTCATCTTTAAGTAATGATGTTATCTGTAGGGGTTTTTTTGTACATGCTGCTTACCAACTTGCAGTAATTTCTGACTATTACTAATTTGCTGAGAGTTTTTAAATCATAAATGGATGTTGAATTTTGTCCAATGATTGTTTCTGTCTCAAATTTATATTTTTCAAATTTATTTTTTAATTAAATTTCTATGATTTTTGTTGAGAATTTTTTTGTTTAAGTTCATGGGAGATATTGGTCGTGTGTATTTTTTTGTGTGTGTAGTCTTTGTGTCGAGTATCAGAGTAATAAAGGCTGCATAAAATGAGTTAGAAAGTATTCACTCCTCAGTTTTCTGGGAAGTTTTGTGTGGAATTGTATCATTCATTCGTTAAGCAGGTAGGATTCACCTGTAGAGTCATCGGAGACTGGAGTTTTATCAGTAGAGAGACTTTACGTACTAATTCAACTACTTTAACAGATATGGGGCAGTTCAGACTACCTTCTTGGTACTTTGTGTCTTATAAGGAATTTGCCTATTTATGGTAAGTTGTTGAAATTTTTGGCACAAGCTTGTTCATAATATTCTTTTTTTATTTTTTTAATTAATTTATTTTATTATTATTATTTGTTTGTTTGTTTGTTTGTTTTGGAGACAGTCTTGCTCCATCGCCCAGGCTGGAATGCAGTGGCACGAACTTGGCTCACTGCAACCTCCACCTCCCTGGTTCAAGCAGTTCCCCTGCCTCAGCCTCCCGAGTGGGATTACAGGCACACGCCACCATGCCCGGCTAATTTTTTTGTTATTTTGAGTAGAGATGGGGTTTCACCAAATTGACCAGACTAGTCCCAAACCCCTGACCTCAGGCAATCCGCCCACCTTGGCTTCCCAAAGTGTTGGGATTACAGGCATGAGCCACTGTGCCCGGCCAATATTCTCATTATTTTTTAATGGCTCTAGGAACTGTGGTTATGTTGCCTATCTCATTGCTGATGTTGGTAATGTGTGTCTTCTCTCATTTTGTTCTGAGCTGTCTGTTTAGAAATTTGCTGGTTTTATTTATCTTTTCAAGGACCAAGTTTTTAGTATAATTGCTTTCTTCACAGTTTTTCTGTTTGTTTATTACCCTATATTGACTTTAATTTGCTCTTCTTTTTCTAGTTTCATAAGGTTTTCTAAATAAGTACTTAGATGTCCTTCTAAGTACTGCTTTAATGGCATGCCACAGTTTTTGAGATGTTGTATTTTCTTTTTTTAACTTTTATTTTAAGTTTGAGGTACATGTGCAGGTTTTTTACGTAGGTAAACTTGTGTCATGGGGGTTTGTTGAACAGATTATTTCATCACCCAGGTATTAAGCCTAGTACCCAATAGTTGTTTTTTCTGCTCCTCTCCGCCCTCCCACTCTCCAGCCTCCAATAGGCCCCAGGGTGTGGTGTTCCTCTCTAGTGCTCATGTATTCTCATCATATAGCTCCCACTTATAAATGAGAACATGCAGTATTTGGTTTTCTGTTCCTGTGTTAGTTTGCTAAGGATAATGGCTTCCAGCTCCATACATGTCCCTTCAAAGGACATGATCTCCTTCGTTTTATGGCTGCATAATATTCCATGGTGTATATTACCACATTTTCTTTATCCAGTTTCATTTTAATTCAGTTCCAAACGTTTTTAAATTTCCCTTGGGATAAATTATCTTTGATGTATGGATTATTTCGAAGTGTAATTTTAAATATCCAAATAGTTTTGAATTTCCCAAATATCATTATGTTGTTGACGTCTAACTTAATTCTGCTACTGAGCAGGAATATGCCTTTATTACCTCAATCCTTTTTATTTACTCAGACTTATTTTATGGCCCAGGACATAGGCTATCTTGGTAAATGTTCTATGTGCACCTTTAAAAAATGTGACATGACTGTGTACATTGATGTTGTTGGATGGAATGTTGTGTAGATGTCGATTATGTTACGAACACAGATAATGCTGTTCAAATCTTCCATATTTTTATTGATGTTTGTGCACTAGTTCTATCGATTATTGAAAGAAAGGTATTGACAGTTCCAAATACAGTTGTGGATTTGTCTATTTCTCCTAAAAATTTTTTGTTTCATTTATTTTGAAGCTCTATTATTAGGTGCATACACATTTAGAATTAGTATGTCTTCTGGGTAGATTGATTTTTTTGTCATTATGAAATATCTATTTTTAATCCCTGATAATATTCCTTGCTCTGAAATCTATTTTGTCTGATGTTAGTATAGTTAATTCATGTTCCATCATTTAGCATTCTTTTATTTCTAATTTATCTGTTTCTTCATATTTAAAGTAGGGTTTTATAGAAAAATATAATTGAATCATTCTTTTTGTCAAATATGACAATCTTTGCTTTTTAATTGGAGGGTTTAACCTAACCAAAGATTATGTAGTCTCCCTAGGAAAAATCTGCATCCAGTGACTTGTAAGTGGGGGAGTATAAAGACTGGGCCCCTTTGACTCAATTTAAGACAACTCTGAAGGGACATGTCAGCTACAAGGATCCCCATGGGATAGGATGAAGTCTCCATCATGACCGAGTCACAGCTGAATGCTTTCTCTGCCAGTTTTTCCTCCCTACTTCCTTCACTTCCTCACAGATGTTGTTCCTGAAAGCACTTTCCAATAATAGGTTCCTTCATACAAACTTCTTGGGAATCTGACCAAACACAGGCAGTTCTAAAATGGTTAAGCACACACCGGTTAAGCACACACCAGCCCTTTCCCAGAAATTCTATTTCTAAGTATTTTTCTCAAAATAAATGAAGCCATGGGTCTGCAGAAATGTTTGTATAAGATTCTCATAGCAGGGTAATAACAGTCAAACATGAAAACAACCCAAATGTCTGTTAACAGGTAAATGGTTTTAAAAATTGTGATATATCCATACAATGGAATCCAATAATAAGAATGAATAAAATACTGATTCATGCAACACAATGAATGAATCTCAAAAACATTATGTTGAGGGAAAGAATCCTGACACAACAGAGTGCATACTATATGATTCTAATTATATGCAAAATTAATTTATAATGATGGCAAACAGAATCGAAGGTGCCTTGGATGAGGAAAGATTGAATATAAAATGAAATGGAGAACTTTCTGGTCATGGAAAAGTTCTACATCTTAATTTTGGTGATGGATACATAAGTATTCACATTTGTCAAATGTGAATATATTGAGCTTATATAACAATGGGCTCAAAATCTGTCAGTAACTATTGAAAATTAAACCTGAATAAAAAGCTTAAAACTCAAGTGACACTAAACAATATTGTTAATAAATGTATTGAAAAGTAGGACAACAAAAGGAAAAAATAAGATGATTATTACAAAATTCCCCCTTTACTGTGGAGAAAGTTGGCCATAATTTACATAGGTAAGCTTCTGCATTGCTGATAATGTTTTATATCTAGACTTGTGTAGTGAATATATGGGTGTTGACTTCATAATCACTGCTAAACTGTATGTATTTGCAGGGTTTTTGTATGTTATACTTCACACTTACAAAAATATTTCAACAAATATATTTAACAAAGGATTAGTACACAAAATATGTAATAAACTCCTATAACTAACAAGAAGATGACAAATAACCTGATAGAAAAAAAATGGGCAAAGTAAATAAACAGGAGTTTAACAGAAAAAAAAAGCACAAATTTATCATAGACATTTTTATTTTACTTATCTTTTGTGTAGGGATGGGGTCTCGCTGTGCTGCCCAGATGGGACCTCAAATTCCTAGGCTCAAGCAGTCCTCCTGTCTCAGCCTCCCAAAGTGCTGGGATTACAGGCATAAACTACCACACCCAGCCAGTAAAGTAACAGGCACTTTTAAACAGCTATATTGAGATATAATTTATGTCTCATATAGGCCATCCATTTAAAATGTATGAGTCAATGGTTTTAGTCATGCATTTAATTACCTCTTACTGTTAGTTGTCCATCACTGCTCATTCTTACTCTCTTCCTCTCTCTCTCTCTTTCTCTCTCTCTCTCTCTCACACACACATTACACACACCCCACCATACCCCCAGAATGTAGAATACTTGAGGGAAGGGACTTTACCTTCTTCACTTGCTATGTCCTAATATCTAGAATGGTGCTTCAGAATTGTAGGTCCTTAATAAATGTTTGTTAGTTGACTGGAATGAAGGCAGTGGAGATGGAGAAAACTGAATCGATGTGAGGAATACTTAGGACCTGGAAATGGATAGAATGTGGGGACTGATGGATAGAGATGTGTCATGACTTCCAGATTTCCGGTTTGGGCCATTCAGCAGTTGTTGTCAATAACAGAGCCATAGAACGTTGGAGGCAGAACAGATTGGGAGGTACAAAATGACTGGAAGTAGAATGACATCTTGTAGTGAAAAGAACATGTATATAGAAAGTAGAAAAACTGAGTCTTAGTCCTGAATTTCCTGTGTAACTTTGATCCGGCTACTGCCCCCTTCTGGACCTGTTTTTCTTTTGTGAGTTGATTGGTTTGGACTAAAAAAACATCCCATGTTTTTGCATCCAGATCTTGGTAAATATTTTAGGACATGTAGAATCTGTCCACAGAGGTATGTTTCACTGAGTCCATACCCCTCAACTGGCTTACAGCTATTATCACAAATCTGTCCGTGGCATCAAATCTTTGCCCAGAGATCTCTGAAATATCTAGAGAGTGATGCACCTGGGCTGACAAACAAGTCGCTCATCTACACTTAGCCCGAAACACAAAGTGTCCTTTCTCGTTTCTGCTCCCACCATTCATTTCTGGGTCCAGGGAAGTCAGGTGAGGGCAGTTCCTTACCACTGCCACTGCCAGCAGTTCCCTGCACAGCAGTGATGATGAGTTCACCAAAGACGTTTTTCTGTGGAAGCTCCTAAAACAACTGGCCCGATCAGAAGCCAGACCTTAAGATGCCAAAGGATTGCTCGGGGGCCTCATGTTATAGCATGATGAGATAGTGACTATAAAATGAATGTGTTAAACATATTTGAAGACATAAAACACAGAATTTTTAAAAAACACAATAAAATAGGCCGGGAACGGTGGCTCACACCTGTAATCCCAGCACTTTGGGAGGTCGAGGAGGGCGGATCACCTGAGGTCGGGAGTTCGAGACCAGCCTGACCAACATGGAGAAACCCTGTCTCCATTAAAAATACAAAAATTCGCTAGGCATCGTGGTACATGCCTGTAATCCCAGCTACTTGGGAGGCTGAGGCAGGAGAATCACTTGAACCTGGGAGGCGGAGGTTGCGGTGAGCCAAGATCGCGCCATTGCACTTCAGCCTGGGCAACAAGAGCAAAACTCCATCTAACAAAAATAAATAAATAAATAAAATAAAATAAGAACCTTCTAGGGACTCCCCACTTTCCTTAGAATAAAGTCCAGACCCCTTTCCATGGCCCATGGGGTCCTGCATGGTGGGGACATTGGCCTCCTGTCCAGCCTGGGCTCCTACCACTCTCCCTGCTTAGCTAAAACCTGAAGCCCAGGGTTCCCTGACCCCCTCAGGCAAAACTTCTTTTTGCTGTGCTGGAGTCCCTGTGAATACTGCCTCTCTGCCCTTGAACTTCTGTGGCCTGTGAGGCTCACCCTGTCCAGAGGCCTTGAGCCTGTACAGTTCGATGGTACATTAAGCACATTCACAGTGTTGTGCAACCATCACCACCATCCATCCACAGACTTGTCAAACTAAAACTCTGTCCCCATTAAACACTAACTCCCCATTCTCCCTCCCCCTACCCCCAGGCACTGACCATTCTACTGTCTGTCACTATGGAAATGAGATTGCTAGATCATATGGTAATTCTGTGTTTAATATTTCAAGGACATCCATTCTATATTCCACCATTTTACATTCCCACATATGGTGTATAAGGGTGCACAAGGGTTCCAATTTCTCCACATCCTCACCAACATTTGTTTTCTGTTTTTGTGATACTAGCCATCCCACTGGATGTGAGGTGGTGTCTCACAATAGTTTTGATTTGCATTTCCCTAATTGGTGATATTGAGTATCTTTTCATATGCTCATTGGTCATTTGTATATCTTCTTAGAAGAATCATCTATTCAAGTCTTTTGCCCATTTTTAAATCTCGCTTGTTTCTTGTTGTTTGGTTGTAAAACTTCTTTGTGTATTCTTGATAATAACCCCTTATAAGATGTGCGAATTGCAAGTATTTTCTCCCATTCCATTGATTGCCTTTTAATATTGTTGATTGTTCCTTTGGTGTGCAGAAGTTTTTAATTTTGATGTAGGCCAGCGTGGTGGGTCATGCCTGTAATCCCAGCACTTTGGGAGGCCAAGGAAAGGGAATCACTTCAGCCCAGGAATTCAAGACCAGCCTTGGCAACATAGGGTGACCCTGTTTTTATTTTTAAAAGAAATTTAAAAGAATTTTTTTAAATTTTTAGCCAGGAGTGTTGGCACGTGCCAGTAGTCCCAACTACCCAGGAGGCTGAGGCAGGAGGACCACTTGAGCCTAGGAGTTTGAGGCTGCAGTAAGCCATGATTGCACCACTGCACTCCAGCCTACGCAACATAGTGAGACCCCGTTTCAAAAAAAAAAAAAAAAATTCATGTAGTCTCATTTGTCTATTTGTTCTTTTATTGCCTGTATTTTTGTCGTTGTATCCAAGAAAGCATTGCCACATCCAATGTCATGAAGCTTCTCCCCTCTGTTTTCTTCAGTTTACAGTTTTGGCACTTGTGTTTAGGTCTTTCATCCATTTGAGGTAATTTTAGTATATGGTGTAAAGTGAGGGTCCAATTTCATTCTTTTGCATATGGATAACAAGTTGTCCCAACATCATTTGTTGAGATTCTCCTCAGCTCTTAAAGGAAGAAAGGACAAGGAGCATGGTGACTGAGGGTGACAAGACCTCCCTTTCTCTTGCTGAGTCACTCACTCGACTGAGGACCCTGGGCATGAATTTATTTATTCGTTCATGCATTGGGCAATGTCCAAACCCAGAGTTCACAACCTCCATAAAATTTAGGGAGTCAATGCAATTAGATCGTGGAAGAATACTTTTATTTTTTTATTTTTTTTTTTTACTAACCTCTAGTTGAAATTACCATCATGGATAACGAATGCAGGCAATCAACCACAGGAAGATTAGCAGTACTTATAACAGTCACTGAGTGAAATCCCTGATATTTTTGTATTACGTTAACTGTGGAAGCAGCTCTCTATGCTTTATACTTGTCACTACTTCCAAATTATAGCAGTTATTAGACCTTTCCTCAATTTTATTATTTAACACATTAATGAAGATGCACATATATTTCATGGCATCACAATTGTGGTTTAAAAAAATATTTTGATAACTGTCTTTCAATAAAATTGCTTTCTTTGTATTTCTACCAATTTTATTTCATGAATTCAAAAACATTATTCTGAGAAGGAACACACAAATTTCCCCAGACAACCAAAGAGAAGGTTCCCTGTGCTGGGCACTGAGGACACCGCAGCCCATGATACAGACCTTGGTCACTGGCTTTGGAAAGATCCCAGCCACTGAAGGTGGGAGGGCCCGCAGATATACAGATACAACACAGTGTGGGGATTTCTGTCCCACAGGGCAGCGGGTACTGTGGGACCCCAGCAGACTACACAGTTCCAAATTGACTAGCCATTTCTTGGAGGTTTTTGCGTGAGGAAGGACTGTCCACTCATCAGCCTGGAGGAGTGATCCTGTCCCTGGTGACCTGTTGACCCCTCTTTGTGCAGGTATTGAGATTCAGAGAAACCAGTTCTGCCCCGCTGGCAGCAGAAGATCATCTCTCTTCCCCCGTCTTCTGCTGGCACCAGATATATTCAGCTGTGGGAGCAGAGATGCTTGGTGTGCTTTCGGTAGCTATGGAAATCCCAGGGTTTCCCTAGCAACAGCTCCAGATGGGTCTTGTTGCTAGGGAACGCTGGGATTTCCCAGGCTGCCAGATAAGCAAGACAGCTCTAGCCCCAGGGCAGAGGTGCTGGCAGAGATGTGGGTCTGACCCCCAGGAGATGGATGGTCCCCTTTGACTCTGATCCTTTGGGGTACCCAGCCCCATAGCCAAGTGAAAGGATGCTGCACACTGAATGAGGAGATCTTGAGAGGCGGATGAAGAGGGAGTGCTCTGGGTAAGCAAACTGATTAGAAAAGTCCAAATGATGCCAGGAAAAGGAAGACAGTAGACTTTGGGAAGCTTGCAACCTTCAAGTCCAGCACTTGGCTGTTTCTAAAGCACTTTTCCCGAGATTGTCACATAGTATACACCTGCTTGGTTTCGAGAGAAGGTCCAAAATTAGAACCAAGGCCAGTCTCAGGAGTGTGCAGTGTAAGCAGTCACACAGATACCCACACTTAGAAGGGCTCTGCATGCTTGAATTAATGCTCTACTGCCACTGACTTGAAATGCTTAATAATGTTTAAACAACCGGGCCCTGAATTTTTATTTTGCACTAGGCCCGACAAATTATATAGCCAGTCCTAGCTAAAACCTTTATTTTATAAGAGAGACAACTGACCCATAGGGAGCAGATGTACTTAGTCTAAGTTCACGTGACTGAAAGTGCACCTCAGGGGCTAATGCGTTTGCGCTTAGCTGCTTTCAGGCACCAGCGACTAGACTGAAACAGGCCTTCAGTGTGGGAAGGCATTCCTGGGGTTCCCATGGCAGAAAGGTAGGGGTAGCCGGAATCACAGCTCCCTCACTTGTTCTAAGAATCCAACTCAGAACTGAAGAAATGAAGGCTTTGGGGAGCTCTCAGGCTCATAGGGAAGCAGACAGCATTAAGAAAATACAATTGGAATAGGAGCTGAGGAGGTGACAGCAGGACAACACCTGTTAGGGGCTAACTGGTGTCCCCCAAAATTCATATGTTGAAGTCCTAACCCCTAGTACCTCAGAATGTGACTGTTTAGACATAGGGCCTTTAAATAGGTAATTAAGATAGAACGAGGCTGTTAGGGTGGTCCCTGATCCAATATGACTGGTGTCCATATAAGAAAAGGAGATTCAAACACAGACTTGTGCAGAGGGAGAACCACGTGAGGACACAGGGAGAAGTGGGCCATCTACAAGCCAAGAACAAAGGCCTCAGAATGAACCAACCCTGCCCATACCTTAGTCTCCAACTTCCAGCCTCCAGATCTGGGAGACAATGCATTTCTATGGTTTAAACCTCCCAGTCTGTGATGCTTTGTCATGGCAGCTGGAGTAGACTAGTATAATATCCTTCATTCCTCCCACTCCTGTGAAATAAAGCCTATGACTATTTCACAGAGAAGGGGCCCAAGACTTTAAGAGGTTAACTATCTTGCTCAGGGTCACACAAACTAGTAGGCAGCCATGCCAGGACTTGAACGCAGCTTGATCTGTCCCCAAGCCTGTGTTTTCCACTCTGCCAGCCTAGGGGGAATTGCACCCCAGTTCGCCCAATTCAGAACATCTGAATCCTTTTCCTAGTCATGCCCATCCCTCATGCCCTGTGGGCTCAGGGACTTCCTGGCACAGGTCTCCCAACCCCAGACTCAAAGCTTCCCTGTGGTTTGCATTCTTGTCCTAGGCTAAGAGGACTGCCGTAGCTAGATCCTTTGACAGAAGGACTCTGGAACCATATTAGCATTTACCCTAACTCTAAGGACCAAACAAAAGAGTGAATATGACAAGCCTTTAAAAGTGTCACACACCAGAGTTCCAGGTGCATGGGGTTCGTGAACACTTCAGCACTAAGGGAATATTTTTCCTTTACTATTAAAGTGACTACCTCAGGACATCACAGATTCTGTTGCCTTTATGTGGAGGAGCAATTCAGCTCTCTCTGTGACTCTCTAATTTCAACCCAGAGGCAGCCAGGTATCTTCCTAAACAAAGAGTTGTCTACCCAGGGACAACCATGTCACTCGCCTAAAAAGCAAAAGCAACCGCAGATAGTTAAGGAGATTTTTCTTCTTTCTTCTTTTGTTAAAACAATTTTAGGTTAATGGTGCTTTATTGGGGTATAACGTATATACAATAAATTACCCAGATATTAAGTGTCCAACTTAATGAAAAATTTAACAAATGTACACTCCCGTGGAACCATCATCCTGGTTGCTATGGTAGTTGTATTTTTAAATAGAAATCTTACCTTCTTTAGCCAGGCATGGTGACATGTGACTGTAGTTTGAGCTACTCAGGAGGCTGAGGTGGGAGGATTGCTTGAGCCCAGGAGTTTGAGGCTGCAGTGAGCTAAGGTCACGCCACTGCACTCCAGGCTGGGTGACAGAGCAAGATTCCCATCTTTATTTACAACAAGAAAAAGAAAATCCCATCTCTCTGCTGTGAGGCTTCCGTGCCGTGATGAAGAGAACAAGGGCTGGGGAAGCACAGAGAAGAGTACAAATCCAGCATGGAGGAATCCTGAAAGCATCCCCTCGAGCGTGTGACGGACAGGTAAGTTAGATTTTGCAGAGTAAGGAGTCTGCTGAGAGGAGACAGGGAATAAAGGGACATTGTAGACAAAGGCTTAGGGGTTTCCAACAGCTTAGGAGAAAATTCAGAGTAAATACAGCAGAAGATGGCTCATGGGGTGCCATCTGGGGTCAGGAATAGATATGATTATATAAAAATGAAACCAAGCTTGCTGTCTGATTTAGAAGCTATTTCTGCTACCAGAACAGTCAGTGCCTGTCTAATGTTCATGTCAGGTTTTATTGCTTGTGGTCAAAGGCTGTTGCACAGTAGACAGAGCAAAGAGCAGAAACAGCATGATTTTTCAGAACAACGTCCAGAATAAATATGAATCTCTGCCTTAAATGGGACATTGTAGAGCAAGTTACATAAAGAATTATCTATCTAATAGATCACAGCACTAATTGATCAAAGTACTTAACATCAGCTTAGCACCAACGTTTAAAGTAGTCAGAATCAAAGAGATACTTAAAGTTGAAAAATCTAAATACATGTTTCCCCTCGTTGTCCCCACATGTCATTTTCTCCCTCTTTAAACGCTTGTCTTACTCTATTGCATAGAATTCATCTTTTTAAACTGTTTTAAATCCTTTCTGGAAAAAGGAAAGTAAACAATATACACAGATTACCACATACTTAAGTGCATGCCTGTCTGTCTCAGAAATGGTCTATCATTTCATGTCAATTTTTAGTACCACCCCGGCCATAAACCAGATTGCCATATGCACTTGAACCTGTTTGAAGGCTATTTCTTCTATTCCAGTAGTCCATTTATTCATTCCTGGTAGTATACCACACTCTGTACTTACTGTATTTTCTTCCATTTAAACAATCAAACATTCTCAAGTCTTTCCCATTAAAAAAAGAAAATTCTCCCACTGTCACCGCCACATGGCCACTAGCTACCATGCTTACTCTCTTTCCATCCTTTTACAGTCACATTTTTCAAAAAGTCTTTGCATGTGGCCCTCGGTTTCCTCAGCCACTTTTCAATCCTAAGCCACTGCAATCTTATTTCTACTCCCATCACACCACACAAACTGCTCTTGCTAAGGTCACCAATGAGCTTATGTTGCTAAATCCAGAGGGCAAACTCCAGCCTTCACTAGCTTGACCCAGGTGACCACTTCCTCTCCCTTTGCTCCTGTGCCCTTCCATCCTCTTGGGTTTCCTGCAGTCGCTTTCCTTATTTTCCATCCCCGTTCTTTGCCTCTCCTCCTCTTCCCACTTCTTAAAGACGGAAGTTCCTAGGATTTTGCGACCAGGTTACATTCTCTTAACAGGCTCACCACAGTTTACCTAGGAGCACTCCCCCTCATCTATGGCTTCCAACATTACCTGCAACATGGACCATGCTACATGTTCACCAAACACCGTTTCCTCTTCCTGCTTTGCATGCAGCTAGACCATATTTCCTAGAATCCCTTTTGATTACAGGTCACTAGCTTCTGACCAGTGGGATGTGGGAAGAAGAGATGTTTAACACTTGCAGGGCTGGCCACTCAAACCTCACATGTGATCTTCCATGTTCTCGTTTCATTCATTTGGCCCTGTGCCAAAAAAAAAAAAAAATGCCAGTAGAGATCTCTGAGTGCCTAGGGGCCCCTGGAAGTACGGGACAAGAGGAAGCTTGGTGTCTAATATCCTGAATAAAACAGAGCCCAACCTCCACCCCAACCCACTCCCACTGACCTTGAACATGAGTGAAAAATAATCCTTTATTGAGTCAGCTCACTGAAATACAGAAATTATTTGATGAGGCAATTAACCTGGCCCAACTAATACACTATCTCTACGCTAATGACAACCAAATATTTGCATTCTGGGCTTGTTCTTCTAATTATGCATCAAATGATTGACAATGCAGCCCAAACTGATGGGATAGATGGGTTTTTTTTAATAGATTACTAGGAAGTCACAGAGATTCATGCATGCATTCTTTCATTCATCAAATGTTTATCGAGTGCCTACAGGCACTAGACACCGTGCTAGAAACTAAGGTTGCAATGATGAGCAAAGATAAAACCAGTCCATTCACTCACAAAGTTTACTGTGAGCTGGATGACAGCTGATCCTCATGTCTTCTTATATTCCAGCTGTGAGAAACTTCTGTAGCATTTGCTGCTTCATGCAAGCCCGCTACCCATAAAACCGAGGCTTCCCCTCTCTAGATCCTGGAATCCACTGTTCTTCCCTCTGTGGAAGGGTGCAACTGGATGTAATAGTATAACATCCCTTTCTCTTAAGTAAAAAATATATAACACAATCATCATCGATTTAACAATTTGTTGCTAATTCCGTGGCATTAAATACATTTACAATGTTTTGTAACTTTTACCACTATCTATACCCCAGAATCGTCACTATCAATAAAAACTCTATGCCCATTAAACAGTAACTCCTCTTTCCCCTTCACCCCAGCTTCCAGTAACCTCTATTCTACTTTCTGTCTCTAGAATTTGCCTATTCTAGGTACCTCATATAAGTGGAATCACATAATATTTGTCCTCTGTGTCTGGTTTTTATCAGGAAACATAGTTTTTAATAGTACATCCATGTTATAGCATGTATGAGAGCTCCATCCCTTTTCATGGCTGAATAATATTCCATTGTATGGCTAGACCATATCTTGTTTATCCACTCATCTGTTGATGCACTTGGGTTTCTACTTTTGGCTATAATGAATAATGTTGCTATGAACATTGGTGTACAAATATCTTTTCAAGTCCCTGTTTTCAATTCTTTTGAATCTATATCTTGAAGTGTGATTGCTAGATCATAATTCTATGCTTAAACTTCTGAGGAACTGCCACCCTGTTTCCCAAGGTGACTGCACCATTTTACATTCCCATCAGCAATGAATCCGGGTTCCAATTATTCCACATACTTGCCAACACTTGTTATTTTCCTTATTTTTTATTATAGCCATCCTAGTGTGTCCTAGCATGTGTGAAGCTGTATCTAAGAACATTTTTAAGTATAAATGTTATATATGAATACAATTTTGTTCTGACAAATTCAAACCCAGAACAGAATTTAAAAATCTACTTCACTGTAGCCATGTCCAAGCTCCTTCCCCTCTCCAGAGAAAATCACTGTTAAAAATTTGGTATGCATCTTTCCTGACCTTGTTCTTTGCATTTGTGTTCTTTTTTTTTTTTTTTTTTTTTTTTTTTTTTTTTTTTTTTTTTTTTTTTTTTGCATATATGGATTTTTATCTATGGCAGAATTTTTAGATATTTATAAATCAGTTGGGAAAAGGTAAACTATTCAATAAGTGATGCTGGAACAAATGAGTCTCCGTATGGGGTGAGAAGGAAATTTTGCCACCCACCAAAAAATTAAGATGAAATAGACACTAAACATGGAAAACAAAACTATAAAACTTACAGAGGAAAATATCTTCATTATACCTGGGCAAGCACAGATTTCTTTTTTATTTTATTTTATTTTATTTTTCCATAAGTTATCGGGGTACAGGAGGTATTTGGTTACATGAGTAAGTTCTTTAGTGAAGATTTGTGAGAACCTGGTGCACCCATCACCCAAGCAGTATACACTGCACCATATTTGTTGTCTTTTATCCCTTGACCCTCTCCCACTCATCCCCCCAAGTCTCCAAAGTCCATTGTATCATTCTGGTTTTTTTGTTTTGTTTTGTTTTGTTTTGTTTTGCATTTGTATTCTTATGGGTGTGTGAATGCAAGATTATGCATAATGGAAACAGCCATTCTGTCACTGTCAGTTTTCCTCCTTTCCAACTGTTCCACTATTTCTTTTTTTTCTGTTAGAGAAGTTCCACTTCTAAAATTTTGCCCTTAGCTTATACTGCTGGCTATAACGTGGTCTTTGATTTCCAGGAAGAGTATGCTGTTTTGGGTGAAGTCACTACCAGAAGAACTTTGGTGTCTGCCTCATGTAGAATGCATTGCCTAGGTCGTCTCAGGCCTGATCTGAGCTGAACTTCTCCTATCACATATACCAACAACTCTTTATGCTTCTCTCTTTCTCTGAAATTACCTTCTTTTGTCTGGAAAAAAAAAAAGGAATGAGAAAAATTTTTCACCCCTTCGGAGCAAACAACCATCCAATAGGACGAACGTGGGAAACAGCCAGTGTTTGGTGAGAGATCGCCCTCTGCTGCCTGTGTTAGTCAGGGTTCTCCAGAGCAGCAGCCAATAGGAAAGATAGATACATTTGTAAGGAGTAACATAATACATATAAATGTACATATTTAAACATATATATTTAGATTATAAATATAAATCTATGTCTATATTATATATAAATATATACAGGTTGGTTATAAGAAACTAACACTGTTATGGAGACTGGCAAATTTCAAGATCTGCAGGGTGAGTTGGCAGCTGGAGATCCAGGAGAGATGATAATGTAGTTCCAGTCTGAGTTCGAAGGCCTGAGACCCAGGAGAGCTGATGACGTAGTTCCAGTCCAAAGCCCAGCAGGCTCAAGACTCCAGAAAAGCCGATGCTGCAGTTTGAGTCCAAAGGCAGGAAAAAGCCAATGTCCTAGTTTGAAGGCCTTCAGACAGGAGGGATTCTCTCTTACTTGGGGGAGAGTAGGCCTTTTTTTTCTATTCAGGCCTTTAACTACCTGGATGAGGCCCACCCACATAATGGGGGGCAATCTTTACCCAGTCTCCTAACTCAAATGCTAATCTCATCCAAAAACACCCTCACAGACACACTGGGAATGATGTTTGACCAAATGTCTGGGCACTCCGTGGCCCAGTCCAGTTGACACATAAAATTAACTATCACACTAGCCATATGGGCCTTTTAGGGAGCCTGAACCCATAGCAGGAAGCTCTGGTGCATTGAGCAATTGTCCTGATGGGCATTATAGGCAGTTAAAATTCTAAGCAAGAAAGATTAAGAAAAAAAAAAAAAAAAAAAAAGGTGTGTAGGCCAAACTGGAGAGAAAGAGAATGCAGTGGCAATGCTATTCGGGTTTCTTTCCTGCTCAGAACCTTGTGATGACTCCTCATCCCCCAGAGAACATACCCTTACCTTATGGGGTTTATGAGGCCTGACTCACCGCCTGCCTCCTGCTGCCACCACACATGCTTCTTCACTGTTCCTCACTTCTGCCAAGCCTTTTGCTGTTTCATGGCCTTTGCACTTGCTGTTCCATCTGCTTGGGCACTCTTTCCCAGATCCTTACAGGACTTCATGGCAAGGCCTTCCCTGACCACTCTCCCCAAAATAGCACCCCCTCCATCCCTTTCCACCTCCTTACCTCCCTTTATTTGTTTGAACTTGTTTCCTGTCTTCTTCACTAGAATGTAAATTCCACGAGGCCAGGGACTTTATTTTTTCTCTGCAAGGCCTGGATCAGAATAGGTGCTAAGTATTTGCTGAGTGAGTGGATAAATGAATAAATGCAAAAGATAGAAGGAGGGGACAGATCCAGTGATGGATAAAAAGCACATATGAAATGGTGTGGATCCTAACGAATACTTAATTTGGGAAAAGCTAAAGCTGAAAATGAATTGAGGCTTTAAGAAAATGCTGAAGACAGATAAGTAAAATGCCTTTTAGTGAGTGTAAGGAAGTGTGAGAGCAATTTCTTGGAAGAAAATAAATCCTCTTTTGTTGGCATTTTTCCTTCCAGAAAATTGATCTTCAAGCTAAAGAAAAGTTGGAGGAGAGACAGGAGAGAGACCGGGAAATCCAGACAGCTGGTGAAGTTGCTAGATCCCAGAGGCTCCAAGGAGCGATTGATTGCGGGGGATGTCTAGATAGTGACAGAGAAAGCGTCATAGAGATCTCCAGGCCCCAGAGCAGCAAGGAAGCAGCAGCCTCATGCCCTCAGGCATGGCATAAAAATAATGCTAGAGCTGCCTCACTGAAAAAAATCCAGAAGGGCCAGGAAGCAGGCTGATCTCAGGCAATGTCTGTATGGACAGAGGATCTCTAAACCAGTCCCCACCCCCAAACACGCGCGCGCGCGCGCGTGCGCACACACACACACACACAGACACACTGCTAAGGCACAATACTATGGGTTTGCATATTTTTCTCCATGCCCCCCAAATGATGTCCAAATCTAGAGCAGTGGGTCTGAATCTTTTTGGGCTCGTGAACTCTTTGAACAAATCTGATGAAAATTGCCACATGTGCATTATTTCCGGGAATTTAAGGAAATTTCAGGAATCCTCCTCCAGGCAATTCATGGACACCTGAAATCCAAGTGCCCCAGGTTAGAAACCCCTGTTCTAAGGGTATACCCCTCAATTGCAGCACTTGGATTAATGATGTAACTCTTTAACCCTAGAGTTGAGGATTGCAGCCAAATTCTGAGTGTATTCATTCAACAAATATGTATTGCATGACTGCCGTGTAGCTTATTTAATCTTCACAACTGCCCTTGAAGTAGATTATATTAATACCACCTTCACTCTTGACAGATGAGACAAACGAGGTACTGGGGCTTTGGGTAACTTGCTAGAGATCACTCATTTTGTACTAGTCACTAGTAGGGGCGGAGCCAGTGATGGAACCCCAGAAGTTCAGCTTTAGAGACATTTTACTGCTACCCCACAATGCCTCTTATGAGTTTGGCGTCTGTCTTTCAGATAACCCCGTTCACCCTGAAAACATTTCTCTTAGACTACATATAGTAGGTTAGAAGTGAAAATCCCACCACCAACGACACCCGGAGGCTCTGTCACCCTGTCTCTGCTTATTCATCGTTCCCATGGTTTGCTGACTCAGTTTTAATCATTGGTTTACCTTCTGAATCTATTTGTAAGAGGGATTGCACAAATATTTCCCCGCATCCAACATCTCACAAGGAGATGGCTTTACATGCATGTTCAAGTTCAGTCTCCAAGTTGAGAAGAAAGCTTTCTGATAGCAATGCTGCACACACCCAGGGGCTCATGGATCTCTCAGGAGAGGCCACATCCAGTGTCCATGAAGTCATGAGTTCTGCAGCATAGATTCCAAGTTCAGGTTTTGTTTCATCAACATTACTGTGTGCACTTCTGGTTGAGACACTTAGGGGAACAGAGAAAATTCTTCAGTAAGAGAGAGGATGTATGAGCTTCCTGTGGCTTCAGTTACAAAGTACCCACGGACTGAGGAGTTAAACAACACAAGTGCATGGTCTTGCAGTTCTGGAGGCTAGAAGTCAAAGATCAAGATGTCAGCAGGGTGGGTTCCTTCTGAGGGCTGTGAAGAAAGGATGTGTTCCAGGCCTCTCTCCTTGGCATGAAGATGACTGTCTTTGCCCTGTGTCCCTTCACATCATCTTCCCTCTGCAAGTGTCTGTGTCTGTGTCCAAATTTCTCCTTTTATAAGGAAATAAATACTGGAAATATTTCTATATTTTGCACTATAATACTGGAAATATTTCTATATTCCTAGTGTTTATTTGTATATTTATATATTCCCAGTATTTATTCATATATATATATATATATTTCCAGTATTTATTTGTATATTTATTCAATATAAGGAAATACTGGTTGTATTGGATTAAGGCCTACTGTTGTAAACTCACTCTAACTTGATTACCTCCACAAGGACCATACCCCCAGATAAGTTCACCTTCTGACGTCCTAGCAGTTAAGACACCAACATATGAATTTTAGGGGTCACAATTCAACTCATAACAAGGGATAATGGTCAGGAAGTAAAAGAGCCACAGAATACTAGACATTTTTAATGAGTTAATAAATCCTTGCTATAGGATCAACAAACTTAGTAAATGAATAAGCCTGATGATGGATGGATGGAGCATTGTACCAGGCACAAAGCCCGGCTATGATGACATCAAAGGCACCCTGCGCTCTTCCATTGAGAAGTGTTCAATGTAGTTAGGGAGTCTCAATGAGCCCACGTAGCAGGTAAGCAATCTTGATCGCTCACACTCAAAAATGCAAATGTATCATTTTGTTCACTTACAACTAGACTTAATAGGGCATCCATTCAAATGACCTGTCATTCCATCAGTGTCCACACCTGGTGGCCTTTTCCAAGGGGTCCACAGCCCCACCAGGATTCTTCCCACTGTGGCATTCTCTCCATCACACTCCAAGGCTAGATGAGACCACAGCCCTCTTGGGGCACTAGGAAGATCCAGTTTAAACCACTGCTGAACTCAAGGTGATTTAGTGGCACTGCCTCAGAACCTCTCTGTCCTGGCACCCCACCTAGTGGCAAGGGACATATCTGCAAGACTGCTGTCTTCCAGAATTCCAGCTGGGAAGCAGTCCTCTATTTGAAAACAAGTTTTCTGGAAGGAGGGAGCTCTGAGGAGGAGTTTCACAAGGAGAAGAACACAGATTTGGGATAAGATGGGGGGACAATATTTCAGTAGGGACAATGAGAGAGACATGAGTATAATATATATATAGCAACTAACTTTATATGAAGGGAAACACACATAGACACTTATTAAGGACACGGTGTCCAAGTCAGGGGAAAAAAGAAAAACAGGCTAATTAATGAACAGCCGTCATCAGTGGCAAAGAGGCATCAGGCTCTACGCTAGCTTTTGTTCGCTGTCTTTGTCCTTACTGCACCCTTGTTTTCTAGATGAGCAAACTGAGGCTTGAGAAGGTTGAGTCCTTTCCCCCAAAACCACAGCTGCTGGGTTGAAGAGTTGGGATTTGAACCAGGGGTGACTGAATCGAAAGGCTAGGTCTCTTCCCTGAGCAAAATAATGGCATGACAAAGACAGTACTGCAGAATGTCTTGGGAAAAGACAGGACAGGGAAATCAACTAGGAGGACATTTCAGCAATCTGAATTTGAGTCGAGGTGGTGGCTTCAGAAATGAAAAAGGAAGGGCTGGATGGGTGTGAATACTGTAGGGAAAGTCTGGGTGACATATGAGGCAAAGACAAAAAAGAAAATGAAAATGACATCAATCCTGTAAACCGACGCAATCAGAAAGATAAAGGCAAAAGGTGGTGGTTAAGGAGAGGCTTGGAAGACCAGAGGACTGGGAGGCCGCAGGGAAAAGCTGGAAATGAGGGTAACTTTAGCTCCAGATACAGCGAATGCTGATGGCAATGTTCTTCGAAATGAGTCCAGAAACCCACATAAGAATTTGGGGGGCTGCTGACAGAGATTTGGGTCAGGAAATGGGTCCGACATGTCCCAGCATGGCACAGCTGCAGTTGATGCAGATGCACTACTTTTGCTACAACTGAAGATGTGGCCATTCCAGCAGCTTCCAGCATGTAGGACGATGAACTAAGCAGGTCATGAGACATGGAGTGGAGAAAGGAGCAACCTGCTGTAAGATACTTCTCACTAATGGTGATGGGGGAGCTCAAAAAAGGGTAGCTCCTGCACTGTATTCAAAGGTGTGACAAAAACATAAAATAAAGTTGAGCAGCCCTGGAATACAGTCATCCTTGAAAGCAGGAGTCCCTCGAGGGAAGAGCTGCTCTAAGATCGAGTTTTGAGGTTGACCCAATGACAGTCAGACATCCTGGCACTTGAGGTTGCATTTGAAAGATCAGCATTCTCAAAAGCCAGATTGAACTTTAAGGAAATTTCTCCCAGTGTATGGTGGGGAGCCACGTGGTCCCTGAGATAACTGGGTCTAACCTAACGGTCTAACTCCTAGACTTCCTAAAGAGGTGGTTAAACAAGAAAAATGGTTAAACGTGTTCTTTCTTCTCTTCCCGGTCATCATAGAACTTAAAAAAATCTGTCCCAGCAGCTGTTCCATGTCTTACAGAGACAGAAACTGAACCACATCCTTTCTTAAATCATTTCGTTATATCAAGCTTGAGCAACAAATTCTACTGTTCACAGTAGTTCTAACACTTGGGAGTAAAGAAAAGACGAATCTACTGGACAGTTTTTTCAAGGCAATTTAGCACAACCCTAAGTTATTAAGGAGGCCCACAAGACCAAACAGTAACTGAGTATTCTCCCTCCCCCTACCCTTCCTCCCCTCCGGCTCTCTGGTCCATCCTTAGGAAACTGGCCTGCATTCCCTCCGACATCCCTCTGGTCCAGCCCCACATGAAGGAACCCCTGCTCCCTCTTCCTCCCCTTTTTCTCCAACTCTGACTGAATTTTTTAGTTCAGCCTCACATGAAGCAATCTCTGGCCTCTCTAGTTCAAAATTCCACCTCCACCCTCCTGCAACTCTCCAGTCCAACCCCACATGAACTGCTCTCTGCTCTCTCCTGTGCCCTGCCTCCCCCCATTGCACTACTGCTCTCTGCCGCAGTTGCACATGAATGAACTTTTGGCCTCTCTCCAGCCCAATCCCCACATACAACCGACATTTCTCTGGTCCAGCCCCACATGAACTGCCCTCTGCTTTCACTCCTGCCCCTTCCCCACCACCTCCCTATATTGCTCCATCCTGCACTGCATGAACTGACCTCAGCCCCTTTACTTCTGATCTTCTCCCCAGTGTCCTTCTGCTCCAGTCCCACATGAACTGACCTCTGTTACCTCTCCATTCCAAACCCACTCCACTCCTCCTACGTCTCTCTGGTCCACCCACAGGGGCTGACCCCTGCTATCTCTGTCTCCCTGCCTGTCCCCTGCAGCTCTGTACGCGACTGGCATTTGAACTCACTTATCCTGCCTCTCCCTCCCTAACAACAAAATGGGAGGCAGGGCCCAGTCTTTTCACTCCTCTCCAATAGTATATGTCTTTATCCAATCATATGCCACCTCCACACCCCTTAAAACTTACCCAGTCACTCTTCCTACGTCTCTCTGGTCCAGCCCTCCATGACATGAACTCAGCTCCATCTCCTTTCCTTCCCCTTCCCCACCATACATCTCTGGTCCAGCCACACATGAACTAAGCTCCATTCCCTCTCCTTTCCCTTGCCCCATACTCCGGCTACCTCTGCAGATACGGCCACACATAAGCTGTCCTCAGTGGCTTTTCCTTTCCCTCTCTGACTCTCTACATCTCTCCAGTGCAGCTGCACAGGAGCTGGCCTCGAATGCCTCTCCCATGCCATCCCATTCAACCTTCTGCATCTCTTGGTACACCCTACATGAACTGACCTCTGTTCCCTCTAAGTGTCCATCGCCACTCCATCCCCCTCCAGCTCCCTGGGCCAGCCCCACATGAACTGTCAACATTTCCCCTCCTTCCCCCACAACTCTATTGTCCACATGAATAAGCCACTAACTCTACAAACCCACCCACCGATACTCCCACGAAAACTCAGTTACATCCTCACATGAACTGATCCCTGCTCTCTCTCACTCCCTTCCCCCTACCCCCTCTCCCCTGCACCTCTCCAGGACACCCCATGGGAAGATCTCTTTTACTTCTCTGTTCCTATCTTCTGCAATTTCCCACCACCTGTTGGTCCAGCCCCACGTGAACTGACCTCAGTTACTTCTCCATCCACATCCTCTCCCACCTTCAGGACTCTTTTCTGCCTCCACATGAACTGAGCCCAGCTCCCTCTCCTTCCCCATCTTCCTGATCCCCTTGCAGCTCTCTGGTTCAGCCCCACTGACTCATGCTCCCTCTCTGTCCCCATCCCCTCCACTGAACAACTGCACACCTATCTTAGAATGGCTGCCAGGCACAGCTATGGTGAACACCTTATGTTTGTTTTTATCCTCAGGGATAACCTATTACTTGCCACTCTCTGTCCTCTCTCAAGAGATTCCTGAGAGATTTCATTTGTGGGAATATTAAGCAGGAGGAGATAAGAATGTGTCCAGGATAGTCCATTAGCTTAATTTAGCCATTCGACAATGTATACATGTTTCAAAGCATATTGTATACCATAAATATATACAATGTCAATTTTAAAACTTCTTTTTGATTAACTTTTTTTTTCCTTATCCCTGAAACTGTTCTCTTTTTTTTTTTTTTTTTTTTTTTCCTAAGTTCCGGGATACATGTGCAGGATGTGCTGGTTGCATAGGTAAATGTGTGCCATGGTGCTTTGCTGCACCTATCAACCCATCACCTAGGTATTAAGCCCCACATGTATTAGCTATTTATCCTGATGCTCTCCCTCCCCCCACCAACCCCTGCTGCCACCGGCAGGCCCCTGTGTGTGTTGTTCCCTTCCCTGTATCTATGTGTTCTCTTTGTTCAGCTCCCACTCATGAGTGAGAACATGCAGTGTTTGGTTTTCTGTTCCTGGGTTTGTTTGCTGAGAATAATGGCTTCCAGCTCCATCCATGTCCCTGCAAAGGACATGATCTCATTTAATTAACTTTTTTTCAAATGAGTGTTTCCAGGGTTACAGTTAACAGTAAAATCGGAGGCAGGGCCCAGTCTTTTCACTCCTTTCTAATATTATGTCTTTTATCCAATCATATGCCTCTTATTAGAAAATCACAATACGACAAAGGTCAAATCCTCTTAGGAAATGCTATCAACAGACTTTGGGGACAGTAATGATAAAAGCTTCATGGACCCACATTTAACAACAAAGCCTATGTGATAACTATAGCAAAGGAATGGGAGTGAGACTGAACACTTCTGAATCCTCCTGTTCTTGAACACCTTCAAGCCAGGTCCTTTCTGTAAGTTTGTATTTCACCTCCAGTGATTCTGAGTAGGCACAACTCTTCTCCCCATCACACAGACATGAAACTCCAGGCACCTAGAGAAGTAGCTTGGCCCAAATTGCCCGGCGCGGAAGTGGGTGAGTATGTGTGTGAGAACCCAGTGATGGGGCTAGTCTGGGCTCTTCCCCCAAGTGTTTCTTAAGGAGCAGTCCCTCTGCATGAGACTCCTCTGCGGGATATGGTAAAGTTCATATTCCTGGGCCCCCAAGTCCTACAGGATGTCAGAGTCCAGGCATGAGACCCAGGGCCAGGCTTCTGGCCTCTGTAACGTGCTCCCCAGGTAGGGTTACCAGTGGCAATACAGGATGCTCAGGTAAATTTGCATTTAAGATCAACAATGAATAAACAAAAAATCCAAATGGGATATATTCATACTAAAAAAAAAAAAAAATGCATTGTTGATCTGAAATACAAATTTACCTAGGCTTTCTTTTTATTAGCTAAATCAGTGCAACCCTATCCCCAGGGGACTAGCCTACCCCCAGAAGTTTGAAAATCTGTTTTCTCTGTCTCCACGTGAACAAATGAGCATTCCATCATTGTTCATTTTCTATTCTCCCTTACCCCTTCTGTCTCCCCACTCTCAACCTGGAGCAGAGACTTTCATGTCATCTACCAGGATTTCTCTCACAGGTAATCCCGTGCAAGGCCAGGAAGATGGCTGGACAGGGTCCCTCAGCCCAACCCACCTCCAAGAGTCGATGAGACACCATAAGCAAATAAATTCATGAGAGGTTGGCTGAATCCATCCTAGTGTTGGATTAGCCTGGCTCTCCCCATTTTATTCAAGCACAAATTACTAACAAGACTCTTTTCCAGTCTTACACTTTGCCAAAACTATTTTTAGAGCATCATTTAGGCTTAGCTAATATAAAATTTCTGCTAGTTTTACAAACCAGCAGGTTCCCAAGGCAAAAAACAATTCACGCCAGGAAAGTAGCAAAGGATTATTCATTTCTGTCCATAGGCTGGTAAGGAGTTTTGTATCTAACAGGCTGCCTTCAACACAATAGTTGAGAAGAGGAACTCATAAGCAAAGCTAAAGAACTCATCCTTAGAGAACACAAGTTCAAACTGAGAAAGGTTTTATTTTTCAGACAAAACAAATAGCATTAACACACATCCAAATGCCAGTGCAAGACTTCACTGGGTTTTATTAAAGAGAAAACTAAACTCAAGTGTCAAATAAAAACTGGAGCCACTCAAGAATGACTGCTTGTGGTGACACAAGTGTAACATGTGCTTGTCTAAAGTCGTCCTGTGTTTGTGGATATGTGGAAATGCATGATAAGAGGGAAACAATGCAAGGCAAAATGGCAGGTGCTCAAAGCTTTAAGATCCTTTTCTTCATGCTAATGTGCTCTTGTTTTGCTTTTGAGAATTAGGGTAATTCGCAGGTCATTTTACAAAGAACTGTAATATCAAAGAACACTTCCAAACAGCTAAAATAGACTCAAGGTCACTATTAAAGTGATAAAGGGAGGTCAGTGGGGGAAAAGTTTGTATTCTCAAAAGCCAGATTTCACACAATGGCAGGCACTAAATCTAGTTACATGTGCTTGCAGTAGAAAAAGAAGACACTGATCTTAATAGAGGCTGGTCTTTTTCATGATGCGCAGGAACTCTTGCTCACTGACCTCTCCATCTCCATCTCGATCAGCTTCATCAATCATTTCCTATATGACAGTAAAGATTCAGGTTAGATTAATTTATAAACTAATGCCAAAAGGTGACTAAGTAATACGACTTTTTTTAGAGACGGGGTCTCTATGCTGCCCACACTAGTCTCAAATTATTGGCCCCAAGCGATCCTCCTGCCTCAGCCTCCTAAAGTACTGGGATTACATGCATGAGCCACTGTGCCTGGCAAGCAATAGACTTTTAATAACACTATGTGAATAGATAATTGTAGTCCACCCAATGCCAGTATGCCACTCCTGATAATAGCTTGGTTCCTGAAAACTTATTTGAAAACCAACTCATACTTTGTCAAACATTATCACCTGGGAGGGAGCTTGAAGATTACCTTGACTAGAGGGATTCCTGGAAAGTAAAATAGTAGGCAAAACTGTGCATATGTGCATTTTTCTGGAAGCAGGGTTCATAGGTTTGTCTGACTATTAAAGGAGAATTAAGTTGTCCACAGAGGGACAAAGTACACTGGCTTTCCTTCAAAGAAGTGCTCACACTAGGGAAAATGTAACAGAAAAGTCACATAGGGCCCAAAGGTGGGAATCTTAAGTTCCAGTGTGATGCATTACAAACCTGCAGCTCCTCATCAGTCAGGTTCTCACCCAACTCCTTGGCCACGCGTTTCAGATTTTTGAACGAAATCTTCCCAGTTTCATCATCATCAAAGAGCTTGAAAGCTTTCAGGATTTCTTCTTTGGTATCTTTCTCAGACTTACCAAATAGAACATAAAACACATGAGTAGGGGGACACCATGGTTACTCATGTCCTGTAGCCCTGCCACTGCCCGGTCAGGTCACCCTTTCCTTTTTAACAATGTAACTCGAGTCTAGACTTGCAGCAAGTGTCAGGAAGCCCATTTTGGCCTCAGAGAAACACCAGTCAAGCCAGGCACTCCATCCAAGGTGACGTTTGCTCCCTATCCCTATATCTCTCCCTATCCCATATCTATTTCCTAACTGGTTTGGAATTCTGTGGGAAGAGGTATCTGCTTGGAAGTCTTGAGAAAGAAGTACAAGGGCTTGTTTTGGGAGCCCAAGGTAACATGATGGGAGGGCAGGCCTCCTGATGCAGCTGCTACCTGGACTGCTCTGTGGTCACATGACTGTTTTAACAGGCAGATGCCATGGGCCTCTGCAGATGACTGGGGCGCCATACCATGCTAATTGTCTTAGCTACTCACCATTTTCTGGGTCATCACAGTTAAAAAGTCACCAAAGTTCATTTTTCCTGTCCCTTCTTTGTCAATTTCACTTATCATTTTCTTAATTTCTTCTTTCTTAGGTTCAAAGCCCAGGGCCCTCATTGCCACCTATAATGAAAACAGGATTGTCTCAATAAGCACATCTGAACTAGCAGCAGCAAAAATAACAGTGTTGAGAGCATTAAGCCAGCATCTGATGTGGTCATGTTAATATGATTGGGGAACACGATAACATTGATCTAATTGACATTTGCAATCAATTTTATTTAATAATACTCTAAGTAAAGACAGGAAAACAGCACAGTACAACCTCCCCTGTTACTTATTGCAGGGAGAAGAGGGCAAAAGGGGTAGAGAGGTGATAGGGAGATGACAAGGAAGAGGCAGAGGAAAGGAAGGGCAGTACGGCAGGAATGCATAGAGCTTGCCTTAAGTTCTTTAACATCTATGGTGCCAGTTCCATCCGCATCGAAAAGATCAAAAGCTTCCCGGATCTCCTGCTTCTGCTCTTCAGTAAGCTCAGGCTTAGGACTCATTCTTTTTCTCTGGGAATTTGATGCCATGTTTGTCTTCTTAAAGTTGGAGGCCTTCATACGTTATGCAATACACAAGCACAATAATATATCGTACAGTCCATATTTACATAACATAGTTACAGACACCCATATGTAGTTTTAAAGAATTTTATAGCAACCAATTCCAAAGCTTTGCTTAACAAGAAAGATAACAGGGTTTACTGGCAAGAACAATGAATCTTTCCATGAACTTCTATCCCTCCCTTTTCTTTACTGTCGTTTCTAGAAGCAGGGAGATCACTTGTTCAGTAAGGATACCTCTTACTGAAAATCATCCCAAAAGAGAGCTAGTCAAGAAAATGACTGCGAATAAGTAGAGATAATCAGCTCTTCCCGAATGTGGGGATCCTGGTTCTGGAAACTGCCTTACAATGCCCACTCCCAGTACTCCGCTTCCCAGTAAGCACTCTGACTTCCCAATTACTTCTAGATTTGGCCAAATATTAGCAAGTTGTTAAGATGTATATTGTGTCAGTATCGAGTAATAAAACTCAATCCATCTGACACCTTCGTGCCTTCTCCAAGAAGCTACAGCATCCCCTGAATGCCCCTATATTTAAATTGTAAAAAACACTTTAATAGAACACAATACACCTTCTCCCAGCTCTGTGTGGAAATTTTGGCAGAATGATGCGGCCAGGGGGCCAAGGTCTGAGAAAGTCAGGGGCCTGTGAGGGATTCGAGTCTTTTTTGCACAGGGAGGTTCACCGAGGTGATCAGGGAAGGCCAGGGGAGCCCGAGGGGCGGGTGTGGGCCTGTTGTGGGTGAAGGGGAGGCAGCAGCAAAGCGCAGGCCCAGTAGGTTGGTTAGCGTCTGTACCCTACTCTTCCGGGAAAGAGCTCAAAGGAAGGACTGGTGCGTCAAAGCCGAGAAAGGCGCAGGAGAGGCGGCGTGGCCGAGCTGGGGCCTGGGAAGGGCCCAGCCTCTGGGCGTGGGGCGCGACAGAGCGGCAGCACTCACCATAGCCAAAGGAGTCCACTGCCGGTTGTTAGGCAACCGACGTGTACACTGATTCGGCGCCGTTCCCACCGCCCCGCGCGCACAGCCCCGCTCCCCATTGGGCGTCCGCTCGCCGCCGCCGCTCCCTACTGGTGCAGGGCCGAAGAGGGTGGGACTAACCTGGCAAAGCCCAGGCCCAGCGCGGGGAGGGGCACGCTGGGGACAGAGACCTGTCTTTATTGGGCAAGATCAAGCCGTGAGCGCCAATTGGCTGAGCCGACGCCGAGCTGGGCCAATCCTCTTGGTAGAAGAAGCTCGGCTGATTCTCGGCTCACGCGGGAGGGGAGTAAAGGGTGGCGTTCCGGGGCTGGAGTTCGGTGGGTGCAGCCTGCTTGCGAGCTGAGGCCAGCCAGTGGGGCACCTGCGGACGGGTAAGAGTCGTGGCCTTGCCCTTGGAGGCCACCCTGTGTCAGCGACTGGGCAGGGCGGGAGGGTGAGGAGCTGCGGGGCCGCCCGGGTCGGGTGCTTTCTGGGCTGACCTAAGGCTGACTTAGGGACCGAGTGCATCAGAGCAGCCAGAGACGATTGACCTTGCGTGTTGGAGCAGAGACTGTACTCACGGGGCAACTGAGACCCGGAGAGGGGAAGGGGTCTGCTGAGCGTTGTGGCAGAGGTCGGACGGCTGGGACCTAGGAACTGAATCCAGCCGAGACTCGCTCTTTGAGGGTGGCCCTTCGAGAGCACCCCCAGACTGACCCAGATGTGTAGGCCCCAGACCAGGTTCCGAGAGAGGATCACTTCAGGTCTTACCTGGCTAAAAACAGCCCAGGACGGTGAACTGGGGGCTTTGGGAACGGACTTTGAAAGGAGTGAAGGGGATGTGAGCAAGCAAGAGGGGCGGGGAGAGGTCATCAAAATATACTCTTTTTGACACCCACACAGTGCAGATGAGGAGGAGCATTCCAGGCCGAGACGCCCTCATCAGCAGAGTCACAGGAGTTTTGGAAGTGAGAGGTATGCTTGGAGAATTAAAAGGGAGCGTGTGCAAGGGCTGTGTGGACTGAGACAGACCTGCAGAAGTGGAGCTGGAGGTCCAGTTTGCCCTCTTTGGCTGTCTACGTGGCTTTTAGCCTTCACCTGATTTTCCTCCAGGCACTGGGGCAGTAATCTAGGGAAGTAGAGGGCAGAAAGTAAGTTTCTCAGGCAGAGAAAGGCCCGAGGCTTATTAGAACCTTTTAAATGGAGCTTCTGCCCTTTGCCCTCTTCAGCAGTGAACAGACTCCTAATTTTTGGGTCATCATCATCCCCCCAAGTAGTACGAGCCAGAGTTCTCATCATGGTCTCCAAAGCTTGGCACGACGTGTCCCCTCCCATCACTCCACAACTCTTCTCTCAGCCCCAGAACACTGGCTTTGTGGTTGAACCTCATGTGCCAGCCACACTCCTGCCTCTCATCTTTGTCCCAGTTGTCCTCTCTGTCTGCCTCCTCTTAAGCACCCTATTTAAGTACTGCAGCCCCCAATACAAACAGGCCACTCACCTTGCTCTGCTTTTTTTTCTGCTTTTTTTTCCAATAGTCCTTATCACCTTCTGACCTACTGTATATTTTGCTTGTTTATTTTGCTCTTTGTTGTCCCTCCGCTAGAAGGCAGGCTATCTGAGGGCGGGCATCTTGGTTGTATTCACTACTGGTACTCCAGGACCTGGAACAGAGAGGGGCACATATTAGGTGCTCAGTAAATCTTGGTCAGACAACTGATGAGTAGTTCCCTGTTTCCCACCTCTCACCTAGCTAGTCCTCCCTGCTCTGCCAGGTTAATCTTCATAGTGAACAGCTCTGGTCACGGCATCTCCCTGCTCTTAAACCTTCAGAGCCTGGACTGTAAAGGGCTCCTCAGCCTGGCCTGTGATCCCTCTGCCCAGTTTTGCCCCTGCTAACCCTTCTAACTTAATGTCCCTCCACATTTTGCTTCCCTGTCCGTCAGCCTGCAGATCGGAAGCCTGACAGAGTACAAGGGACAAACACAAGTTCTGCCCAGGCTGTGTGCAGGCTGTGTGACCTTGGGCAAGTCGCTTAACCTCTCTGAGCCTGTTTCTTATTTGTCGAGTGAAGCCAGTACTGTCTACCTGATGGGATACTTTTGCATCTCAATGGGATGAGGTACTTATATGTAAAGTGGCCTGATGTCGAGCAGGTCTTCAGGCAGTATTACAGTTGACCCCTGAACAACATGGGTTTGAACCTTGTGAGTTCACTTACAGGCAGGTTTGTTCTCATCTCTGCTACCCCTGAGCTGCTAGATCAACTCCTCCTCATCTTCCTTCTCAGCCTACTCAGTGTGAAGACCATGAGGATGGAGACCATGATGACCCGCTTTCACTCAATGAATAGTAAATATATTTTCTCTTCCTTACGATTTCATAGTAACATTTTCTTTTCTCTAGCTTAATTTATTGCTGGAACACAATATGTAATGGATGTAACGCAGAAAATATTTGTTAATCAGCTGTTTACATTATTGGTGAGGCTTCCAGCCAACAGCAAGTTATATTGGTAAAGTTTTAGGTGAGTCAAAAGTTATATGTGGATTTTTGACTTTGGGGCTCAGTGCCCCAACCCCCACATTGTTCAAGGGTCAAATGTAGTTCTCGTCTCTGATTTGCTCTTGTCATTCCCCCTACCCGCCGTGCCTGGAGCCTTAGACTTGTCCAAAATCTCTTCCCCACACTGCAGCCAAGGTGATCTTTCCAATCGCAACACTCACTCCTGCTTCCAACTTCTGGGGGCTCCACCATCTTTCCCCCCTTGTAACTCCCTAGCTTGGCACACAGGCGCCATATGTTCTCAACTTTGCTCCCGATCTTGCTTCACACTTGCTGTGACACAACTTGTCACAGTTATAAAAACATGCTGGCTCTGTGACTCTGTGCCATTGCTTTGTCCTTCCTACCCCTGGCCATGGAATGTCTTTCAGGACACCATGCCCTCTGTTTTACTCACTCTTCTGGGGCCTTTTGAAGTCAGCTTAGGGATCTCCTAGTTGGGGCAGGCTTCCCTGAGCCAGCAGCCTGCATTGGTGCTCTGGGCTTGCCCTCATCAGCGTGGAAATGCATTTCTGTGACTTTTTGCTTGCTCCTGTCTCCCACCCTAGATGATGGGCTCCTTGAAGGTCAGCACTGTGTCTTTGTCAGCTTCTGCCTGGTAGTGACTGGCATTTGGTGCCTTGTGAATGAGGAAATCAATGAATGAGGTGACACCTGGGGGTTCTTTTACAAGTTACCGCTCCCACTTTAACCCTGGGGTTTTGTTTGAGCCTCACAGTGGCTCTGAGGTAGGCGAGAAGAATGCTGTTTTACAGATAAGGCCTCAGGGCCAGTGGCAGCATGATAAATCACTCAAACCCATCTTCCATTCCAGACTGCCTGCTGGGCCTCCAGGGGCTCGTGGGGTCCTACAGGGTGCTGAGTGTGAGGATGACAGCAGAAACAGGTGCTGTGGAAGTGACTCACCTTTCCTGGAGAGAGGGAGGAGGTTTCACAGAGGGTGCAGTTCAACTAGGCCTTGAAGGAAGAGGAGGCAGTCACCGTGGAGAGGAGAGAGAAGGTATTCCATGCAGAGGAGCAGCATAAGCTAAGCTCACAGGCATGCTGATGGGTTTCTGAGAGGTCTACCACAAAATAAAAGCTGGGGACTTTTTTTGTCCTAAAAGTAAATAGAGAAACAAACAACTGGTGGAAACATGGACACCGCAGGTCCATGGAAGGACAAGGTCGAGCTGGGTTGCCCCAGCATAATCAAGGCTAAACTGACACCTGTGAAGAGAAATGACCTCTGAGCTCTTGGCCTCACTAATCCTAATCTGGGTATTTTCTTTCCCATATCACATCTTTGAATTCTGAAAGGGAGGCTTTATTTTTGTTCCTACAGAACTCCTGCTTTGCTGTATTTTCTCTAGGAAATATATCCATAATGAAGGTGTGTGCTGCCTCAGGTGAATCCTTCTCTTTCCATCTGATCTTCTGGCCCAGTCCTGCAGAGGAAGCCAAGCATGAGGCATGAGGTGATGAGAAATAGGGGAATCCTCTTTTATAATCCAAGGCTCAGGCCACCATTTCAGGATTCCAAAGAAAGTTCTAAGAAACATTACTTGGCATTCCTTGGATTGCCAGACTCTACTGAGGTGTTTGGGAGAAGGGCACTTTGCCTGGCATTGTCTGTCCGTGGACTGAAGTGATGAGCTCTCAGTGGCCACATTCTAGCTTCCTGCACTGGACCTTGTACAAGTGAGGGGCTCTGACAGCCTTTCCCCTTTATGAAGATGTCACACTTCTTTTTAGAAGGAGGGGACACTCATCTCTGTCTCTAGTTTGAAACAGAATGTTGTCTTGTTCTCTCCTTTTCCCTCCAGGAATCAGTGGTTGGAATGTTCCCCAGCAGGAAGGAGGAGGTTGGGCTAACTTGCTTCTCTCTTCTCGCTTCACCTGAGGTGGCACACACCTTCATTATGGATGTGTTTCTTAGAGAAGATACAGCAAAGCAGTAGTCCTGTAGGAGCAAAAGTAAGGCCTCCCTTTTAAGATGTGATATGGGAAAGAAAATACTCCGATTAGGATTAATGAGGCCAGTGGCTGCGAGGTGACATCTTTTTTTTTTTTTTTT
>NW_012101471.1:102127-103290 GCF_000951045.1 Mandrillus leucophaeus
TTGCTGAAGGAGATTTTGGGCTGAAACGATGGGGTTTTCTAAATATACAATCATGTCATCTGCAAACAGTGACAATTTGACTTCCTCTTTTCTTAATTGAATACCCTTTATTTCTTTCTCTTGCCTGATTGCCCTGGCCAGAACTTCCAACACTATGTTGAATAGGAGTGGTGAGAGAGGGCATCCTTGTCTTGTGCCAGTTCTCAAAGGGAATGCTTCCAGTTTTTGCCCGTTCAGTATGATATTGGCTGTGGGTTTGTCATAAATAGTTCTTATTATTTTGAGATACGTTCCATCAGTACCTAGTGTATTGAGAGTTTTTAGCATGAAGGGCTGTTGAATTTTGTCAAAGGCGCCTTTTCTGCATCTATTGAGATAATCATGTGGTTTTTGTTGTTGGTTCTGTTTATGTGATGGATTACATTTATTGATTTGTGTATGTAGAACCAGCCTTGCATCCCAGGGATGAAGCTGACTTGATCATGGTGGATAAGCTTTTTGATGTGCTACTGGATTGGGTTTACCAGTATTTTATTGAGATTTTCTTTTTTTTTTTTTTTTTGAGACAGAGTCTTGCTCTGTCGCCCAGGCTGGAGTGCAGTGGCACGATCTTGGCTCACTGCAACCTCTGCCTTCCAGGTTCACGCCATTCTCCTGCCTCAGCCACCCGAGTAGCTGGGACTACAGGCGCCCGTCACCCCGGCTCATTGTTTGTATTTTTTAGTAGAGAGGGGGTTTCACCATGTTAGCCAGAATGGTCTCCATCTCCTGACCTCGTGATCCGCCCGTCTAGGCCTCCCAGAGTGCTCGGATTACAGGCGTGAGCCACTGCGCCCGGCCTTTATTGAGGATTTTCGCATTAGTGTTCATCAGGGATATTGGTCTAAAAATCTCTTTTTTTGTTGTGTCTCTGCCAGGCTTTGGTATCAGAATGATGCTGGCCTCATAAAATGTGTTAGGGAGGATTCCCTCTTTTTCTATTGATTGGAATAGTTTCAGAAGGAATAGTACCAGCTCCTCTTTGTACCTCTGGTAGAATTCGGCTGTGATTCCGTCTGGTCCTGGACTTTTTTTGGTTGGTAGGCTATTAATTATTGCCTCAATTTCAGAGCCTGTTAATGGTCTATTCAGAGATTCAACTTCTTCCTGGTTTAGTCTTGGGA
>NW_012101471.1:103960-109686 GCF_000951045.1 Mandrillus leucophaeus
TAATCGTGATGTTAGGGTGTCAATTTTATATCTTTCCTGCTTTCTCTTGTGGGCATTTAGTGCTATAAATTTCCCTCTACACACTGTTTTAAATGTGTCCCAGAGATTCTGGTATGTTGTATCTTTGTTCTCATTGGTTTCAAAGAACATCTTTATTTCTGCCTTCATTTCAATATTTACCCAGTAGTCATTCAGGAGCAGGTTGTTCAGTTCCCATGTAGTTGTGCGATTTTGAGTGAGTTTCTTAATCCTGAGTTCTAATTTGATTGCACTGTGGTCTGAGAGATAGTTTGTTGCGATTTCTATTCTTTTACATTTGCTGAGGAGTGCTTTACTTCCAACTATGTGGTCAATTTTGGAATAAGTGCGATGTGGTGCTGAAAGGAATGTATATTCTGTTGATTTGGGGTGGAGAGTTCTATAGATGTCTATTAGGTCTGCTTGGTGCAGAGCTGAGTTCAATTCCTGGATATCCTTGTTGACTTTCTGTCTCATTGATCTGTCTGATGTTGACAGTGGGGTGTTAAAGTCTCCCATTATTATTGTGTGGAGTCTAAGTCTCTTTGTAGGTCTCTAAGGACTTGCTTAAGGATCTGGGTGCTCCTGTATTGGGGTTTTACCATGTTGGCCAGGCTGGTCTCGAACTCCTGACCTCAAGTGTTCCACCTGCCTCAGCCTCCCAAAGTGCTGGGATTACATGCGTGATCCACCACACCCAGCCTGTTGAACATCTTTTCATGTGCTTTTTGGCCATCTTTAAAGTAGATCTTCTTTGGAGAAATGTCTATTCAGTCAGAGGTATTCTCAATGTACATTGTACCTGAGCGTATATCACATGGTGAATTTAGGTGAGTAGGCAGCAGGCGGGGGTTGCCTATGGGATCTGACTCATTTGTGAGGCTAGCTCTGGGTACTCCAACCCATAGAGACAGCTAAGCTGTCACCAAAATTCTTATCTGACTCATAGTATTTACAAACTTTAAAATAATTGGTATGTAATTTGAGACAAAGGAGATTTTGTTTTGACAAGAGGCTGGTTTGCAAAGAATTGTGTGATTATTGTTCCAGCAGTACAGCTCCGTTGGGGCGAGACATGTTTCTTCTTTCACTTCCTACATCCTCCTCTAGCAAATGAGGAGAGGAATAGGCTCTAAGGCGTCTTGCTTTTGTTAGTCGCACAAGGGGACCTGTGGAATTGGCAGCTCTGCTATTTGGATTTCGGGACTGCAAAGGATACTCGTATGGTTTGCTGGGGCTGCTGTAACAGATGACCACAAACTGTGTGACTTAGAACAACAGAAATGTGTCTCTCACAGTTCTGGGGGCCAGAAGTCCAAAATCAAGGTGTTGACAAGGTCATGTTCCCTCCGAAGGATCAATGGGAGACTCGTTCTTCATTTTTTCCAGCTTCTGGTGGCTCCAGGTGTTCCTTGGCTTGTAGCCACATCACTCTAACCTCTGCCTCCATCTTCACATGGCCTCCTCCTCTTCTCCCTGCCTTTCCCCTCTGTATGTCTCTTGTAAGAACACTTGTCATTGGATTTAGGGCCCACCAGACCTCCAAGGACCTCTATTGGTCCATTCTTTTCCTACTTTTCATACAAAACTTAAGGCTACAGGAGCAGTTAAACTTACTCTTTGGTTCAAGAAGAACTGAATGAAGTGTTTGGTGTTAGTCATTGTGCTATTCATTGAATGAGGCCAAAGAGGAAATAATTCTTTCCACCCAAGTTTGCTTGCGAGTCCCAATCTGTCTTATTCTTTCTTTACACCCCTGCCCCATGCTGCCGCTGTACACATACTTTACAAAACAAGTCCTTGGTTGTTGATTTGTTAACCAGCATCTAGTTGTTACAGCAACCCCAGGAGTTAGCCTTTAGGCAGGACCTGGGAGCCGTTTCCAGGGCAGACAGGACAGCCCCTGCCTGCCCAAACTTATACCGCATGGCAGCAGATTAGATAGGGGAGGACTAAAGTGGTGGAGAGAGTCCAAAGGCAGCCCAAGAGGAGGCATGGGCAGGGAGACTCCTGCACAGGAAGCCGTGTTACAATGATGATAAAATAAGCTGCCTTGAATGGTGCGTTGACAGGTATTTGACACAATCCTCATAATGACCTTAGAGGCCATTTACTTTACAGATGAGGAAAGGCAGACTCAGTTCTTTTAAATAACTCCCCCGAGGGCTACCTGCTGGTAAGGAATAGTAGCTGGGATTTGAACCCAGGCAGCAAGCCGACTCTGGGTTCATTCATTTATTGCCAGCTGCACTGAGGAGTGGCATGATTTGTGATTTTCTCAGGCGTAGAGGGTGAGCAGAGGCTTACAAAAGCAGAACTCCACAGGGGTGGGCTTATTTAGCCTGGCTGGCCTAGTTAGCCTGTCATGCGCTGCTGTCATTGCCCCAGGCACACACCCCTCAGACCCTCTGCCAGCAGAGGTCAATAAGGCCTTGGTGGGGTCCAGGCCAGATGTGGGCAGTCTCCTTGCCCCTGTAGATGCCATGTGCCTTTTCATTTGCTCACATTTCCCTGAATATCTGGGGAATCTGGATAAGAAGCCAGCAGTGGGCATTCGTGATTGTATCATCACAAAATAATAGTCATTTACCCCACTGAAGCCCCTGCACCTTAGATGGGATATGCGTGTATGCAGTAGAGAGCAGTATGGGAGCTCTGGTGGGTGTGCCCACACACGGTAGTCTCATGACCCCCGGCCGACATGTGAGTGCCCACTTTGTGCTGGGCACTATGCTTCATGCGCAAGTTACAGCAGTGGGCAAGGCTTTGGTGCAAGGTGCCAAAATCCTCATCCTCTAGCTGCTTTGGTCCAGATACACATTGAGTCTCAGTGAGTTGAATATCAGCCACATGTCTTTCAAATGAACAGCTGACAGGGCCCCTACCAATGTGAAGGGGATCACGGGATAAAGGGAGGGACAAGGCAGGCACAGAGCTACAGATTGACTTCAGTGCATTCTAAAAATGGCCATGACAAGTCAAGTTTTGAAATACAGTTTCTTGATAACTTTCATTATGAGTTCAGAAAAATGTTCCCCCAAAATGGCCCCTCCAGACATTGAGGGTCCTGCATCCATTTCAAGGCCATTTTGGCCTTCTACATGCCCGTAAAATCAGTCCCCACTGGGACACATGATCATGCCCATTCATTAAAAGTGGCGAGGAGTGTAAAATTCGAGGTGTGGGGTTGGATTGGAGCAATCACAGCAGGTGGAACCCCAGCGCTGCCTGCCTGCCACCTCCTCACTGAAGTGTTCTGTGAATCTAGCTTTTCATGAGCAAAGTTAGACTCTTGTCTTGTCGTGGGTTCTGCCATCTCCAGATGTTAGGGGATCCATGACTAAGTAAATTGGCAACTACCAAGAAAGCATAGACACAAGACCAAATACATCGTAGTCAAGTGGCATCTTTGTGTTTGCAGTTCAGTATCATGGGTGACTAAGGAGAGGAGCACCTTAAGGGCTGTCACTAAAGCCATACTCCTCTGTTTGGTAACATTGTTGGACTTTGTTGCTACCGTCTCCCTGCTGTGAACTGCTGGGTGCCCACCATACTCTGACCATTTCCCAAGGGTTTCTGATGGCCCTAGATACTCTTAAGTTCCTCCACACATCGTCGGGGTAGCTTTAACTTAGCCAAGCAGAACTCCGTCTCCTATTGCACTCCACTCATCCCCTGTCCCAGCATCCCATATCATGGGAAAACTGAGCTGCAGCAAAGGGAAGTGACTGGAGCAGATCCATACAGTTCACGATAGGCCCAGACCAGGACTCCCTAGGTGTGGGCACTGCCACACCCTAATGAGCACCACAGGAGAAACTGAGGCTGACTGAAGCATGGGAGAGCCATGGAAAAAGCTACAATGCCCAAGACATTTTTTATGTTGTAACTGATAAGTGAGCTGATTTAACTGGCCTCCTGTGCTGCCTCTAATCCAACAGTATGGTGAGTCGTGGGCCCAGTCATGCCTACATCCCAGAAACATTAGCCTGGTGTCTCATCGAACAGCTGTAGCTATGGTTCAGCTATTTGTAAAAACATTAACGGGGGATGGCATCTGCCCAAAACACTAACAGCTAAAGATGTTTTGACTTAGGCAACATTAATGTCTATCTCTAACTATGTCTTTAAGAAAAGAAAGGTTGATTACAAACAGGACCATATTTTGCTTCGAAATGGAACCAGCAGTTAGCGAGCCAATGAGAGACCAAGTCGCACGGACTCATTTGACAGAGGACACTCCCAAAGCGAGTGCTGACATAGAAAAGGTTAACCAGAATCAGGTAAGGAGAAAGTTGACTTGTACATGCCAACAGGCTGATACTGTTTACCTGTGGGTGAAAAATTGTATTTGTACATGTATTAATCAATGTTGGGTATTTTTTAATATAAGATATATAGCTTTATTTAAGATGTGTCAGTTACTTATTGCTGTGTAACAGTATCAGAGCACAATGGTTTAAAAGAACAACCATTTCTTTGCTTATGACTGTGGTTTGGGCTGAGGCCCCCTGGAGTGTTCTTGTGTGGTCTCCCGTGGGCTCTTGCATGTAGTTGCAGTCACATGGGGACCCCTTGAAGCATATGTTGTTCCCAGGCAGCCTTGCTCACAGCTCTGGTAGTAACTGGTGGCTGTCAACTGGGCACCTTACTGGCCTCCAGTAGACCAGGCTGGGCTTCCTAGTGGAATGGCAGCAGCTCTCCTGGGGGGCGACAGCAGTATTTCTTAGGCCTAAGATTTAGTGTCCCAAGTCTCAGAGAGGACTTGAAGGAATTGTTGAGCCTGGTCGTTGTCAGGCTTCCTGGAGATTCTTCCCGTAAGTCTGCAAAGGTTTGCTTTGATTGATTCTTAATCAGTGTTGCACTTCAAAAATGTGGCTGGGCACGGTGTCTCACACCTGTAATCCCAACACTTTGGGAGGCCGAGACAGGTGGATCACCGGAGGTCAGGAATTTGAGACCAGCCAGGCCAACATGGTGAAACCCCATCTCTACTAAAAATACAAAAAATTAGCCAGATATGGTTTCAGGCACCTGTAATCCCAGCTACTTAGGAGACAGACAGGAGAATCGCTTGAACCGGGAGGTGGAGGTTACAGTGAGCCAAGATCACACCATTGCACTCCAGCCTGGGTGACAGAGCGAGACTCTGTCTCAAAAAAAAAAAAAAAAAAAAAAAAAACAATGTAATTACACCAAGACAAAATGTGTTTATATCAAATGTTAATAGGTTCAAGATCCCTAAGAGGTTATCATTGGCCATCAAATCACCTGTTTTTGGTGTAGAACTCAGAGTCAAGCCTCCTCTGGGCCTCTGTGGTTGAAGCCACTTGCCATCTGCAGTTCCTCATTTATGTGAGTTTTATTGCTACTTGGCAGCCAGCAAACAAATGTGGATTCCAATGGTTATAGCAAACTGCCATTTTCAGCTAGTTTCAAATTTTTGTGTCCTTCGAAATAACATTTTTTTTCTCTCATTGGTGGACTGATTTTATAAGAAGTAAAAGTTCTAAATTTAAACTACTAAAATAAAAAGAACACATTTGTCTTAACTTACGTATACATTCTGCATAAGACCTCTCTGAGAAAACGGTCCCACTGCTGACAACAAAGCAAAACAAGAAGAGTTGGAAAAACCCAATGCCCTAGACTATTCTGTTATCTCAAGATTCTATTGCAATTAGATTAGTTTGCCTAAATGGTTTTGT
>NW_012101471.1:109736-111304 GCF_000951045.1 Mandrillus leucophaeus
CTTATTGTTCAGTTCCTACCTATGAGTGAGAACATGCGGTGTTTGGTTTTCTGTCCTTGTGATAGTTTGCTGAGAATGATGGTTTCCAGCTTCATCCATATCCCAGCAAAGGACATGAACTCATCCTTTTTTATGGCTGCATAGTATTCCATGGTGTATATGTGCCACATTTTCTTTATCCAGTCTATCATTGATGGACTTTTGGGCTGGTTCCGAGTCATTGCTGTTGTGAGTAGTGCCACAATAAACATACGTGTGCATGTGTCTTTATAGTAGCATTATTTATAATCCTTTGGTATATATACCCATAATGGGATCACTGGGTCAAATGGTATTTCTAGTTCTGGATCCTTGAGGAAACACCACACTGTCTTCCACAATGGTTGAACTAATTTGCATTCCCACCAACAGTGTAAAAGTGTTCCTATTTCTCCACATCCTCTCCAGCACCTGTTGTTTCCTGACTTTTTCATGATCGCCATTCTAACTGGTGTGAGATGGTATCTCATTGTGGTTTTGGTTTGCATTTCTCTGATGACCAGTGATGATGAGCATGTTTTCATGTGTCTGTTGGCTGTATAAATGTCTTCTTTTGTGACGTGTCTGTTCATATCCTTTGCCCACTTCTTGATGGGGTTGTTTGTGTTTTTCTTGTAAATTTAAGCTCTTTGTAGATTCTGGATATTAGCCCTTTGTCATATGGGTAGATTGCAAAAATTTTCTCCCATCCTGTAGGTTGCCTGTTCACTCTGATGGTAGTTTGTTTTGATGTGCAGAAGCTCTTTAGTTTAATTACATCCCATTTGTCTATTTTGGCTTTTGTTGCCATTGCTTTTGGTGTTTTAGTCATGAAGTCTTTGCCCATGCCTATGTCCTAAATGGTATTGCCTAGGTTTTCTTCTATGGTTTTTATGATTTTAGGTCTAACATTTAAGTCTTTAATCCATCTTGAATTAATTTTTGTCTAAGGTGTAAGGAAGGGATCCAGTTTCAGCTTTCTACATATGGCTAGCCAGTTTTCCCAGCACTGTTTATTAAATAGGGAATCCTTGCCGGGAATCCTTTCCCTATTTCTTGTTTTTGTCAGGTTTGTCAAATATCAGATGGTTGTAGATGTGTGGTGTTATTTCTGAGGCCTCTGTTCTGTTCCATTGGTCTATATATCTGTTTTGGTACCAGTACCAAGCTGTTTTGGTTACTGTAGCCTTTTAGTATAGTTTGAAGTCAAGTAGCATGATGCCTCCAGGTTTGTTCTTTTTGCATAGGATTGTCTTGGCTATGTGGGCTCTTTTTTTGTTCCATATGAACTTTAAAGTAGTTTTTTCCAATTCTGTGAGGAAAGTCATTGGCAGCTTGATGGCGATGGCATTGAATCTATAAATTACCTTGAGCAGTATGGCCATTTTCACGATATTGATTCTTCCTATTCATGAGCATGGAATGTTCTTCCATTTGTTTGTGTCCTCTTTTATTTCATTGAGCAGTGGTTTGTAGTTCTCCTTGAAGAGGTCCTTCACATCCCTTGTAAGTTGGATTCCTAGGTATTTTATTCCCTTTGTAGCAGTTGT
>NW_012101471.1:111354-116693 GCF_000951045.1 Mandrillus leucophaeus
TTTTTTGAGATGGAGTCTGGCTCTGTTGCCCAGGCTAGAGTGCAGTAGCGTGATCTCAGCTCACTGCAGCCTCTGCCTCCCGGGTTCAAGCAATTCTCCCTCCTCAGCATCCTGAGTATCTGGGACTATAGGCGCCTACCACCACACCTGGCTAATTTTTTGTATTTTCAGTAGAGACGGGGTTTCACCATGTTGGCCAGGCTGGTCTCAAACCCCTGACCTCAGGTGATCCACCTACCTCGGCCTCCCAAAGTATTGGGATTACAGGCATGAGCCACTGTGCTCAGCCCCTATTCTTAACACTGTCTCCAAGAGGTTGATCTTATAACTCACCTCAGTAACCCATTATGGAGTCTTGCTGTTTCCAGTCTTGAGTCTTACACTTAATTGTTAGTACATGTTCATTCTTGTCCACTGTGGCAGTGAGAAGTAAAAACTGGTCATGAAAAGTTTCATGTGATCTCCTCTAATCACATAGCATTACAGGTGTGATTAAAGACATCAGCCCATCACACATTTGACTTCCCTGGGGTAAAGGCCGGTTTGATTCCCATCACTACAAGGGTCTCCACAGAACAGCCATTAGCCCACTCATCCCAAACGTTATTGATAGAACATTTCAATATCATAAAATAATCCACGTCACATTGTCCAAGAGTAGCATAGTGATTAGTCACAATTAAAATCGTGAAATGAAATCGCACTGGACATAACAGCAAGGTTATTTGTTTTTGAAAAGATTAGCAACCTTTTGAAACACCTGTAACTAGAGATGCCAAATGAAATAAACAAGGCAGTCTGAAATCCTTCAGGATGCTTCCGACTGTCTTTGGGCTCAGCCAGACTTTTAGTAAACTGCAGAAACCCAGGTTGGGAAACAGGCAGCTCAGAATTATTCTAAATAGCTACAGTTTGCCTGTACAGCTCACTTGCAAGGAGGGAAAGAAAGGGATTGTTAGAAAAGGGATTGATGTGAGTTTTGTATTTAATTTGCCTATGACTTGAGGAAATATACATCTCAGTCAAGGTGCAACTCATGTAACCTGGTATGATTACATGTGTTTAGGAATAATCAGAATAAAACCTAGAAAAAAAACAGGTTGGGAAGTTAGTTTTGGGTGGTAGAAGAATGGTGAGGCCGATTTTGTTAGTAGATTGCACATGGACAAATGGAGGTAAAGTACAGTGCCAGCTCCAGGTGGGCCTGGTGGAATCCGGTATGAGTGCCATTTCAGATGAGACACCCCAACTGGGAGAGAGGTAGATCTGGAGAGGATGTCTGCCCCTGGCATCCCTTGAGTCTCTGTCATAGCTCAGTTGTGTTGATGTTTAAGAAATAAGTAAGGAGATTTGTTTGTTTTTTAAATCTAGAACATAATTTCTTTAAGATCTTTCATTTCCACAAACCCAAGTTGGATTTACTGTATATGAGCTAAGGAAATCAGAGGTTGTCATCTTAAGGAGGCCCAGATACAGTTTTAGAAAGACCCTAGGGAGGAGGGATATCACAGGTCCTCCTTACAGACACCCGTAGCCAGCTTGTCTGGTGTGCAGCAGCCACAGTTTGGCATTGACATCCTGGAGTGAGGGTATTTAAGTGCCTGCATGTGCTACTCTGTCCTTTCATTATGCCCAGTCACCAGAGTTGGAATTACCCAAGGAATCGTGCATGTTGTGGAGGCTGAGACATAAACGCCACGGCTCTCCCCATTTCTTCAACTTCCTTGCAGTTCGGAGGAGGGAAAGCAGAGCCCTGGGCTCATCCATCCTCACTGCAGCCCCACCAGGAGATCCCATCAAGGCGGTCTTAGATTTCTAGGCTGAGGCAAGAAGGGGTTGAGCAATGAGCCCAGAGCCACACAGCCCAGCCCTGTTGTGGCCAAAGAGGAAAAGGGACTGACTTTGTCCTGTGAGAATGGAGACTGCTTTCTTCTTTCTGATGTTTTCAGTGCAAGCTATCTGCTGCCAAATGGCTGCCTTTTTGTTTTGTTTTGTTTTTGTCCTTAGAGAAGCGCCCAGGCATCAGCTATCGGGAACAAGAAGGTGTCACTGTTTTTTGGGGGGTTTTCTTTTTTCTTTGGTATTTTTTAGATTGTCCAGTTTTGGTCATAGGTGGTTTGATTTCCTTTCACTAAATACAAAGCATGGATCTTGTCATCAAACCCAACCAAAGTCAATCTCAGTGTCATTTGCTGTCTCTCTTCCCTCCTTACTGATCCCCGGAGAGAAGGTTGCACTAGTGATGGAACACCAGGATGATATAAAGCTTCCATGTTGGCTCAGGAAGAGTCCAAACAAACAAGTATATCTGCCATTGCAGTGGCTCATGATATGTAAGTCTGGACTCTGTATAGCTTCCAGTTCTCACTACGCTGGTCTTCCCCACCTTTCCTCTCTTTCAACAGGCCAAGAAATGCACAGTGATCGGGGGCTCTGGATTCCTGGGGCAGCACATGGTGGAGCAGTTGCTGGCAAGAGGATATGCTGTCAATGTATTTGATATCCAGCAAGGGTTTGATAATCCCCAGGTGCAATTCTTTCTGGGTGACCTCTGCAGCCGGCAGGTAATGGACCATGCAGCCTTGCTGATTTCCCACAAGCCCACGAAGGGAAACCACGATACTTCCCTTGCTCAGAGGCCAGCCAATTTGTTTGAAAAACAGTTGTTTCATTGTGAACATTTTCAAAGTTATAGGAAAGTACACCACATTCTTACTACTTAGAATGAATAACCATCATCTCTGTCACAGCTACTCAGCTCTCTCCTGGTAGCACAAAAGCAGCTATGGTCAGCACTTAAGTGAACAAATAGATGTGGCTGTGTGCCACGGAAACTTGACTTCAAAAGCCATCCATGGGCTGTATTGTTCCAACTGCAAAACAAGTGTGAGTGCTGGGCCACAGGGTCTTGATTCTTTTAATTGAGATATAATTCATGTACCACAAATTTCACATTTTAAAAGTGTGCAATTCAGTGATTTTTAGTACATCCACAAAGCTGTGCAACCGTCTCCCACGATCTAACTCCAGAATATTTTTTATTACCCCAAAATGAAATCTTGTAGCCATTCCCTCTCTTACCCTCCCAACCCCTGGCAGCCACTCATCTGCTTCCCATCTCTATGGATTGGCCTCTTCTGGACATTTCATATAAACGGAATCATGTAATATTTGTACTTTTGTGCGTAACTTTTTTCACTTTGCATGACGTTTTCAAGCTTCATCCATGTTGTACAGGTATGAATATCTTGAATTTTATTAGATGGTGCCAAATGGCTCAACAAAGCTGCTATGTCAATTTTACCTCCACATCCGCAGTGTGGCAGAAGCCCCATTGCTCCACATCCTTGCCAACACTGGGCATAACTGACTTTTTGGTGTTGCCATTCTGAGAAGTATGAAGTGGTGCTTCACTGATGTTCAGAGTCACATGTCCTCCCTGACCAAGTAACCAGCCACTCTGCCACTGGGTGATCGGCTTTCAGGCTTCCTCCTGTGTGAAATGTTTGTGTCATTTGCCCCTTTGTCTTTGGGGTTACCTTTTCATCCCTGTTGATCTAGTTGGGATGCCAATCCTGTGCCCATTGTACTTATTATGGATGGCTTCCCTCAGCCTGTCACCGGGTCCTTATTCTTGGATTTGGTGTCATTCGCCATATGGTTTTTGTTGATGAAATATTAAGGCCATTGCTTCCACTGCAAAGTTATGGTTGTTTTCTCTCCCATGCTGCTCATACCTCCAGGCCTGGAGATGGGGTAGATATCTTCCATGCTCATCATTGCTGCCTCCGAACCATTCTCCCTCATGCTGCTCTAAGCCTCTCCAGCTTTGAAGAGGATACCCTCAGACTATGCAAACCCCGACACCCTTCCTTCCTTATGGTGGCCACCCACAGCCACCTGCCCCCCTTCCCGTGACTCCACTTCATTTCTCAGTGGTTTCAGTTCCTTTTTGGCATTATTATTGGTGAATTCAGTGTTCGTGTAGATGACCCTACCAGTGCCCTCGCCTCCCTCATCCTTGGCCTCCTCTCACCCAGTGATGTTGCCCTCCACTCCCCTGTCATCACCAGTAAGCATGTCCTCTCCTTCATCTCAGTTGCAGGCATTCTACTCTGTCGTTCTACTCCAGCTCCTCTCTGTCAAGCTCATGCCCTCTAGTGCCTCAGCTGTCCCGATTCCTTAACCCCACGCAGACATCCAGCCATGCCCACTATGGCTCAGCCTATTCGTGCCTCACTGCCTTTAGTTCCCTGGTCCACTTGTTCACTTGCATAGTCTTCACCCTCTTCCCCTTTCTCTTTTGGTTGTATGTATCCATAAAGTTTCTCCAGAGAAACAACCAGCAGGGGGATGTGTGGAGAAGGGCAGGGAGAGAGATGGGTGGGTGAGGGAGAAAGCGAGATTGAGATTTAATTCACAGAATTGGTTTACATGACTGTGGGGGCTGACTGGGCAAGTCTGAAATTTGTAGGGCAGACCCGAAAGTCAGGCAGGAATTGACGCTGTGGTCCCACACTAGAGTTTCTTCTTACAGAAACCTCAGTTTCACTTTTAAGGTCTTTGAACTGAGTATATACTGCCTGTCCAGAGTATCAAGGGTAATCTCCTTAATTAAAGTCAGCTGGTTGTAGATGTCAACCACAGCTACAAACTACCTCTATAGAAACACCTACACTCGTGTTTAATGGAGTCACCGGGGACTAGAGCCTGGCCCAGGTGGCAAATAAATGTGGCCACCACAGTGTACTTCACATTGTAACCCCCACCCTGGTTAAATCTTGCCTTGTGCATGGCCATGGGCCTCAAGCAGACCCTTGGTACCACCGAGCACCACCATCTCCACAAACCTGCCCACGTCCATGTCTCCACTCAGCCTCCCCTGCTGTTCCCGAGGATGCCTCATCCCCACCAAAACACCCATCCTGGTGCCAGCCAGAAGCCACCTCCTCTTCCCTACCCAGTCACTGCCTCCAGGGACCTTGAGGCAGCCGTATCCGGTAGTTGAATCTCAGACCTCCTCTGACTTGACCCTTTAGCAGCATCTGATGCTTTCTTTGCTTGCCTTCTAAGACGCCACCTCACTCATTTCTCCTCCTGCCTCACTGATTGTCTGCTGATCACTGTCATTTCTAAACTTTGCAGGCTCCAGGACTTACTCTCTTTTCTTCTCCAAGTTTAGACGGTGTCCCAGTGACTCCATCCCATCTCATGGATTAATTACTGTCTAGAAGCTGATGGGCTCCCTGCTTGTTATCTCCAACCCCTAGCTCTCTCAGCCGTGTGTGTATGTGTGTATGTATATGTGTGTGTATATATGTGTATATATGTATATATAT
>NW_012101471.1:117544-248178 GCF_000951045.1 Mandrillus leucophaeus
TGTGTGTGTGTGTGTGTGTGTATCTCTAGCTGCCTGCTGGACATCCCTGCTTGGATACCTCATGGACACTTCCAGCTTGCTACATCCAAAATTAAGCTCCTGGTTCCCTGATGCAAGCCTCTCCCCTACCACAGCAAAACTACTTCTGCTAAGTCTTCCCCACCTCCATAAATGGCCTCCTCTGCTTTTCCAGTTCCATCAACCAAAAAGCTTAGATTCATCCCTGCCTGATTCCTTTCTCTCTCATGTCCTTCATCCCATCCATCAGGAAATCTTGTTGACTCCACTCAGCAGAGATCCCCAATCCAGCAACTTCTCACCCCTTCCGTTGCTGCCACCCTGGTGCAAGCCACCATCACTCTCTCACCTAGATGTTAGAGGGACTCTTAATGGATAAATCAGATCACACCACTCTCTGTACAAAAGCCTCCAGTGGCGTCCAGTCCTGTGTCGAGCAAACAAAGGCCTCTGTAATCACCCATGAGGCCCTGCACCGCACGTCCCTACTCCCTGTCCGGCCCACTTCCTCCCACACCCGCCTCATGCTCTGCCCCAGGCACACTGGCCACCAGCCAAGTTTCTGCCTCAGGACCTTTGCACTTGGTGTCCTTTCTGTCAGGAATGTGCTTCCTGAACCACAGAACTTGCTCCCTAACTTCCTGTAAATCTCCAACCACTCTGTGCTAAGGAACAAGCCCCCGCTGGTCTCCCTTACTGTACTCTAGTTTCTGCATAACACCTGCCAGTACGGACATCCTCTAGATTTACTTGTTTATTTGCTTATTTGTCCTGATGAAAACATGATTGACCATGAGCGGATACAGAGCAGAGGAGATCTCTGAAATGTGTCCTCTCCACCATAGAATGTAAGCTCCACGAAAGCAGGAATTTTGTTTTTTGATCACTGCTTTGTCCCCTCAAAGGAGATGAGAATCCTTAGCAAGCTTTAACTTCTCTCCAAAAGGCTCCCCAGCTACCATGCTGTTGTTGCTAGTATATTATTTCCAGCTTTCCTTGCGTACACATTTTAAGGGAGACCCTCCAGCATGCCATGTTGTTCTCCAGCTACACTCAGCTGCTCAACTGCCAGCATGGAGAAGGGGCAAGTTGCATTTAACCAGGGTTGGAGCTTGCTAGACAAATTTAATAAAGGGAGAGGGGAACGAGGCAAAGGTGGTACAGGTGGAGCATGAAATCTAAGCTAAGTCCAAGGTGGATGTGATGTGGGTGAAAGACATGGGAGGAAAGGACTTATTTTATTTTATTTTTATTTTTTTAGACGGAGTCTTGCTCTGTTACCCAGACTGCGGCACAATTTAAGCTCACTGTAACCTCCGCCTCCCAGGTTCAAGCGATTCTCCTGCCTCAGCCTCCTTAATAGCTGGGATTACAGGTGCCCAACACTACGCCCAGCTAATTTTTGTATTTTTAGTAAAGACAGGGTTTCTCCATGTTGGCCAGGCTGGTCTTGAACTCCTGATACCAGGTGATCCACCTGCCTGGGCCTCCCAAAGTGCTGGGATTACAGGCATGAGCCACTGCGCCCGGCTGGGAAGGACTTTTAAAATGTACTTTCACCTGGGTGTGGTGGTATGCACTTGTAGTCCCCCAGCTATTTGGAAGGCCAAGGTGGGAGGATCACTTGAGGCCAGGAGTTCAAGACTAGCCTGGACAACATAACAAGACCCCCATTTCTTTTTTTAAAAAAATGTGTTTTTATAGTCAGTGGAGAGAGACAGATGTACATACATATAGATGAAGTTTATGTATATATAGTTGTATAGTTTTATATACACAGTATGTATTACATAACCCCCCCCCTTTTTTTTTTTTTTTTTGTGAGGCGGAGTCTCGCTCTGTTGCCCAGGCTAGAGTGCAGTGGCTCAATCTTGGCTCACTGCAAACTCTGCCTCCTGGGTTCAAGAAATTCTGCCTCAGCCTCCCAAATAGCTGAGATTACAGGCCCCCGCCACCACTCACGGCTAATTTTTATATTCTTAGTAGAGACAGGGTTTCACCATGTTGGCCAGGCTGGTCTTGAACTCCTCATATCAGGTGATCTGCCCGCCTTGGCCTCCCAAAGTGCTGGGATTACAGGCGTGAGCCACCATTGCCACCATGCCCGGCTCGTAACACTTTTTAAAGTCACCCCGGTCTTGTGCATCTTCTGTTGCTGACAGGAAGTCTACTCTCAAGCTGGTCGTTGTTCCTTTGTAGGTTGTCTGGCTTTCCCTCTCATGGCTTTTAGGATTTTATTTTTTATCATTTATTGTCTATAGAGAATATATCAGGGCCTGAGTTTTAGTTTTGATTTCAAATCTTACTCAACACCTGGTAGGCCTTTGCAGTCTGAAGATGAATGTCTTTCCTCATTTCTGGAAAATTCTTCAAAGATTAACTGTACCCCTCTTCTCTCTTTTCTCTCTTTCTGGAAGCCGTGCTGGACATATGGTGGTCTTCATTGTATTATCTGTCTCTTATCCTCTCTTTCTTGCATTCCTTCTCTTTCTCTTTTTGTATTATTTCATTGGAGATTTCCTCCTCTCCTCATCTGCTCATGGCCAATCATGTTTCACCTGTATTCCCCCTCAGATTATGTTGAAGTCAATCCTAGACATCATATCATTTTATCTGTAAATATTTCAGTATTTGTCCCTAAAAAATAAGGATTATTTTTTAAAACATTGACAGTAGTTCCTTAGTATCTAGCCAGTATTCAGATATCCCTGAATGTCTTATAAATGTTTTTATATTATTGTTTTTCCAAATAAGGAACCAAGCAAGGTCAGTACTATGGATTTGATTGAAATATATAGCTCTCTTTTAATTTACAATTCCCTTCATCTTTTTAAACTTCAGTCTATTTATTGAATAACTGATGTTTGGTAGAAACCATGTTTATGGTGCTGTAGTATTTCCCACAGTCTGGGTTTTGCTGATTACATCCCCATTGCATTTAACATGCCCTTCTGTCCTCCAGTATTTTCTGTATACTGGTAGATCTGGGATGGCGCTGTCCATTAAGGCAGCCATTAGCCACATGCAACTGTTGGGCACTTAAAATGTGGCGAGTCAGAATTGAGAGGCACTGTAAGTGTAAGTCCACACCAGATTTCAAAAACCATGTACAGAAAAAAGGAATGTAACTATCTCATTAAAGTTAATTTCACCTTTTTCTTTTTACTTACTCCAAACTTTAAAGTCACTGTGACTTTTATTATGTTTCTACTGGGCTAAAGATTTGATCGGACTCTGGTTCAGTTTTTCCCTCTGGGGTATTATTACTTCTGATACTCCAATAGTAATAAGCATGCCTGGTGCTCCAGATTTGGGTTTCTGTATACCATTTCCCATAAAAGGAACTAGGGCTTCTTGGGAAAATTTCTCATTCTAGGACCCTAGGGCAAGGGCAGTACAAAATGAGTCTGGGACATTTTCTTAGCACAAAATGAAAGAGGACATGTCAAGAAGATATAAGTGCCAACTTGAAGGGCTTCCACTGGCCAAATTTGGAACATTTTGAGCGTTTGAGCCTCACAAAACATAACAGTAGTGGATGACAATGCATTTTGATTTCAAAAAGAATCCATGGGCCGGGTGCAGGGCTCACGCCTGCAATCCCAGCACTTTGGGAGGCCGAGGCGGGCAGATCACCTGAGGTCAGAAGTTCGAGACCAGCCTGGCCAACACGGTGAAACCCCATCTCTACTAAAATACAAAAAATCCGGGCGTGGTGGCATACGCCCGTAATCCCACCTACTTGTGAGACTGAGGCAGGAGAATTGCTTGAGCCTGGGAGGCGGAGGTTGCAGTGAGCCAAGGTCGTACCAGTGCACTCCAGTCTTGCCAACAGAGCAAGACAATGTCTCAAAAAAAATAAAATAAAAAAGAATCCACGGGTCTATAGAAATACTGAAAAGAACAGTTGGGATCAGGGAGAAGGGGAAGCTCTACAGAGGAATGCCAACTAATAACTATAAAGGCCATGAATTAAAAGGCTGGACGGCTAGACTTAGAATGTCACCTTTTTTTTTTTTTTTTTTTTTGAGACGGAGTCTCACTCTGTCGCCCAGGCTGGAGTGCAGTGGCAAGATCTCAGCTCACTGCAAGCTCCGCCTCCCGGGTTTACGCCATTCTCCTGCCTCAGCCTCCTGAGTAGCTGGGACTACAGGCACCCACCACCATGCCCGGCTAGTTTTTTGTTGTTTTGTTTTGTTTTTTTTTGTATTTTTTTTAGTAGAGACGGGGTTTCACCGTGTTAGCCAGGATGGTCTCGATCTCCTGACCTCGTGATCCGCCCGTCTCGGCCTCCCAGAGTGCTGGGATTACAGGCTTGAGCCACCGCGCCCGGCCAGAATGTCACCATTTTATACTCAGTATAATGATTATTGTTCCAGGCAAGGACTATCAATAAATAATGAGGTTAATTGGTAGAATTAACATGCTGCAGATTACTTATCAATGCAAGGGAAAAGGTACCTTTTCGATGGCTGGAATCTGTCAGCCATCGTCATCACCACGTGCTCCAACTTAATATCACCAAGAGTGGGACAAACTTCCACCTCCTGAGGTAATTCCCTGAGAAGGACACACCACCTCTGATGTGGTATTCTTACCAAAACCATTAAACCGGAATCTAATCTTGAGGAAACAGACTAATCCAAACTGAAGGACAGTCTATAAAATAACCAACCCGAACCCTTGAAAAATGGCAGCATTAAAATAAGACAGAAAAGATGGGAATTTGTTTCAGATTAAAAGAGATGGAAGAGACATGAGGACTAAATACTACATGTCATGCACAATTGGATCCTGGACCCCAAAAGGCTATAAAAGAGATTATTGGGACAATTGGGGGAATTTGAATACAGACTAATTATTGGATAAGAATATCATATCATGTTAAGTTTCTTGAGTGTGATCATTGTTTTATGGTTATTTAGGAGAATGCTTTTGTTCTTAGGAGATACCTGGTGAAGCGTTTAGAGGCAGCATGATGCCTGCAACTTACTTGACTCATTTCAAGAAAAATATATGATTGTGTGTATGTAGAGAGAGGGAATTGTGGCAAAATATTAATTGGCACATGTCATAATTGTCTTTTGGTGACAAGCATGAATCATACTTAGATCCTATTAATTAAGGTTTGACAAAATGGTGACATGCTATTAGTCTTCATTTAGTAGCTCTAATCTTTATACCTTATGCAGAATAAATATTTGGTTCTTTCCCTTTATTTACCAGTTTCAGAAAGAATTTTTATTCTTACTTGTGGTCAAGCTGTCCATTTTTTGCCCAGTGGGAACCTCTTCAGGTTGGCACTTGAGTGCTTTTAACATGACCCCAGTAGTATTAGCTAGCTAGCATCCTCACTCTCTGGTACAAGGTGTGCCTGGTTCATCTTGTGTATTTCCTGTCCCAGATCTGCAATCAGCCATTTCTCTCAGGAGCTCTTGTTCCTTTTAGCAGTAAATCAAACAGACCTGTTTTAAAAATCCCTTTCAGGTTGCCGTATCGTGTCTAGTTTCACAGGAAGGAATATGCCTGTTTATTGGCTATTTACTGTCTTTAATGGTGTGGAACTTTTTCATATGATGCATAATTTCTATCTGAGTTCACCTTCCTGGGGAGTTTTACCCGCTAGGTGCCTGCCCTGAACCACCCAAAAGGGTGTTGCCTCTGTGTGGATCCCACAGGCTTCTCATGCCCCAAACCCCTTTTAATTGGGGTCTAGTTAGTAGGGAGAAGGTGATTAAAGGGACAACTTGGTTTCCATCCCATGTACTTTAGTATCATTGATTCTTTTATGAGAATGTATTTCCATATTGATTATAGAATTATGAGACAAGGAACCTACAAGCCACAGGTTGGAGAGTGAAAACGTGGGAATGCCATTGACCTGTCCAAGCAGGAATGATTATTTTGTCTTTGTTTGCTTTTCCAGGATCTGTACCCAGCTCTGAAAGGTGTAAACACAGTTTTCCACTGTGCATCACCCCCAGCATCCAGTAACAACAAGGAACTCTTTTATAGAGTGAATTACTTTGGCACCAAGAATGTCATTGAAACTTGCAAAGAGGCTGGGGTTCAGGTAAGGGGAAAACGAGTGAGTGCTGTCAGGAGCGTGTGATAGCCCTTTCTAAGGGTGTAAGGTCGTAGTTATTGCAGTCTCCCTGGGCCTAGGCTGGGTTGCTTCTTCAAGTGTTGGGAAGATCTTAGAAATTACCTTGGAGTCACTGGGGATCATGAAGGTCTGCTTGCCAAGGCCGATTTGAGATGTAATATTCTAACTGCACACAAATAGAACATCTGAGGACCTCAAGGCTATTAGCCTTCAGTTAAAGAGCTGCAGAACTTAGACACTGCTTATATTTTTATTGTGATAAAATATATATCACATACAATTTACCATCCTAACCATTTTTAAGTGCAGAGTTCAATGGCATTAAGCATACTCACAATGTTGTACAGCCATTACCACCATCCATCTCTAAACCTTTTTGTTCTTCCCTAATAAAAACTCTATACCCATTAAACAGCAACTCCCCAATCTCCCTTCCCCACCCAGCCCCTGGCAACCACCCTTCTACTTTCTGTCTCTGTGGGTTTGACAACTATAGGGACCTCACAGAAGTGGACTCATAGTATTTGTCCTTTTGTGTCTGGCTTATTTCACCGAGCATGATGTCCTCAGGGGTCATCCATGTTGTAGCATGTGTTGGAATGTCCTTCCTTTTTAAGGCAGAATAATATTTCATTGTATGGATGGACCACATTTTGTTTATTCATTCAGCCATCAATGGATATCTGTGTTGTCTTCACCTTTTGGCAATTGTAAACATTAGTGCTGTGATCACAAGCGTACAAATATCTGTTCAAGTCCCTGTTTTCAATTCTTTTGAGCATATACCCAGAAGTAGGGTTGCTAGATCATATACTAGTTCTATGTTTAACCTTTTGAGGAACCACCACATTGTTTTCCAGACCTTACTTATATTTTAAAAGAAAAGCAAACTGTGTTTACCCTTAGCCAATGAAATCTGTTATAACTCAGGCCTGAGGGGATACAAATTTCTACCCATTGAAGCTTGCTGCATTGTTACCAATCCTGGTTCTTAGAATTGTCTTTATAGGACTCCAGCCACTGGCTAAAAGAGTTCCCTGTCAGCTCAGCATCCTGTCCTTCACAGGGACGCATGCCACAGGTACTGCATAAATTAAGAGAAAAGATTGAAGCAAGCCAGGGGGTTCCTCTCCCAGCAACCTCTCCTGGCACTGTTGGCTGGTCCCCAGCATCCCCAGCATCCTCAACCAGCCCAGCAGGGTTGGAGCTCTTCTGGGCTTGAACCCTGGAAAAGATCAGTTATAACTGACCCCTAGCAGTTGACAAGATGCTTTGCCCTGCTGCGGTTATCACCTAATTAGCTCCTCCGTAGGTAACCAGGGGCTAAACGATGTCTCTTTGCCAGTAAATGGGAGAGATGGGGTCAAAGTGGATTCTCCAAGTCCCAGACTCTGCACTCTGTCATGCTGATGTAACTGGAGCCCTGGGAGGGGCCCTGCTGCTCTTTGTTAAATGGAAGGTTCCTGGCATACAAAAAAGATTTGCGCCCCAGGTGTGGCAGCTCACACATGTAATCTCAGCGCTTTGGGAGGCCAAGGCAGGAAGATCACTTGAGCGCAGGAGTTCAAGAGCAGCCTGAGCAACATAGCAATGCCCCACCTCTCCAAAAAATTTTAAAAGCCAGGTGTGGTGGTATGCACCTGTAGCCTCAACTGTTTCGGGACGCTGAGGCAGGAGGATCACTTGAGCCCAGGATTTTCAGGCTGCAGTGAGCTATGATCCCAACACTACACCCCAGCCTAGGCAACAGAGCAAGACCTTGTCTCTTAAAAATAAATAAGTAAAATAAACAGGATTTGAGAATAAAGCAGCACCTGTCCACTCACCACAGTATTGAAGTAACAACATTACTGGTGTGTGTAATGTGTGCCCGTCCTCGATGCCATTGCTCTCCTCTTTTAGCCATGGGTAGCAATTCTGAATTTGGATTTATTTCCATTTGCTCCATGTGAAACCAATATAAGGTATTGGATTGCATGTTATAAGATTTTATAAAATGATATCTTATTGAACAGATCCTCCTGCAACTTGCTTTTTTCTCCAATGTTATGTTTTTCTTTATTCATCTTGGCATATGTAACTGGTTCATTTACTGAAGGGGCAGAGTGGCTTAGTATGTAAGAGTGCAGAAAGCGATTGCTGTGTTGTACTGAAGGAACATTTTCCAACACTGAGATCAAAAGATTATTTAACGTACTTTTTTCTCAAAGGTTTTAAGTGTTGCTTTCCACATTTAAGTCTTTAATCCACCAGGAATTTATGTTTGCATATGGTGTGAGATAGAGATCTAACTTTTTTCCATGTGTATAACCAGTTCAGTGCCATTTATTGCATAATCCGTCTTTCTGCATTGCTGCACACCATCTGCAGCATGTCTTAGGTGTTTGTGTCTTCCATGGGCCTGTTCCCAGGCTCTCCCCTCTGCCCCATTGATCTCCCTGTCTGCCCATGCAGAGAGGCTCTGCCTTTTTAGGATAAGTCTCAGTGTACGGTAGATAAATCACCCCCCCAACCAATTTCTTCAAACTTTACTTGGCTATTCTGAGCCCTTTGTTCTTCTACATATATTTGGCTTAACCAGTTCCTTGCTAAAGCCAGCTGAGACTGCTATTGTAATTGCATTGAACTTGTAGGTAATTTTGGAGAGAATTGACATCTTTCCCATATCGAGTGTTGCTGTCCATAAATATGGGATATTTTTCTGTTTATCTTGCTCTTTAATGTCTTCAATAGAGTTTTATACTTTACTTTGTAAAGATTTTGCATATCTCGTTAAATTTATTTGTATGTACTTCATTTTTTGTTATTTAATAACTTTATATTACATTTCCAATTACTGCTAATATATAAGACTAGTTAATTTTTGTATATTGATTTTTAATTCAGCAACTTTGCCGGACTCTAATATTTTCTACATATTTGCCTGTTTTCTGTGTAGATTTTTCTCTCATCTGCAAGTGATGGAAGTTCAGTTTCTTTTCAAATCATTATAAATTCTTGTTTATCTTACTCTACCACTCTGGCTAGAGCTTCCCATACAATGTTGAATAAGAGTGGGAACGATATGATTCATGCTAATGGTGTCCGCTGTTGGATGAACTGCTCTTAACCAGCAGGCTGGATGCTGGGGACCCTCATAAGAGAGCATCTTCCTTTAGAATAGCATTTCTTAAGAGGTCGTGTGGTGTGTGTATTCCTATGTGTGTTCACATGGCCAGGTCACTATCAGAGTAGCCAGTGATCTTTTTCAAAGAGACATCTTCCTAGAAGTTTGCGGGCTGCCCTTCACTTACAGAGAGTCACTGTCATAGTGAGGTACCACAAATGAAAGTCTGTTCTATCTCTCAGGTGTGATGGGATAGAAAAAAAATGTGTTCTCCCTTGTTTTGGAACCAAGATCTCTTGATTCTTGGTTAGAATGTAATACCATAGTGTGTCTGGAATCCGCATAGCTGCAGAAGATGGTGATCTTTGGATTATTTTAAGAAGGCCTGAAAAGCAAAGGCATTGCAGCAAATAATTTCTGCAGTGCCTCGAATGCGAGGGCAGCGAAGGGATGCCCCTTGATTCTCTTTCATATAGGATCATCGCACTGTTTGAATCATGATAATTTGTGACTTTTATTTTTTCTAACCTTCCTCTGTCAGAAACTCATTTTAACCAGCAGTGCCAGTGTCATCTTTGAGGGCGTCGATATCAAGAATGGAACTGAAGACCTTCCCTATGCCATGAAACCCATTGACTACTACACACAGACTAAGATCTTACAGGAGAAGGTATGTACCTTGGAACTGGTTGAGTGAGCAGACTGAAGGGTTTAGAATCCTAAGAAAAATGTTTATGAACTTATGAAGTTCATATTCTGAGGCCTACGTACCTGACTTGAGATGTAAAATTTGTGGATGAAATTAAATTTAAAAATACTGTGAGAGGCCGGGCATGGTGGCTCAAGCCTATAATCCCAGCACTTTGAGAGGCTGAGGTGGGCGGATCACCTGAGGTCAGGAGTTCGAGACCAGCCTGGCCAACATGGCAAAACCCCATGTCTACTAAAAATACAAAAATTAGCCCAGCATGGTGGCAGGCACCTGTAATCCCAGCCACGTGGGAGGCTGAGGTATGAGAATCGCTTGAACCTGGGAGGCAGAGGTTGCAGTGAGCCGAGATTGTGCCACTGCACTCCAGCCTGGGCGACAGAGAGAGACTCTGTCTCCAAAAAAAAAAAAATACTATGAGAACAGAAAACACTGTGTTCTGAGTGTTTTCCAGGAGTATTTTCCTTGTTTAAAGGTCACAGTTATCCCATCATCACCAGATTACAGATGAGGACTGTGGTGCACAGAGAGACTCAGAACCTTTCTAAAGCTGTGCAGCTAGGAGGTGGCTGACTCCAGGCAGTCTGTCTCCAGAGCCTGCACTCTACCCTCAATGCCATGGGAGCTTCCTCCCTTGCTATGGGAATTTACAGCAGTTGCAAGTGTGCAGACAGGAATCAGGCTGGAGGCACCTTCCTAGTGGCACTCTCGCCCCCTCCCTGACTTAGAAAAACAAACAACGGAAGGATCTTGCTTTATTTTAAGGAAAAGTACTTTTCCACTTGGCAAAACAGCTTCATCAAAGGGCACCTGATTTTAGTGTGGTTGGATTCAGCCGCAGTCGCTACCAAGCCTTCAGGCTGCCGGGGCGGTGGGGCTCCTGACAACTGCTAGCTACAGATGGGGATTGTTACCCTGAGGCCATCCTAAGCTGCAGGCCAGGAGTGCTCCTGAGCCTGGGATAGCTCACCTTAGCTGGGTAGCTGTGAGTATACCCCTCCCAGGTGTGTGTGCAGTGTATCACATCCACTGAGGATTTCTTTCAAAGCCAGTACATACTGAACTGGAGCTGAACACTGACCTGGCTACCTGAGAGCCAGCTGCTTCCCGGCTGTTTGCTGTATATATATATATATTTTTTTTTTTTTTGAGATGGAGTCTCACTCTGTCGCCCAGGCTGGAGTGCAGTGGCATGATCTTGGCTCACTGCAACCTCCACCTCCCAGGTTCAAGCAATTCTTCTGCCTCAGCCTCCTGAGTAGCCGGGATTACAGGCATGTGCCACCACGCTCAGCTAATTTTTGTATTTTTAGTAGAAACGGGGTTTCACCATGTTGGTCAAATGGTCTCGAACTCCTGACCTCATGATCTGCCCACCTTGGCCTCTCAAAGTGCTGGGATTACAGGCATGAGCCACTGTGCCCAACCTGTTTGCTGTTGCTTCAGCTCAGAAAGTCCTGGCAGAACTGGTCCACAGGGAGACACAAGGGCCACCCAGACCAGGGGTGGAGGCTTGACCTTTGGCAAGCCACAGTCCTGGCTCCAGACTATGCTATCTCGCTCCTTGGAGCACCCATGTGCTCGAACTTGGCCCGAGGAGTACTAAAGCCTCTCTGCGCCTTGCAGGCAGTTCAGTCACCATGGAGACCCTGTGCATTCTCAACCCAACATGCCGGATACTGACTGCCACCAGAGCTGAGCCCACCTAGGCTCAAGAGCTTCAAATGATGGCCTTGGCCCAGACCATCAGTGTCTCGCTTATATCAACTTTGGGGTTCTCAACTGGAAATAAGCAAAGCCTTCAGATGACTCTAGCAGTAACTCACCTGGAGCCTCCTTTCAGCCAAGGTTGACACCCACTGTTGGCTTTATAGCCTTCCTGCTGATCATAAATCAAATGTGATGGGGAGCTAGGACTCCTCCACCTCTCCTCCCTTTAGTAGTAGAGATGAGCCTTGGTGGAGGCCATTTGAGGGCTTATTTAGTCGTTTCCTCCATCACTGTGGAGACCAGAGGCCTGGCGGGAAGAGGAGGGCCAGCTCTGGGAATCTGTTGAAACGAGGCAGCTTTTCCATTGTTGAGTAGCTTAAGATCACTGGGGCCAAAACATAGACCAGCACTTTGCTACCATAGAGTAGAAATTTGAGGTGACATGACAGCAGGAACCATACTTACCAAGCATACAGACATGCACTGAAACAACTGACGTAGGCCATCTTATGTAATTCGCATGCAGCCCCATCAGGGTAGGTACCTTTATGATCACCACTTTTACCCGCAATAAAACAAATCCTTCGGGAAGTTTTGTTACTTTTGAGGCAAAACCCATTTCTCTGTACTTCAGGCTCTTGAGTTCTAGTTTGTCCATGAAGTCACACAGAAGACACCCTTTCCTCACAGTGGCAACAGGAGCACTGGCTCTGGACCAGGCACTGCTCTGAGGACTTTACATGTTTCGGCCTCCTTTGCCCCCCAGCTGCTGGCCTGTTTCTCTCCAGGCATGGTCTTCAGACCCTTCACCTTCTCTGACCTTCTTCTGGGCCCACTTGGGTTTCTCAGAGCCCTCCCCTCGGAGGTAGTACTCAGAATTGCCCGGAACAGACCTGGCCTGGTGGAAACGTGGGCGGCACGTGCAGTTCAAGGCACTGGAGGCTCATGGCTAACTTGTTCACCAGAACCTTCAGATCTTTTCCACAAACTGCTGCCAAGGCATGTCTTCTGGCAGTGTTGATGGATTTTAGCCTTTGAACCCAAACCGGGGCCTTCTGATTTGATCTTACCGGTTTTTGCCTGGCTGTCTGTCCTGCATTTTCAGATTTTGGTGTGAGGGTGGGTGGGGTGGAGAGGTAGCCCAGAATTATACCAGCCACTGATGTAGGGTGTCAGCTCAAGGCAGACCACTGCTCGGTGGCCATATGCCAGCAGAGTGTGTCATCTGTCTGTCCCCCACGAGTGGTGCTTCTCACCTGGTGAGGCACTCTCTTGGCTTGGGCCTAGGAATTTGCAATGAATGTGCTCCTTCTCCCACTCTCCTTCAGGCAGTCCTGGGCGCCAACGATCCTGAGAAGAATTTCTTAACCACAGCCATCCGCCCTCATGGCATTTTCGGCCCAAGGGACCCACAGTTGGTACCCACCCTAATCGAGACAGCCAGAAACGGCAAGATGAAGTTCGTGATTGGGTGAGTCAGCCCACAGCGGCTCTTCCCTAGTCCTTCCTGGTCCGTGCTCGCGTTCAGAGAGCACTTGGTAGGAGCCAGGTGGCATTGTAGCTCTTTTCTTATGTGACTGTCTTGGTCCATGCAGGCTGCTGTAACAAAATACCTAATACTGGGTAACAAACAACAGACAGGTTGGAGGCTGGGAAGTCCAAGATCAAGGCGTTCCCAGATTGGGTGTCCTGTGAGGCCCTGTTCCTCATGAGTGGCACCTTTTCACCATGTCATCACATGGTGGGAGGGGAAACAGGCTCCCTTGGGCCTCTTTTATGAGAACACTAATCCCATTCCTGAGGGCAGAGCCCCCGTGACCTAATCACCCCCTAAAGGTCCCTCTTCACAGTACCATTGCATTGGAGATGAAGTTTCAACATATGAATGAATGTTGCGGGGATACAAAGATTCAGGCCATAGCAGTGACCTTGTCTTCTGTCCTCTGTATTCATTTCTTGTAGTTGCCATGACAACTTGCCACACAGTGAGTGCTTAAAACAACAAATGGATTCTGTCACAGTTTGGGAGGCCAGAAGTCCACAGTTAAGATGTTGGCAGGGCTAGTGCCTTCTGGAGGTTCACAGGGAGCATCTGTTCCAGGCCTCCGCCCTAGCTTCTGCTGGCTTCTGGCCATCCTTAGAATTCTGTACTGGGAGAGGCATCACTCCTGCCTCTGCCTCTCTTTCACGTGGCTGTCTTCCTTGCTTTCTGTGTCCAAATTTCCTTCTTATAAGGACATCATTCCCTGGATTTAAAGCCCACCCCACTCCAGTATGAGCTCAGCTTAACTAATTGCATCTGCCGAGCCCTTATTTCCAAATAAGGTCACATTCACAAGGTCCAAGTGGACAGAAGCTTTGAGAGGATACTGTTCAATCCAATGGACCCTCTCAGGTAGGCTGGGAAGGTATTTGTGACCCTGTCTGGAAATTGAAGAAACCGAGGCTCAGAGGGGAAACAATGGGCCCAGGGTCAAGGGCCAGGGCTTGACTCTCCTTGCATCTCGGAAGGCAGGTGGGGGGGCATTACATTTCTCCTCGGGGAAAGCGTAGGTGGAGGGGCCTCCACAGGGGACAACAGTGTGGCTCTCTCCCAAGTAGGCCTTCTCTTCCTTCATTTCCTCCTTCTCTCCTCTCTTTCCTCCTTTTTCCCTCTGCCTTGCCTTCCTGTTTCTCACTCAGCCTCACTGCTACCCTGACTTGTCACCTTGAAGGATTACAAGGAGACTGGTCAGTAAGTGGGAGACCAGAGCAAGGCGTTGGCCCCATGTCTCCTGGGAAGGGGCTGAAAAACTGCGACCCAAATCGGGACAGGAGAGACAGCACCAGTGTTGGCCATGCTGGAATGGGTGGGCAGGTCCCCCAGCTTTCAGATTCCACTAACCCTGAAGACCCAGGAGTCCTGGCCCAGTGTACATCTTTAACCAGTACAGGCATCCATGAGTGCCTGGACTGGCCTTGCCAAGTGAGGTGGCAGCCATTCTGCAGGTCACAGTCTCTCAAATGCTGAGACTTGGGAGCAGCCCTGGCCTTTGTGCAGGGGCTCCCAGTACGTATTCCATCATCCCTTGTGCACCTGCAGAAATGGGAAGAACTTGGTGGACTTCACCTTTGTGGAGAACGTGGTCCATGGACACATCCTGGCTGCAGAGCAACTCTCCCGAGACTTGACACTGGGTGGGAAGGTAAGGCCTGCTGCACCCGTCTCTGCACGGGTGCCTTTCTGTGGGTTTCTTCTCCTTGCCACTGGATCTGCTGGCAAGTTGCTCTTGTGATCCTGTATTGTGGAGGATCTGTATTAGGACCCCCTGTGCCAAGGTCAAGCCCCTCTGATAGAGCATGTGGTGTCACTGCAGCATCACATCACCTGGGCAGCCAAAATTGGGGAGCTGATGAGCTGGGATTGTACAGACATTCAGGACACAGTCCTCTGTGGCCCCCTGACCTGGCTGCCCACCTGTTGGCATGGCTCCTCGTGGCAGGAGCCCATGTAGATTGGGCAGGGTGCTTGCTCCTCACCCTTTCTCCCACTCATTCCTCAGGTCTCTCCCTCCCTTGCTCTTTGGTCCTCTTTTATTCTCCTGAACCTCTACCATTTTCCCACTGATAACTTTCAAAGAAGTTGGGAGTAGGGTGGGTGTGGCTTTTTTTTTTTTTTTTTTTTTTTTTACAATCTCATTCTATCACCCAGGTTGGAGTGCAGTGGCGCGATCTCAGCTCACTGCAACCTTCGCCTTACTGATTCAAGCGATTCTCGTGCCTGAGCCTCCTGAGTAGCTGGGACTACAGGCCTGTGCCACCATGCTCAGCTAACTTTTTGTACTTTTAGTGGAGATGGGGTTTCACCATGTTGGCCAGGCTGGTCTCAAACTCCTGACCTCAGCTGATCTGCCCGCCTCTGCCTCCCAAAGTGCTGGGATTACAGGCGTGAGCCACCATGCCTGGCCCGGGTGTGGCTTTTGATTCAAAACAAGCACAACTCCGTCAAGAAATGTAATATGAGCAATTCATTGCATCCAAAGATATGTAGATGAGTTTTATGATGATTAACACTTATCGAATTAACAAATGTGCCTTTCCAAGTGCAATCTATGCTTCACTTAAAATCCTGGCTCATAGATAAAACTTTCATCATCTGCCCTTTCTACGCCTTAGCAGTTGTGCAATTGAGGGCAGGCCACATGGAACGCTGCAGCAGTTAGGCAGTGAGGATGCAATCTGCATGGGCTTAATAGATGCCTCAACTTTGGGCAGGTGGGGGTGGTGTTTCTAACTTCTTGTTCTTGTTCTCCCACCAGGCATTTCACATCACCAATGATGAGCCCATCCCTTTCTGGACATTCCTGTCTCGCATCCTGACAGGCCTCAATTATGAGGCCCCCAAGTATCACATCCCGTACTGGGTGGCCTACTACCTGGCCCTCCTGCTGTCCCTGCTGGTGATGGTGGTCAGTCCTGTCATCCAACTGCAGCCCACCTTCACACCCATGCGGGTCGCACTGGCTGGCACATTCCACTACTACAGCTGCGAGAGGGCCAAAAAGGCCATGGGCTACCAGCCACTAGTGACCATGGATGATGCTGTGGAGAGGACCGTGCAGAGCTTTCGCCACCTGCGGAGGGTCAAGTGAGGGACACTGGAGGCTGGGCTCTCTCGACACATTCCCCAGCCAGTCACTCCTTCCCCTGTGGAGTGAAGAAATAACATCCTTCGAATGAGTTTGCTCTGAGCCTGTGACTCCTCCTGCTAGGCAGAGAGCGCACCCTACTACTTCCATGACAACGAAGGCAGTAAAAGCAGATATTTCTTCCTTCATGGAATTGGATTTGGATTTCTTGAAGCAGGCAGCTTCATATTATACTGATTTGTTCTCTGTCTTTTTGTGTCTCTCTACATACCCCCTCCCTTGCCCCCTCTTCTGGGTTATACATTTCATTCCAGTGTCCTTATACATAATCAAGGAAGCTGTAGGAAGCTACAACGCATTTGTCAGTTGTGATGGAGAACCATTTCCATGCAGACCAATACTAGAGTGAAGCCTCTAGACTTTGTGCAAGATACTGCATCTTCAAAATATCCTGGAAGAAAAGCAGAAGTTGTTAACACACAGGTGAGACTTTACATATACATTTCATACCAACAGTAAGCTTAGAGCAAAAGCTGAAAGCTGAAATGACTAATTCAGTCTCTGTTGCTTGTTCAACTCCTTACATGCTTCCACATTCTCTTTCAGGTACATTGCTGTGCCTGCCTGCATTGTTTTTTGTTGTTGTCGTTGTAGAGACAGTCTGAGTGTGTCTCTGTTGCCCAGCCCAGAGTGCACTGGCTAATCACAGGCCCAGTCATAGAGCACTGCAGCCTTGAACTCCTGGGCTCAAGCAGTCCTCCCACCTCAGCCTCCTGAGAGCAGATGTGCGCCACCACACCAGGCTTGCACTGTTTTCACAAAACATTTATCAACAGAGTTCTGTTGTTTTTAGAGGCAAGGCAGTGATCCAGCCCAGTGGCACGCTGTTTGATCTGTTCAGCTCCTCTCCTAATGTGGGACACTGGGCTGGGTGATAGTAAGCCAGGGAAAAGGGGCTGCTTGCCTGCAGCTCACCCTCAGAGCCCTTCAGGCCTGTTTCCAAAGGGCGTAGCACAGAGGATAATTCCTCTGAATGAGGAGACACTGTGCTGCCCTCTGCTGATGGGACAGGGGGATAGAAACATAAATAAGACAGCCTTTGCCCCTGAGGCACTTAGAATCATGGACTTAAGATATGTTCACAAGCCGCTATAATGCCAGGCAGGACATGATACACACACTTAAGACGCGGTGGTACACATTCAGCTTCTGTTGGGGAGATGATGCCTTGAGTCGGACCCTGAAGAATGGATAAGCAATCAAACTTACTGTTGGAGCTGGCATTTCAGGCTAAAGATGTCAGAGTGTCACAGTCAGTGGCATGTCATAGTTTAATTAGCAGCACGTTGTGTTTCTTAGTGGTCCATGGGATATAATGGTGTCTTAGATTCAGTGAAGGACAGACATGCCAGCCTGGTTTGGGGTGGGAAGCCAGCCAGACTGATGGTGCAAAGCTGAAGGGGATGTACTTTTATCTCCTAGGCAGTGGGGGTCAAGAATCCAGGAAACCATCATGGCTCTTACGTGGAGCCTTCAGACAAGAGGCAACAAAGGCCCACGCAATGATGGAGTTGGGCAGGGGCAGTAGCGTCGGGGGTAGAAATGAAGCCTTACAAGAAATGGCCTGGAAGGAGTCTGAGCTCAGCACCTGATTTCCTGTGGGGAGTGAGAGGGAGGGAGGAGGCCACTCAGGCTGGAATGAAGCTGCAGAGCAGCTCTAAGCTGGTAGGAGGATGGTGTCGGGCCCGGAGTGGGTGAGGCCAGCAGACCTTGCTGATGAGCACCAAGGGCCAAACTGCCCTCGGCTTCGACCTAACCACTTGCTCAGGAAAATGCTAGCTGCCATCTAGACCAAAGATGTCCCTCATGGAACCTCTTCTCTGCCCTCTCTGTTCACTCATTCAGACCACACATATTCGTTGGGCCCTGCCCTGCCCTGCCCTGCCCTGCAGTGGTGAATAAGACACGCAGCCCACAGACCAATATATTATTCAAAACTGCTACAGGTTCCAAAAAAGAAAAGTGCAGGGTGCTATGAGAGGGACATAGGGCTGCAAGCAAGCCTAGCCGAGGTGGCGATCACGGCAGAACAGTTGCAGAAGCAGTGTCTGCTCAGATCCGAACGATGAGGCTGTGCACAGAGACCCTGAGCCCCCCGCTGGCCAAGCTAGCGCCCTCCCCACCGCTCCTTGTATTTCCCTGCATTCCTGACCCAGACCTATCTCGACCCACCCGTTTGGAGAAAGTCTAACCACCAGGAAACCACAATCTCAGTACCCCCTGAGAGCTTGTTGAAAACCATCGGGCCCCACCCCGGACCTACTGAACTGAGACCCTGGGCTTGGGCCAGCACTCTCTTCGTAAGCCCTGCGGATGGTTTCTGACCAGTGAAGGAGCCTTCCTACAGGTCACTGAGTCCAGCTAGAACCTCCCCTTGGCCGCAGCAAGACTGAACTTGCCCTACTCACAGGCCCAGGGCCTGGGGGCCCCCCCCCCCCCATTTCTTTCCTGAAAGCTGATGGCTTTGCAGCACACTGCCCTAAGATGGCATCCTGGAGTGTGGACCCAGGCCTGTGCCTGTCCCTCATGTCACATCCCATCTGGAGAATTGGGGCCAAGGGAAGGCAATTCTCTCCCAGACTGGAGACAGCTAAAAGCCCTATTGCCAAGTGCTGCGTGTCCTTTGGGATGATCTCATTCAGTCCCTCTTCCTTCCCTTCCCTATCAACACTGACCTAGTTCAGCACCTGACCCCATCTGCTCCTAGGTCAGGTGTCCTGGGACAACCGACCTGATCTGTCTGCTTACTCTCGCCCCTCCTCCCATCCAGCTGCTATGTGTACACCCAGGGTGTCCTGTCTCTCCTCTGCTAAAAACACTAAGGCGGGGCCCGATTTTCTCCCAGCCCACGTTTCCAGCTCCTTCCACTGGGCTTCACACCTGCTGTGTTGTAGCCAAATGGAATCATGGTTTCCTGTTCACACCCTGTCATGCATCCCCTGCTCAGGCTGTCATGACTGCATGCTGTGTCCTCCCCCCACTGTGTCCCAGGTCCAGAATGGCCCACTCCCTTCCCCTAAAAAGCCGAACCTAATCCTCCCAATTGGAAACCACCTATTTTCTCTGGATTCCCAGCCCTGGGGCTCCTGACCTGTGCCTAATTTTGTGTTTCCTATTTGTGCTTTTTCCCGCCCCCACCAGGCCAGGAGTTCTTAAGGACAGAGGCAACCACTGTCCCCACAGCATAGTGGGTGCTCAGGAAACCTCCCTGTCTTGTAATCCTGGAGTCACAGTGCAACAAAAGAAAATGGTCCCAGGAATGGGGAAAGGCACAGCCCATGAGACTGGGTTGAAGCAGAGAGAGGTTGCCAACCTGACATTCGGATGGGGACTTGGGAAGTCTGTGAACTCCATAAATTCAATGCAGCCTTTGGATTGTGTGTGTGTGTGTGTAGGTGTGTGTGTGTTGGCATGAGAGGGCACATGGCTTTCATCAGCTTCTGAAAGAGGACCGTGGCCTAATAAAAACTAGTGAGTGGAGGGGGACCAGTAGCTGTCGGGGAAGGGGCCAGGAGAGACATGCCAAGGGCAGAGTGGGGCTCCCAGGCCTCATCATCACGCCGTCTGTGTGTGTGACTGACTGTTCCATCATGGGGTCCGTGGCTTCAAAACAGGGAAGCACTGGAATCCACGAGGAGGAGGGCTCGCCAGACAGGACGGCAATGGTTGAGGCCTCTGGCCCCAGCCCTCTGGGCTGTGGTGCCCATTGCCCCTGGAAGATTCTTAGCTTTCTGGATGAGACAGCCCTTGCTGGTAGAAAGCTCTACCTTCTGCTGAACTGAAACACTATTGGATGTGACTTCACTTGTCCTCCCTCATCTCCTCCCTCACCAAACCCCAGCAAATGCAGCTTACACAGGTGCTGTTCCCTCCAGTATCCCGCAGCTCCTCAGCGGCACCATCCTCTGCTTGGCTCACCTGCCTCAGGGCACCTGCTCCTGCCGGGCCAGCCACTCTTCTTCAAACTCCATCTCCAACATCATTTATTCTTTGCAGTTGTCCCCCACAGGTCTTTCTGGCTTCATACAATGGCTGGCCTACATCTCCATCAAAGCACTTCCTCTGTCACAGGGCAACCATCTGCTTAGCTGCCCAGATAGAACTCTACAAACTGTTTTGCTCCTCAAGGACTTTTGATTCGTTACCTGTTCCAGGGAAGTAAGGGTGCCCAGTTCGTGTGCCAAGACTCCAAGGGCATTGACAGGAGAAAGCCACCAACTCATTGGCCAGCTGGGGGAGCCCCAGAGAAAAGAGGCCATGGCCAAGGGCACTCAAGGGCAGTTAGCAGAGCCAGGGCTGGACCACTAGCTCCTGATACCCTAGGCCAGCACACCCCAGGTCACCCATTCAGATCCAGGGAGCCTAATGCCACATAGGTGCCCATGCGGGAAGGAGGCAGTCAGGATATGGGCTCCAACCTGAGGTTCTCTTAACATGAAGGGCTGAAAAAGCACAAATGGATCATTAGGAAGTGTAAGAAAGAAGATATGTTGGCAGACACTAGAACCTTCCATTCCAGTATGTACCTATTTTCACCAGCACTGCCTAGTCATTGATCGTGGAAGGCTCCAAAGGATGGTGGACCCAAAGTCAAGACTCTTTGCCAGCTCTGCCTCTTACCGGCCCTAGGAGGTTTGTTCATATTAACTCATTCGACCCAGAGAATTTCCCAGAGAACTTTCTAGAGTGACTGGGGTAGGGGAGAAAAGGAGGGAAGAGGATGGAGGCCTCTCACCTTCTTTTGTCCTGTATCACAGCCTGGCTCCCAGCAACACTTTTGGGATGCCTCTTGGAGCAGGTACTGGGAGACATGCACACCACTGGCGTTGTTCTCCATGGTGGGCAGGGGGAACATCAATTCAAAAACTTTTAACTGGGCATCTGCTGTTTCCAAAGGGATGCAGAAGTGACCAAGATAGAGCCCTTGCCCTCAAAGAGCTCACAGTCCCATAGAAGAAATGAAATGCAGACATTAATAACCCAAGCGCTCCTTCCTTTAAGAGCGGAGGTCAGCAAACTATGAACTCAGGCTCCAATCTCACTTGCCACCTGCTTTTGTAAATACAGTTTCGCTGTCACACAATCACATCCATTTATTTATGTATTGTCTAAGACTGCCTTTTCACTACAATAGCAGAGTTGAGTAGTTATGACAGAGGCCATTTGACCTACAAAGCCAGTCAAAATATTGACTATCTTGCCCTTCATAGAAAAGGTTTTGTGATGGAAGAATGAGGTCAGAGAAAAAAAGAAGAAAAGGAAAGGTTTGTCAACCCCTGCTTAAGAGTGACTGAGAGGCCATGAGCACATGATGCTCAGCATCACTAATAATTAAGGACGTGCAAGTCAGTACCACAGTGCAACATCACCTCACCCCGTTAGGATGGCTACTATCAAAACAAAAAAACAGGCCGGGCACAGTGGCTCATGCCTATAATCCCAGCACTTTGGGAGGCTGAGATGGGCAGATCACTTGAGATCAGAAGTTCGAGACCAGCCTGGCCAACATGGTGAAACCCTGTCTCTACTAAAACTACAAAAAAATTAGCCGGGCATGGTGACAGGTGCTTGTAATCCCAGCTACTCGGGAGGCTGAGGCAGGAGAATTGCTTGAACCTGGGAGGCAGAGGTTGCAGTCAGCCAAGATCACACCACTGCATTACAGCCTGGGTGATAGAGCTTGGACTTGATCAATCCCTGGAGGGTGACAGGGTGATATTTGTGTTTGGATGGTGGGGAGAGGGCAGGGAGAGGGACCAGAGGTGGGGCACCAGTGGGGAACTACCTCTAGTCCAGGGGAGAGACGATAAGAGTGTGTCTGTCCTGAGGAACTGGCAGTGGGGCTATGGTGCAGACATAATGGAGAGATGCTTCTGTGCAAGAATGAACCATCCATGGTGACTGATTGGATGTGGGGCTAAGGGAGGGGAGGGGAAAAAGAGAATTAGGAGACTGAAGCTTAGAAGAATTGGTGGCCAACCATGCCTTCTGCTGAGCTAGGGACCCAGGAGAGGGCGAGATCTGGGCAGCAGCAAGGAAGAAGCCGAATTCCATTCTGGCCATAATGAGTTGAATGAACCTTGGCAGTTTCCAGGTAGAAAAGTCTAGAAAGCAAGAGATAGTTGCTTCAGACATCTTGGCTTATTGCTGCTACTGAAAGCCACAGGAAAAGCAGGAGGATGAAAAAATGGGACCCTGAGACTTAAGAAGTGAACCAAATACCCAGGTGTCAAGGAAAGCTAGGGAGGAGGGATCAAGCTTGAAAGGATGGTCAGCAGCGTGGGTGGTGCTGGGAAGTTAAAAGAGGCTGAAGACTGAACAAGGAAATGTCTCTGAAATCTAACACTGAACACCCACTTTATAATTGGCCTTGTGCTGGGGATAAGAGCCACCGTGGTAGACAGTCTATCCAAGAGCCTTTCCAGAGCTCCTGATCTAGCTAAGGGAAAGAACCACAATTGATTCCAGCTGAGCTAAGTGGCCCCAGGGAAGCTGGAGCACAGACTATTTGGCAGTACACTTGTGCCCAGCATGGATTTTCATACCCTGCTCATGGACTTGTGTCCTTCATCCTCCCTTCCATATTCTTCCTTGATGGTGCTCTTCTCAACTGTAGATTTTCTTAGACCTTTCAGGGGCCCATCCAGCTTCTGACCCAGACAGTGCTAGCCAGGCTGTGGGCACTCTAGGTTTGTTGAGTGGTTTTGACGGGAGGAGATTAGAGGAAAAGCCAAAGATGAATGCTGAGCAAAAATGATAGGAGCAGGGTTGTGGGAAGGAGAGTGCCTCCTCAGTCAGCCAACGCCTTCCCAGGTAGTCAAGCACTTTCTCCTTGGATCCTCATCAAGCCTGTTGAGTCCAGCAGGGTCTCCCATTATCCCCATTTTGTATAGGGAAGCCCAAAGCTTCAGACAGGGAAAAGGGCTTTCTGAAGATGCACAGTGAGTTAGGGACAGCATCCTTTTCCTCAATGGCCTTCTACTCTCTTGGGATAATGTTGAGTGGCCTGAACTCCTTGCCTATTCACTGGCTGGGAACACTGGATGTATTCCTTTCCTATGACTGCTGTGTCAGATTACCACCAGTTGAGTGGCTTAAAACAACGCAAATGTATTATCTTATAGTTCTGGGGGCCAGAAGCCCAAAATCAGCTTCACTGGGCTAAAGTCCAGGAGTTGGAAGCTCTGAGGCTTCTGGAGGCTCTGAGGGAGGAGTTCCATTTTCTTTCCTCTTTTGAGCTTCCGGTGGCTACTTGTTTTCCTTAGCTTGTGGCCCCTTCTTCCATCTTTGAAGCACATTACTCTAATCTCTGCTTCTATGGTCACATTTCCTGCTCTTCTGTAGTAAAATCTCCCTCTGACTTTCTGTTATGAGGACACTTGTGATTACACTTAGGGCCCACCCAGATAACCCGGGATAATCTCCCCATTTAAAGATCTTTAACTTAATCGCATTTGCAAAGTCGCATTTGCCATATAAGGTAAGAAGAGTAACAGGTCTCAGGGGACCTTCATGTGGACATGAAGCTGGCTAAGAGAGGCAAAGCCCTTGGGTAGAGTGCCGCCTCACAAAAGACCTTGCTTGGCTTCAATAGGCTGAGGACCTTGAGCAAACTCTGCTAGATCCCTACAGCCCTGTCTGCCAGAACTATCCAGATCACTCACTGGGCTGGTTTGGCACCAGCCAATGATTGTGAAAACTGTACAGAAGTCACCAATAGGATGGTGCCAACTTAGTGCTAGAAAATGTGGGAGGATCGGCAGGGCAGGTTCAAAAAGGCCCAAGAATCCAGCGGCCCAGGTGAGCAAGTGCCTGTACCAGCACTGCCTCCAGGCTCGGGACTGGGGCTTCCGATCCTGGGTCTGGACTTCAGGTCCTGCAGGGGAGGGACTCAGACTTACACATCCTCTTTGTACCTTGTTTGCTGCTGGGATTAGAATTTAGGGGAGTGAAGTTCAGGGACTAATCTAAGGCCTCCCAGCCAAAGGTCATCTAGCCACAGCCCAAACAAAGGGGCTTCTGACATGGTCCTAGGTGGTACTGAGACCAAGCCTGCAGAGACTGGACCCTGTGAGAGAGGCAAGGCAAGGCCCCAGGGCACTGCAGGCTGTTCAGGTGAGGGCATCTCATGCCACCGTGGAACCAGGAGCTCCCAAGGTCCCTGTTCTGTTATCAGTGTCTGATTGTTGAGTGTCTAATTGCTCCCTTCTCCAAAGCCAGCTCTGGCTCAGAACCCTGGGTGCTGAGACACTGCCTTTGGTGAGCATGAGCTGCTCAGGAGCTTTAGAGGGACTCCTGCTGAACTGGGGGGCCTCTCTCTGCAATGCCTTCTGCCCTGTCTGCCTGCCTGACTCCCACATGTATCTCTATGGGCTAGTAGCCTGGTCGAGTGAGGCTCCCCTCTGTGCCTGTCCAGCTTGGCACCAGCTAATGATTGTGTCCAGGAGCTCTGGACCTACCTCTTTCTAGACCAAGGAGTCCTCAAAGGCAGGGCCTGCTGGGAGCCTCCCTGTGACCCCTGCAGTACCAGCACAGGCATTCGTGCCATGAGTTGACTAGAACTGAAGAGAAGGGAGAAGCTTCCTGGGGGTGAGCAAGAGGAGGCCTGAGAGCCCAGGAATAATGGGAAAATAGTAATGGCCCAGGGCTAAAGGAATCCTCCAGAATCCGAGTTCTGTGGATCCAGGTTGGCCTGGGACTGCCTGAGGATGGGGCAGGCGCTGCCCAGAGGTCTCTTGGAGCCAGCCTCCAGCACCTCCTCAGCCTGACCTTCCTCCTTCAGTGTTTAGACCTGAGAGAGCAGGCTACGGGTCACGTAGGTCAGCCCTGGATTGCTTACACAAGTGGGCCAAGACTCCAAGAGGGGTTGAGATTTGGCCAAGGTCTTTGAAGAAGGAATGCCCATTCATGAAAGAAGAGCTATTACAACTTCTGTCTCCTTCTAGAGTCTTCTTTCCAGCTCTTCCTAGAAAAGCATGGCCCTCTTAGTCATTCTCAGGCTCCTGTGCTGAGAACAGGAGTGAGGAAGGGAAGCTCACAAGAATGAAGCACCCACTGGCCACTGGAGATCAGATGGGCACTATTATATATGTTGGATAGTATTCCTCCAAAAAATATGTTGAAGTCCCAACACCCAGTGCCTGTGAATGTGACCTTATTGGGAATGAGAATCTTTGTAGATATAATCAAGTTAATATGAGATCATTAGAGTGGGCACTAATCCAACATGATGGTGTCCTCATAAGGAGAGACAGAGACACAGACACATGTGGGAAGACAGTCACGTGGAGATGGAGGCAGAGACTGGAGTGATGCAGCCACAAGCCAAGAACACCTGGGGCTACCAGAAGCTGGAGGAGACAAGGATCCTCCTCTAGAGGCTCCTGAAGGAGCATGGCCCTAATGATACCTTATTCTTAGACTACCGGCCCCAGAACTGGGAGATAATTCATTTCTGTTGTTTCCAGCCCCCCAATTTGTGGTACTTTGTTCCAGCTACCCTAGCAAACTCATACAGACACTTTCACAAATGTCTCACAACAGCCTCGCAGCCAGGCAGAGGTGGCAGCATCAGCCCCGTCTTCTCATTCTAATGTCAGCTTCTTGTATTACCTCTCCAGGCTTGCCACCACCCCAACTGTGAATAAACAGTGCTCCTCATCTTCAAAGCCCTTTGGAAATACTAATTAACTCTCAGCTAATTAGATGAAAGAACGTGAAGCTCTAATGACATCATCTCCATTCTGTGCCCAGATCTAGCCACAGGCGAAATCTGGGACTGCTAGGCTATAAGCCTTGTCTTGTGGAAACATGTTGTGCCCACGAAACATGGCCAGGGATGGCTTTCCACTCACTTTAGCTCCATGGGCTTCAGAAAACAGTCAGCTGTGGGCACACTTGGCCAATCAAGCATGCATAACACAAACGGTTTCTGTGATTAAGAGTTTGTGTGGGTGTGTGTGTGCGTGTGTGTTAATCACATACCTTTGCACTCTGCACATCACCGAGATTGTCTTATTGGCCGTTCTAAACAGAAGCTTACAAAAACATGTGTACTTTCAAATATTCCTCAGAATGCCACCCTGTGATCCTGAGGGCCTGTGTACCCCCTGCCTTGTAGAACCAAGAAGAATCCCTCTGCGTCCAGGGCCCCAGGGGGTGAGCATCAGTTTTTCTGGGCAAGTAGCTGCGTGCGAGGCCTGGAGGCAGGAGCCTGCAAGTCAGAGGCCGTCTGAGCCAGGAGCCAGAGCTGAGAGAGATTCTGACCAAGGCCAGAGGGCGTGAGGAGGAGGCGCAGGGCTGGGGCTGTCCCCACCACAGCAGGGTCTTTGGTGGACAGACAGTAGGCATGCTGCAGTGGACAGAGGCAGGAGACGAGGGTTAGAATCCTGCCTTTGACTGTGCCACTCATTCACCTGGACGACAGTGACAGGCCCATTCCAGGTCTCCCTGACTCCATGCGGTCTCTCCATCCTCTACCCTATGGCCAGAAGCACCATCCATGCACCAGGCAGATCTGCTCCTGGCACTGAACACTAAAATCCTCACCCGTGTGTCCCAGGGGATGGACTTGAACATGACGGGTACTACAATGACCGTCTTTGTTCAATAACAAAGAAAGAAAGAAAGGCCATTCCTGCTCAGTTATCTTTCAATCCTTCAGATCCTGAAAAAAAATGAAAAAACTAGAAAAAAAAAAAAAAAACCAAAAACCTCAGAGTTCCATGCTCTTAAGGTTTTTGACTTTGTATTGAAGCATGATATACACTTTAAAAAGTGCATGTCATACATAAGTGTACGGCTTGATGACTGCTCACAAGGAGAACATATCCATGTCAAAGAACCCAGACCGAGAAACAAGATGGCCACTACCCTGACATCTAGCAGCAGAAATTAGTTTCACCCGTTTTTCTGTTTTATTTAAATGAAATCGGCCGGGCGCAGTGGCTCATGCCTGTAATCCCAGCACTTTGGGAGGCCGAGGAGGGTGGATCACCTGAGGTCAGGAGTTCAAGACCAGCCTGGCCAACATGGCGAAACCCTGTCTCTACTAAAAATACAAAAATTAGCTGGGTGTGGTGGTGTGTGCCTGTAATCCCAGCTACTTGGGAGGTCAAGGCACAAGAATCACTTGAGCCTGGGAGGCGGAGGTTGCAGTGAGCAGAGATCACGCCACTGCACTCCAACCTGGGCGCGACAGAGCGAAACTCTGTCTCAAAAAATAAAAACAAGAAATCACTCTATATGTGCTCTTAGGTGTTTGGCTTTCTTCTCTCAACATTATGTTTGTGAACTGCATCCATTTGTTTATACACTCATTGTCATTGCTGTAGAGCATTACATTGTGTGAAGATAGCACAAATTACTTGTTCCTTCTACCTTAATGGGCATTAGGGTTGCTTTTGGCTATAACAAATAGTTCTGCTCTGGATATTTCTTGGGTATATGTCTTTAAAAACATCCGTAGGCTGTTGAGTGGGAACCTGAAAGTGGGATTACAAAGTCAGAAAGTATGTGTGTATTTGGCTTCAGTGGGTAAGCTGAGTTTCCCAAGTGGTTGTACCAATGTACCCTCCCCACCAGTAAAATATGAGGATTCTAGTTGCCAACAGTTAATATTTTCTGTCTTCTTAATTTTATTTTATTATTTATTTTTTTATTTGTTTTTAGAGACAGGGTCTCACTCTGTTGCTCATGCTGCAGTGCAGTGGTGCGATCTCAGGTCACTGCAGCCTCCCACTCTTGGGCTCAAGTGATTCTCCCACCTTAGCCTCCCGAGTAACTGGGACAACAGGCGTGCATCACCGTGCCCGGCTACTTTTTTATTTTCTAGTTTTTTGTAGAGAAGAGGGTCTCACTCTGTTTCCCAGGCTGTTCTCAAACTCCTGAGCTCAAGCAATGCTCCCACCTCGGCCTCCCAAAATGCTGGGATTACAGGTGAGCACCACTGTGCTCAACCTGGAGTTGTTTATTTGTTTGATGTATTCTGGATGAGGGTTTTGTTGAAGATGTGTATTGTGAAGATCTGCCACATGTTGAGTATCCTTTCACTTTCTTAACAGTGTGTTTTGATGAACAGAAGTTTCTCACTTTAATATGGTTCAATTTGTCACATATTTGGTCACACTCAGCACTTTTTGTGTCACACTTAAGAAATCTTCGGCTGTTGCAAGTTCACAAAGACACTCTCCTATGTTTTTCTTGTAAAAGCTTTATTGTTTTACCTTTCACATTTAGGTCTGCAGTTTGTCTGGAACTGATCTTTTTAAATGATGTGTAGTAAGGAATCATAGACATTTTTTTTTTCCCATATGGGTACCCAATTAACCCAGCACTTTTTGTTGAAAGGCCAATCCTATTCCCACTGCCCTGCCCTGTGGTGCTAGTGTATCTTTAGCTTCTCAAACACTTGCTAACTCCCTGATTTGGTGTTGGAAGTGTTAATGGGTTAAAACAGTTCAGACCCCAGTTATCAATCGAACACTTATCTAGGTGTTGTTGTGAAGGTGTTTTGCAGATGCGATTAAAGTCCTTCATAATTGACTCTAAGTATGGAGATTGTCCTAGATCATCTGTGCAAGCCTCAACCAATCAGTTGGAAGGATTTAAGAGCAGAGCTGAGACTGCCCTGAAGAAGAAGAAATTCTGTCTGTGGATTGCAGTTTGGGCCCACATCCAAGAGTTCCTGCATGCCCTTCCTGATGACCTGCCTTATGGATTTTGGACCTCCCCAGTTAGCCCCCACCACCACATAAGCCAATTCCTTGCATAGATATCTTAATATGTATCTCCTACTGGTTTTCTTTCTCTGGTGGAACCCTGACTGATACATGCCTCCATCTCCCAAACAAGACCCAAATGGTTTTAATAGTAAATTCACTAGCCATTCACCACAGACTAGGCAAAGAGGGAACCCTGACTAATGGGAATGGAATGGAAGAGGAAAATGAGTCTAATCTCAGTCATGAACATAGATTTAAAAAAAAAAAACAAAAAACTCTACAAAATCTTAGCCAAGTGGCCATATTCAAAAGATCTTATGCCATGACCAAGTTCATGTTGGTATACACTGCAATTGCAAACCAAGTCTTGCCAGGCCAACTCATCTTAATGGAAATGAAGAAATTCAGTTGAGAACGGTGGCAGACCAACAGTCAAACTTTTGAATGAAATGCACTTTAATTCAATGTCCTCATCCTTGAATGTCTTCATATCTTTACTCTCCTTGGTACTTTCATGCCCCAGGACCCAAAGCTGAGAAACCAACTTGAGGAAGTATCCTGGGCCCACAACTGATTTGGTTCCACCCCTACGTCTCTTTCCTAAAACTCCCTGTCTCACTCACTGTGTCCACCTCACTCAGAAACAGTAGTCCTCAATCCTTGGAGCACACCTGAGTCTGCAGGGATACCTGTTAAAAATGTGAACTGTCTCCTGGGGCAGGCTAGTTGACCCAGTGGACTCACGTCTCTGAAAGGTTCCAGCTGACTTGCATTGGTGTCCAGGCTCACCCACTTTCCAGCTGTGTGGCTTTGGGCAAATGACCTCCCTGCTCTGAGGCTCAGCATCCTCCTGTGAACCACATAGCCTCCCTAGCCCAAAGGGGAGGGAAGAGTCACAGCTCCTTTGCCCACCAGGCAGGGTGCCGCATGGTGGTAAGGGCAGCAGCCAGTGGGGAGCAAGGGAAGATATCCTTTGGGCAGCCTGGGTCCAGGAAACACAGCTCTGCCTTGCCCAGCCCCAGGAGGAGCCGCACTTCTGTCAGGCTCTCAGCAGGGTCAACAGGAGCCGCTAGGCTAAGTTTACGTCCTCCTGAAAGAAAGACAGCCATGGGGCATTTCCTGCTGGGGACTGGTGAATTCCTTGCTCTCCTTGCAAGCAGCCAAACATTCAAAGTGAGGCTGCCAAGTTCAAGTCATCCTCTGATCCTTCTAGAAATATCCTACTAAAAGCCAATCACATGTTTTCTTTCAAATGTGTCATTTTGCACAGATGTTTAAACTCTGGCATAAGCAGCAGGTTGCATCAGCCTCTCTTATATCTAAGGCCTGCAGGATCCCAATAATTTAATGTTGACCAAAGGAAGAAAGCCTCCTTACAAAGTGGCAGAAAGAAGAGGATCTCGAGAGGATTTTCTCAGGACACCTACTAACAGAAGCACTGTGCATCATGCCCAGCATGTAGTAAGCCCTCAATAAATATTAGCTTTATTATTAGTATTGTTAGCACAGCTCCCATGAACAGTCCCTGATGCCGCATGTAAGTGGCTAATTGAGCAATTTGAACTCAGTGGGGTAATAATCTTGGAAGTTAAGAGTCCGGGCTCTAGAGTAAGACAGCCTAGGTCCAAATCCCAGCTCCACCACTCACTAGCCCTTCCGTGCCTCAGTCTCCTCATCTGTAAAATGGGGATAATAATAGTATTTATGTCATAGGGCTGTAGCAAGGATGGAATGAGATGTTTTCAGTAGAGTGCTTGGGACAGCACCTGACATAAAAAGCATTAAGTCAACATGGACCCTCAAATCACCCCCTTCAGCTGAACTTTGTCAAATCGGCCTTGCCCATCTATTAACAGAATCTTGAGCAAGTTTCGGAAGTTACTGGTGTCTTGCAGTTGTTAAAACTCAGACCAGGTTAAAATGCCAATCTCAGACTCAGTTTCATTCTTCCCTACCCAATGCAGTGCAGCTTCCCTGAGCCCCTGGCTGCTCTGAGACCCTCCTGCCACCCTACCCTGTTTGGGAAAATGAAAGGACACTGGCGCCGGGCGTGGTGGCTCACGCCTGGGATCCCAGCACTTTGGGAGGCTGAGGCGGGCGGATCACGAGGTCAGGAGTTCGAGACCAGACTGGCCAACATGGTAAAACCCCATCTCTACTAAAAATACAAAAATTAGCTGAGTGTGGTGGCACGTGCCTGTAATCCCAGCTACTCAGGAGGCTGAGGCAGGAGAACTGCTTGAACCGGGACCCGGGAGGCGGAGGTTGCGGTGAGCCGAAATCACGCCATTGCACTCCAGCCTGGGCAACAAGAGTGAAACTCTGTCTCAAAAAAAAAAAAAAAAAAAAAAAAAAAAAAAAAAAAAGACACTGGCTGTCTCATGGGAAAGAGGGAGGAGTGGGGGAAATATGTGAGCGCTTTTGAAGGCTCTTTGAGACTTGAGTAGGTTTCTGCTCCTTGCCTCAGAGGCATCTTAACAAAGGTGACTCCTGACACCTTCCTGTAGGCTCCTTTCACGTGGGGGATCTCTTTGAGGGGAGCTAGTTGAAGCTCCTTCCTGGCCTTCTCTGATCATCCAACACACACTCAACCATTCCCATACTGTCTAGGTGATATCATGCTCTCCCGTGGCCTCAAGGGGCCATCACTAGCTGCCTCTGCCCCCACGAGCTTGGCCTCTACCCTGGACGGTTCCTCTGAGCCCCCGCCCTGTGATGTCCTAGTGTCAGCTCATCTTATCCACTTGGTTGCCACACAGGCCCCACAGCCTCACTGTCTCCCAAGTGAAAATCAGATCTCTACCCTATTCCCTTCCCCCAACTGTTGCCAGTGGAGTCTCTAATTCCTGAATAAAAGATTTGTGCAAGTAACTAAGACCAGCAGGCCCCTCTGTCTCTCCTTCCCAGCCCAGGCTCCCGTTGGGCAAAGCTCATTCCTCGCTATTATGCATACCAAACACCTGTCCTTCAATTTGGGGCTGGGGCAAACAGTTTAACTCTCCAGTCTTAGGAGGAGAGGTCTCCCTTGTCGAAGATGGGAGTGGAGGCCAGGGAACAGGGAGATGAATGTATATCCCAGCTACGTAGGAACATTTTTGCTGGTGCAGGAAACCTACATCAAAGTGGCCACAAGATGAGCTAATAGAAGATGGATAAACATGAGTCCATATTTACTGCACTTTATGTGGAATCTTGACCGTGTAGGGAGGGAAGGGCCTGCCTGTGCCATTCTCCTGCTCCCACCCCTTTTTCCCAAGCTGAGCAGGAGCCCCCTTGGGTCATGGGATTGACTTTATAGCATTTGAGATTCTTATCTCTTCCTTCTATTCTTTTGAAGTACATGATGACACTCTCTCCTTCCTCTGCCTTTTCCTCTGGGGAAATATAAGAAAGGAATAAAGACTTATTTGTCTGGAAAAAAACTGAGTCCAACTTTTACAAGTAGAGAATAAACTACAAACAACTTCAATCTGATGGTCGACTTTCACTGACAAGGCATTTCCTCCTTTCCTCTCCATCTCCATCTCTCCCTCCTTCCCTCTTTTTCTAAACATCTAGCAGCCTCCTTAACTGCCCTGTAGGCATAGCCCTGGCTAATACCTGTGACTGGAGGAGCTCTCAGCCACCTAAGGTAGACATCATTCCACCATGCCAGGATGCAAGCTGTAGGCGAGGCCTGAAGCTCAACAGATCTTGGAATCCCCCTCTAAATGGGTATGGTCTCTGCAGAATTCATGCTCCCCTTCTAGTCTATTCTTCTGAGGACCATCTCTTTCTATTTTTTCCTCAACACCCTCTGCTCCTCCACTGACTCCCTCTCCCATCACTGCTACTCCTCCATCCTCTGGCTACCAGTTTTTGCCTCAGTACTAGACAGCTTTTTACCAGACTGAACTCCTCAGGGTCCAGGCCTGGCTCAAAGCAGGTGCTCAGGACACAAGTATGGGCCACTGGAAGCCCTGTATCATGGAGAGGGAGCAGGGAGTAGGGCTTCAGGAAGCGTCTGCAGGAGTGACGTCATGCAATCCACTACGATTCTGATATTTTAAAACAAATAATATGTATGACTTTTTAAAATGTCATGTAAAAACATGATTTAACCTGTCTTTAAAATATACCAGGTATTTACCAGGTTCGTATTTGTGAACAAATATTGTCTTCATCCAAACGTTAAGAATGGCTAAATGCCATCATGTTCCTTCCTCCAAAGCTACCCTCTTGGAAAAGACAAACTTGTCCAAAGAGGCTGCCTTAGCCTAGAACCCAAAGGACTTTGTCACCTCCATAATTTAGAGATACAGCACGAACAAGCTTTGCCTGCCACCTCACACCCCCGCCACGAGCCTGGCATACTGGGCCATTGCAGATTGGATGGCAATACCGGGAGACATCTAGGTGTGACTGTCTACCTTGAGTTTAGAAATAGGGGCATTTGCAAAATGGCATCTCTTGCTTCTTTCTGTTCTGGAAATGATCATCTTCTGTTCCCTCCAATGCTGACTGAGCATTTGGTGCGTGCCAGCCCCTATATCTGTTACCTAAGACTCAGGGAGGAATATAAGCTGGTTTCTGCCTTCCAGAGCTCATGGGCTGTCAGGTAGACAGAGGAAAACCCAGTCACCACCACATGATGTGCTCATGAAGGGACTGAGTCATGTGTGTTGGCTTGGCAGTCCCTGGTAGCTCAGAAGGGCTACCATGAGGAGGAAGCATTTTCTTCTGGTGGTCTCTGAGAAACAACCTCTCTACACTGTCACCAAGTATAGCAACACCTGCCCGTGTCCCTTCACCTGAGTGAAGTCTTTGTTTGTTTTAGATAATATTAATTCTTTCTCAGTTCAGAGTGGCCCCTGATTCTGCCATACAAGTGTGTAGTAGATAAGTTCACGTTCAGGGTCGCTACGCCTTTCTGATTTTGCAGTCTTTATTTCCTTCTATCTCTCACCTTTACAGACTTAAAAGTGCTCCACTGGAAACATAGGTTGTCTGTTATCGGAGTTTTTTGGCCTCTGACACCCCTTTGGCTCCTTAGTTGTGCTCCTCAATTTTCTCTGGGCCTTCTGGGGGGCTGGCTTCTCCTTCCCACATGCTTTATAGGAGTGACACATTGCTCTTGGCTCAAGGCACCACCCAGAAGCAGAAGGAACTCTCTCCTGGGCAGCACAGTGACTGGCACAGACTCAACAGCTTGAAAGCTCCCCAGCCAGAGGAGGTCTGGCACAGATTGAACGGGCTTGTTGGGAAGTACTTGGGGGCCTCAGAATGGCTGAGTGGGCTGGGCCCACAGCAGCAGGGGCTGGCAGGGCTGGCTTGAGTGTTAAGAATAACTCTTTTCTGTTGTTGTTTTTACTAGTGCTTTTTTATTACGAAAGTAATACACTGCCATAAAAATTCAAAGAGTACAGAAAGGAATAAAGAGAAAACTCAAAGCATCTTCCCACTCAGCCCACACAAACCCACTTCCTAGAGGCAGCAGCTATGATCAGTTTCATGTGAAACCTTTAAGATAATTTTATGCATATGCAAATGTAACAAATATAAGAATGCATTTTTTGCAAATTGCTTTTCTTTTCTTTTCTTTTCTTTTTTTGAGACGGAGTCTCGCTTTGTCGCCCAGGCTGGAGTGCAGTGGCACCATCTCGGCTCACTGCAAGCTCCGCCTCCCGGGTTCATGCCATTCTCCTGCCTCAGCCTCCGAGTAGCTGGGACTACAGGTACGCACCACCACGTGGGCCCAGCTAATTTTTTGTATTTTTAGTAGAGACAGGGTTTCACCGTGTTAGCCAGGATGGTCTCGATCTCCTGACCTCGTGATCCGCCTGCCTCGGCCTCCCAAAGTGCTGGGATTACAGGCGTGAGCCACCATGCCCGGCACAAATTGCTTTTCTTTAAAGGAAAAAAAAGATATGCCCATTTTTTAAAAAGTCAAACACTACAGAAAACACAAAATAAAACACAAAAAATAAAAACAAGGAAAAGACAACTCTCAAAATCCATGTCTTAGAAGATAGCAAGTGTTGACACTCTGGAAGTGTTTCTCAAAGCCTTTGGGCAATTTGACAGAAGTGAAATCACACTACGCTGCCTTGTAAATTGCTTTGATGCAAGCTGCTATTTCCCTCTTTCATTCAACAATATATTATTGGCATTTTTCATGCCCCTAACTAGAGATCTAAAATCATCACCTTGATTGATCACATAGTATCCTGTTATTACTTTGGAATGGATCTTCTGATAGAAACTTACCTTGTAACGAGTTTTTAAAAATATCATGAATAATGTTGCAATGAGCATACATGTACTTAGTTATCTCCCCCTGATGCAGTTACTACCTGAGGATAAATGCCTAGATGCCAGGGTACTGGCAATACAACCCCAAACCACAGTGAGCTGATACTTTCTATCCACTGCATTGAGAAAATAGAACACATCTGACAACACCAAGTGTTGGCAAGGATATGTAGCACTGGGAATTGTTTAGGCAGGAAAGTCAGTGTACTGTTGTCAGATTGAACATGAACATACCCTGTGACCCAGCAATTCTGCCCCAGGATATATTATGTAGATGGTTCATGACTTAACAATGGCCAGACTTACGATTTTTCCACTCTACTGTGATGTGAAAGCGATACACATTCAGTAGAAACCAAACTTGGAGTCCCATACAACTATTCTGTTTTTCACTTTCAGTGTAGTATTCAATAAGTTACATGAGTTATTCAACACTTTATTATAACATAGGTTTCGTGTTAAATGATTTTGCCCAACTGTAGGCTAATGTAAGCATTCTGAGCACATTTAAGGTAGGCCGGACAAAGCTATGATGTTTGGTAGGTTAAGTGTATTAAATGCATTTTCTACTTAGGGTATTCTGAACTTATGATGGAGTTACATCCCTATAAACTCACTCCACATCTGGGAATGTTAAATGCTGCTAACATGTCCAGTAAAATTCAAAGTGAAAACTGCTCATTGGATTTAGTAACATAGAGGGTGTTGATGACCTTGACAAGAGCCATTTCTGTGTAGTGATGGGAGTGAAAGAGAAGGGAGGAAGGGGACTCTGAGAAAGTGTAGAGAATTCTCTGAAGCATTGTTGCTGTAAGGGGAAGAAGGGGAATGAATGGACAGTAGCTAGAAAGGAGTATGGGGTCAAGAGAAAGGTTTTTTAAAATGGTGGGAAGAATTCCAGCTTGTGTACATGCTGAGCAGAATGATCCGGTCAAGAGGGAATAATTGATGGTGCAGGAGAAAGGGAGAAATGTTAGCAAGATGTTCCTGAGTAGGCGGCAAATGGGATTTAGGGCACAAGCAGAAAACTTGACCTTTCATCTGCTTCAGGACACATCGTTCTCTTGTACCAGGATGGGGCAGAATGTATAGATAATGGTGCTGTGGAGGTAGGGGATAAAGATGTTTATATGCATCTCGTTTAATATAATATACATATATACTAATTTTCTATGTCAGATAATAAAAAGAATTTTTAAATGTTAGCATTGTTGAGTCCAAGGGATACCTCATCATTCATTTTGTGACATATTTTTAGATCACCACCCAGAAGGTTGCCCTGACTTATCCTCCCACTCTTAGAGCCCCTGGGGCACGAGAGTGCCCATTTTCCCACACCCCAGGTAACCCAAGGTTTTGCAGATTTGTTTTAAGTTTTACATACTTGAGGCAGGGGTGGAAACAGTTGACTTTCTTTGCATTTCCTTCATATGCTAATTGGTGACCCGCAAACCTTCTTTTGTGATTATCTGTTCCCTTTCTGGGTCCTTTGCTGATTTTCCTACTGGGTTGCTTTAAAAGGAGTCCTTTTTTATTTTCAGAAGATTAAGCCTTTCGCTGTCATATGCAGTTCAAATAACTCTTCCTCATTTGTCATTTGTCTAATGACAGTTATGGTGGGTTTTGCCATACAGAAGTTTTTAATTTCTCCATCTTTTATGGTTTCTGGTTTTCATGACATACTTAGAAAGGCCGTCCCCACCCCAGGATTCTTTCTCATACTTCTATGGTTTCATTTTTTTTACATTAAATTTCTGAGCCATCTGGAGTTTATTGTGGTGTGGAGAGCGAGGTAGGAAATCTAGCTTGTTTTTCCAAATGGCCAGTTATTCCAACATCATCTCTTGAAGGATACACTTTTAATCCACTGATTCAAAATGCCACCTTGATCACACACGACATTTGAAACTACCCTCTAGCCCTCCCTTTATTAATTTGGCAGCTGCTTCCTGTGTGCCTACTCAGGCATCATACCAGCATAAGGTGTGTTTCCTACATCCAGGAGGAAGGGAGAGGAGACATAGGAGACAGCGACCCTGCAGGGTAATAGGTGCTAGGGCGGAATGAGGTGGAAGTGACACTTAGCTGGGTCTTGGTGGTTAGGGATGACTTCTTGTAAAGGAATGACCTCTAAGCAGACATGAGTATAGTAGCAGTTAACCAGCGCGAGTGACCTCAGTCAGCACTAAGTTCTAGAGACAGAATGGAAGCCTATGTGGGGAATCAGCAGGAAGTCCAGTATGGCTTCTATATGACAGGAGCTTGGAGCGTGAAGAGGCTTGAGCCATAGCAGGTACCAGACTTGGATGGCAGAGGGAATGAGGAGTCTCAGATGGTGCCCCTGTTTCTAGCCTGCACCGCCGGACATACAGTCACCCAAGCAGGGCACAGGGGAAGATGGCTCTGGCTGCTTTGCAGAAAGTAGATGCAGGAGTCAAGAGAGGAAGCCAGGAGACTGGGGAGGAGGTGATCAGGGACACTAGTGTGTCCCAGGATAGTGGCAGTGGAAGTGGATGTGTTTTGGAGTGCAATCAGGACTTGCTGCTGGATTGGACATGGGAGATGAGGGAAAGAAGAATATCAGTTAAACACCTGGGCCTTGGGAGGTGCCTTTGATGATGAAGAAAACTGAGGGAGGAGAGGTTTGGAAGGTGAAGGATGGTGGAACAAGAGTTTGTTTTGAACATGTTTCATTCGGATTGACTCAGACGTTCATGTGGTGATTTCAAGTAACAAAAGTAGCAATAGTAAACATTCATTGAGCACCACCATGTAACAAACTCTATTCCAAGCACTTTATGCACGCCATCCCATGTCATCTCACAACAACTTATGAAGGCAGATGCTGGCACTCTCATCTCTATTGTACAGGTAAGAAATGGAAACTCAGAGAGGGCAAGTAACTTGCCCAAGGTCACACAGCTGTTAATTGGCACAGCTGGGATTTGCACGCAGTCCAGTTCCAGAGTCTGTGCTCATAGCCTCCATGCCTCCAGATAAGTGGGGTGTCAGGGAAGCCAAGAGAAGCAAGTTTTTCCAGAAGGGGAAGGTGGAGTGATCAACTGTGACCACGGGGTAAGTGAAGGCAGAAATGTGAACACTGGGTTTAGCAACATGGAGATGAATGGTGACAAGAATGATGTGAAGGGAGTGGCAGGGTTGAAGTCCTGACCTGGGTGAGTTTATGAGCGAATGGGAGGAGAAGTAGAGACAGTGAGTCTACACAACTCTTTTGAGGAGTTTTGCTCAATAGCAAAGTGGAGAGATGGGGCAGTAACTGGAGGCGGGTGTGTGGTCAGGTGAGATTCTTTTTCTTTCTTTTCTTTTATGTTGATGGGAAAGCTCCAAATGAAATGGACATTTTTATAATGTAGAAGAGAAAGGGATAATTATAAAGAGGGAAGAACCTATGAAGGGGAGAAAGAGTGGAATACATAAGTTTATATTGGCACCATTCTGCACAGTTGTGTGACCTCTGCCAGCACGGTTCTTTGCCTTGGGATAGGCATGAAGAATATAGACATTTAGCTTTGTTCAGATTTGATGCCATTATCATCAGGTGGAGGTGATAAAGAGACAGTAGGGTGAGAAGATTAGGATGTTCATAAGACAGTGGTTGAGGTGAAGTGATGGGTTGAGGTGAAGCTGGATAGGGAGGGAAATGAAGAGAGGAAAGGACTAATGGATGGAAAGAAAGTGGAGCAGCCAACAGTTGGGAGCTTGAAAGATAGTTGTCACAGAAGTGGTTGAACAAGCCTGCTGGAAAGAGAGGAGGTTAGGGCAAGAAGTTGGAAAGCCTGCATTCTCGATTCTGGAGGTAGCAACAGTAGGCAGGCTGCACCTGTGGGAAGAGGTGGCTGTGGTAGAGCTGACAGGGTCTTTGGAGATGCCTGGGGAGCCTGAGGGTTGGGGATAGCTAAGTCACAAGCGTGGATGCTCAAGTCACACTCTTACTACCCCACCTCACTGCTCTCACCCTCACCCTCCTAGTCACTTTCTCACATCCAGGGCAAAAACCTGCCTGAATGTCAGGTGGGGGATGGTGTTGCCAGTTGGCCTGAGCCTCAAAGGAGGGGAGGATTTCGTCCAACAGCAAACTGGTCTATTCTGTGGTAGCTGGGGTGTGGGAGAAGGAAGAGCCTCCTCTGGATTGGGCTGCAGGGAGGGTGCCTGGCTTCAGTTAAGGAGGAGATGGATAGCTCCCTCCAAGAAGGGCAGCATACGGGGCGGTGCTATCCTAGAACTTTCTGTGGTGATGGACGTGTTCACTATCTGTGCTGTCCAACACAGTAGCCACTGGCCACATGGGGTTATTGAGTACTTGGAATGTGGCCAGTGTGACTGAGGAACAGAATTTCCTATTTTATTCCTTTATAATTCACTGAAATTTAAATAGCCACATGTGGCCAGTAGCACCTGTAGTAACCAGTGGATTTCTAGAGACATGTGCTAGTTACAGAGCTGCAGTCTCCAAGGCCTGGGATGGGACAGGTGGGGGAAGAAGGAGAGGAGGAACAGATGGCACAATGCCAGGAAGGCTAGAGTTATTTGGTAGAGTTCAAGGTCTCCAAGTACAGGTTACTTGGGCCAAGTGCAATCAACAGGAGCCAAATGCATCCCCCAGCCAGGCTGGTCCAATCCTTTTTGACGAGAGCCAGCCCCTTCCCCTATGCTGAAAAAATTAGAGTTTTCACCAAGTGAGGCTTTGGCCAGCAGCAATGTCGGCAGAAGAAGGAGAAAAGCAGCAAGTCTGACTCCAAAGGTCAAAGGTTATGGACCACAGTCCTGCTCAGTTGAACAAAAGGGCACCCTCTCAAATGTTCTCCACTCTAATCTCTCAAAGGCTGCTCTCCGTGAGGAAATCAAGGCAGCAAAGCACCCAGGGAAGTTTCTGGGAAAAACTAATAAGAAGTATACAACCTTTAAGAGGTGAAACCCAGTAACCTTCCCTCTCCTGTGTGAAGAGGACTTGGATTTGCAATGGCGTTTTAGGGATCCACTGCATTTCCCCTTCCCAGGAGAGCATTTCCCAAGCCAAGGGCAGTACCCAAACGAAAGGAACAAGGCTGGGCATGGTGGCTCATGCCTGTAATCCCAGCACTTTGGGGGGCCAAGTCAGATGAATTGATTGAGACCAGGAGTTCAAGATCAGCCTTGGCAAGATGGTGAAACCCCATCTCTACAAAAAATTAGCCAGGCATGATGGTGCGTGCCTGTAGTCCCAGCTACTAGGCAGGCTGAGGTGGGAGGATTGCTTGAGCCCAGGATGTTGAGGCTGCAGTGTGCCTTAATTGTGCCACTGCACTCCAGCCCGGGTGACAGATTGAAAAAAAAAAACAAAGAAAGACAGAAAGAAACAAATCCACAACTCTCGGAGCCAGACATTCCCTCTGGTTGCTGTGGTTTCCGCACCCTCAACCACTGGTTTAGCCAGGCCAGGCTTAGCAGGGCCCCAGAGTTGGAGCTCCCTCCCTCACAGGACAGATGCAGCTGCTCAAAAGTTAGCGTTCACCTGCAGCCTGCATCTCTCTGCCAGACCTCCCAGCCTGGGGCCCCAGAGAGGTCTGGGGGATGCTCACAGACCCCAACACTGACTCTGACCTTCCCATTTCTTGAGCATGTGGCAGCTTCCACACCTTTCCTCTTCCAGGCCCATACTCACAATTCCCACTGAGCATCAGCCCTGCCAGAGGATCCTAGGAGCCTGGGCTGCTTCTGGGGCAGCAGCAGGGCCTCTGGGGGGCGGGGTTGGGCCCAGCTGGGGGTGGGGAGTGGGGGTGGGCAGGGAGCTCCCAGCTGAGGCCAGACAGCCTCCAGAGTCTCCAGGCTGAGGACCACGGGGGCCCTCAGCACGGCCCCTTGCCGGCAGTGGCTGAGCTGAGCTTCGGGGGATGAGGGGGCGCTGGGCAGGGAGCCCACTGTCTCCTTCTCATGGCTTCCCTTCCTCCTTATCCCAGGAGCCTCCCTGCCGGCCAACTGTACTAAAACTCCGGAAAACCATGGCGGGGAGGTTTTCCAATTAGAACATTCTTTTTCCGATCTGTGGATGATTCTTAAAGCAGCAAAAAGCCATTCTTCAGGGCATGCGGGGATTATCTGCCAGCGAGGCCTTGGCTCCACTCGCGCACTCGTGCTCAGGAGGCCTGGCCTGGGGCTGCTTCAGAGCCAGAGACAAAAGGCAGAGCCTGTGTTGTGGGGCATCAGGTCACACAGACCAAGACTGATGGCTGAGTGTTTCTTGGGCTCATTCGAAGCAGTAGACTCAAATGGCAGTGGGGATCCAGGCTACAGGAGTGGCAGATGTCAGACCACCTCTCTCCTTCCTTTGTGACAAGGCCACTGCTCCCAATGAGGCCACTGTTCACACAGCAAACAATTCCCGGGCACGGCTGCCATCCCTTGGAGTAGAACTGGGCTGCCTCCTCTCCCAAAATGGAAGCCACAACAGGCCAGGGCAGGGTCTGACTGGTCTCTGGCCAGGGTTGGGGTGGCAGTACAGTAGGGTAAGTAAGAATGTGTGTGTATTCCAGAGAGGGGGACCACAACTCTTTAGCTTGGAGTGCAGTCTGAGAACTGGGGGAGAGGGGCAGCCACTCCATATGCTGAGAGGCTGGACCAGCAGGAGAGCTGATTACAAACACAAGGGGCCTGGCCTCACAGGTTCGGGACTCAAAGGACCCATCCTACCTGCAGTCACACCTGGAGACCCCTGCTTCCAGGGCATCCACCCTGCTTGGAGTCGGCAGAGTCACCTAGCAAGTGTAAACCGGTTGAAGAGCTTAGGAGGATGAGGTGGCAGGGCGGGCCCCGGGAAGGAGGGGATTAGGGCCCAAGCAGGAGCCCAGCCCTCCCCACGCATGAACCTGAGCACCCCAGCTTCTCTCCAGCTGGGCAGGGGCTCCTTCCAGAGCAACTGGAACCCCAGGTTCTAAGCCCAGCTCTGCCTCAGACTAGCTGTGTAATCCTGGCAACATCCTGTCTCTGTGGGCCTCTGTTTCCCCATTTGTACAACTGAAGGGTTGAGGTTGGTTGCCGGTCTTCAGTCCCCTCTAGTTGAGGACACTGCCTGGGTCAACTTTGGGGCCTGACAGCTTTCAGGGCCCACCCCCTCTTTCCCCCGTCTAGCCAGGTAACTCTTTTTGTTTTCTGTGTTTTTGTTTTCTGTGTTTTCTTTCTCTTTTTGTTTTTTGTAGAGATGGGGTCTTGACATACTGCCCAGGCTGGTCCTGAACTCCTGAGTTCAAGTGGTCCTCTCTCCTTGGCCTCCCAAAATGCTGAGATTACAGGCGTGAGCCACTGTGCCCAGCTCCTAGCCTGGGAACTCTGGGGCTAGATCACCTTGCTTGAGTTCTGTTCTCAGCCCTGGAGATCAGAATAGGGCCTTGCCTGGAGGTTAGGAGTGCTGCTGGCCAGTTCTTTCCCAGCAGACACCTGTCCTGCTACTCATCTCATTGCTTAGATGCAGCCTCCCAGAGAAGCTGCCTCCACTGCCTGCTTGTGAGCTGTGGCTTCCCCAGTACAGGGCTCACCACCTGCCACTCCCTGCCTCTAACTTTCAGCCTCTTGCCTGCCCAGAGAGCCCAGCCTGGCCTCACCCTCAAGCCCCCCATCTCCCACTTAGTGCCTTGCTGAGGGCCTGCTTGTTGGTGGGAAGAGACTGTCCCATCCCCTGGAGGTGGCACTGCTGCCTAAGCTGGAGGGACTTCAGGAGAACTCTGCCAGAGCCAGCGAGTGGGAGCTGGCCTGTCTTGGAGCAGGAGATGGGTGGTAAGGTGCAAGAGGAGATGTGAATAGGAAAGGATAGGGCCAAGCTCAGGTCAGGTAGGGACAGAGCCCAGCCTGGAGGCAGCCAGCAGCCACCACAGCCTTGGCCTAGAACTTGAGGGAGGTCTAAGGGAAGGTTCATGAAGAAGGTAATGTTACAGCTGAGAGTAAGTGGAGGCCACCTGGTGTCCCTGGGGAGGAAATGTCATTCCAAACAAAGGGAGTATCTCGTGCAGAGTCCTGGTGGTATTTGAGCACTTGGTCTATCTGGGTACATGTCATTTGGGCATGTCTGGTGCTTGAGGAGGCTGAAGAAGCCAGCAGGCGCCTGAAGCCTGGCTGAGGTGACTAGAGGTGCCCTGGCAGGCGTGGAAGTGGAAGACTGTTGGGGCAGTGGACAGGTGGGCAGGGCAGGGCAGGGCAGTTACCATTCGAGTCAAACCCGTTTGCAGGCAAGATCAGCTGCAGGGCCTGGCAGCCTGGCAGGGAGGGAGGGGTTCAGGGAAGGCTGATCTTTTTGGCTGGAGCAGTCATGACAGATCTGGCCTGGGCAGAGACTGAGTCACCTGGGACATGGGAAGAGCTTGAGGCCCTGGGGCGGCCCAGCCTGGGGCAGTCCTCACTTGTTGGCCGTGCCCTTGGACACCACGTTTGCTCATGCTCTCCAGCTGGGCCCCCCACCCCTGACTCGGGGCTCTGGAGTGAGTTTGCCTTTTCCCTCTTCCTTGCCCTACATCTCACCCATCACGATGTCTTCTACCTTCTACCCTTTCAAGCGAGGGGCTCTTGAAAGGGTAGACTGGGGCCCAGGCAAAGAGTATGACAAGGCCTAAGTCATACAGTGAACATGTTTAGGAGGTAAGATGCCAAGCCAAATCCATGGCCACCAGTAGCCACAGTGGAGGAGGGGAGATGTTAGTTGCTGGTCACCAGACAGGGGCATACAATATTGGAAGCAGAAAAATGCTTGTTGGCAAGAGACAGACATGAACAGAAGTGACTTTATATACAACCCCCCAAGCACACACAGGGTCGCCTTCTCCCTATCTGATGAACCCCAAGAAGAAAAGGATGAGGACAGCTTCCACAGCCTCACTCACCCCTCCATCACTTCCTTCTGCAAATTCTTCAGATGCCCTGTGCTGGTCTCCGTGACCCAGTGATGAATCAGAAGGGGCCCTGCCCTCCCAGAGCTCAGGATCTAGAACAATAGAGGGTGACAGCTACTATGCTGGATTGATGTCATCTGAGGGAACTAAGGGGTGCACAGAAGGAAGTGATCAGCTTGACTGGGTGGCAGGCAGGGGAGGCTTTCCGGACACTGGGTGGAGGCTTGAAGAATGACTAAGAGCTCACTAGCCCAACAGAGATGAAGAGCATTCTAGGGAGTCCAAGGAGCAGAAGCAAACACCCCAAGGTGAAGGCCATGTGATGTATTCAGAAGACAATGGACAAAGGCCAGCGTGGCTGTAATGTATCGAACAAAGGGAAGAGTGGCTGGACCCGCAGGGATAGGTCATCTCAGGCTTTTACCCTGAGAGCAGTGGGAAGCCATGGAGGAGTTGCAAGCAGCAGAGCACCTGATCATACAGACACATGTGAACTTTTAACCTGACCTCTGTGTAGAGACTGAGGGGAAGGAAGGCAAGACCAGAGGCAGGGGGACACCAGCAAGGAGGCTGGTCTTCGGGGCCAGGTCTGGACTAGGGTGGTGGCAGCAGACACAGGGAGAAGTGGGTGGACTGGAGGGCCATGGAAACATTACATTGGCAGGCCCTGATGAAGGAGAAGCAGCTGGTCCATTCTTTCGAACCTATCATCCTGGTAAGCCAACTCCTGGCCAAGTCCATGCCATTCCTTGGGCTGGCTTAATTATCTCCCTATCTAGGAGGCCGCAGGGTGAGGGGTCTTTCCTCCATGCTCTCTCCATCCCAGCCCCAGCCCAGGGTCTTGCACACAATAAGCACTCGGTGAGCAACAACGCGTGACGCAGGTACATCAAACCGCATTGGCTCTGGGAGTCTGGCTGTATCTCCAGCCAGATGTCGTCCAGTCTGGGAGATAGCCCCGTTTGCTGTGCCTTGTGAGCCCCGGGTCCCTTCCGCGGTGAGCGGCTCCCTCACTCTTCTCCTCCTTTCCTGCCTGCAGGACTTCCTGGATGATCTCAGCCGCCAGCCCCCCGCCCCCTCCTCGCCCCTGTCTGGGATCTCCATCTGTAAAATGGATCTAGGAACAGTAGTTCTCGACTGAATTAACCCGACAGCATCTGTGGAAGTCGTTGGCCCTGTGCCGGGGCCAGATCGCGCAACTAAGAGCGGGGGCCCTTCACGTGGCGGAGGCTTCCCGGCCTGGGGCCAAGGGCCCGGAGGAATTTGCCTGGAAGTTTTCCATCACGGCAGAGCCTTCTGGAGCTCGCCCCGTGCTCGGCGAGGGGAGCCCCAGACTTGATTTCTCCAGCAGCCCCGCGAGGCGGGGCCGAGAAGGGGCGGGCGAACGGGCGGAGGACGCTGGCGGGAGAATGTGCGGAATGTGCCAGGCGTCTCTACCTACCCCAGGAGGGGCAGAGGAAGGGGCCGGCCGAGGGGAGGGGCGAGGGGCGAGGCTCCGGGCGGCCGGAGAAAACCTGTTTGTTCTCCTGCGGGCGGAGCCCAGTCCGCGCCTCCTCGCCTCCCCGCGCGCTCCCCGCTGCGCCCCGCGCCCCGCGCCCCGCGCCCCGCGCCTGCCTCCCCGGCCCGGCCCGGCCGGGCGCTGTCCACCCGAGGGAGCCCGCGCCCCGCGACCGCCCGACCCTCCACCCGCCCACGAACCGGGCACCTGTGCCAGGTAGGGCTGTCGAGTCGCCATCGGACGCGGCCCTGCGGGGAGGCAGTGGGGGGCACCCAGTCCGTGCGCAGCTAGGGACAAGTCAGGGCCTCAGTTTCCCCATCCATAACCCTTACCGGCTCCAAGCATCTCTCTTCGGGTTTCCCCCTGGGAGTCAGTGGATTTCTGGTTTTCGCTGTGAGTGAAAAGATTGACAGAGGAGGCCAGCGTCCCCTACTGAGGCAAGTGTCCCCCTCGCCGGCCTGATCCCTCTGTCTTGCCCTTTAGGAAAGACACGGTTTGATTGCTAGTAAATGGCGAGGGGCCAGGATGCTCTGAGAGTTGACTGCAGGTCTTTAAGAATCAGGGAATCTCATATCCCTCCGTCCCCCTGTGTCCATTTTATAGATGAGGAAACTGAGACCCAGAGGCTGGCTCGCCCAGAGGATCCCCTCGATCGCCCTGGGGCCTGTGATGGGCATGTGCTGGGTACAGGGCAATCTTGGGGAGGGCCATGCGGATGGTGGCTGCTCATACTCAGACAGAAGGCGCCGAATCAGGTGTCACTGGGTGTTATCAACTGGATCGGCAGTGCACCAGCTCTGTGACTGGATTGTTCTGATGGGGGCAGGGGGACCCAAGAGTCTGTCCTCGCCTTACGAAAAGGCTGAAAGCTCAGGTGCTCCTGCCTGATCTGCCACTTCTGAGCTGGGGGCACCTGGGTACTCTATCGGTTTAAGGGGGTGACACGTCAAGCTACCTCCCACCCAGGGCTGCTGGGGACTCAGATAAGGTAGGTGGTGGGTGTGTTTGGGCTTTGGGACAGCTGAGGCATGGCAGGAGTTGTGTTCTTGCTGAGCCATCCGCACGGAGCCTTGACATCGTGGAAGGCTGTGCAGCATCATCTCAGGACTCAAAGCTGTGAGCCCCGAGAGCGAACCTCTCACACTCACCCTGTCCAGCAGTGCTTGAGGCCTCAGTACCTGGACTAAGTCCTGCCTTGGTCTCATGGCTCTTCAGACTTCTGGTTGTCGTATCCGGCTGGGGACGGGAGGCAGGGGCGCACAGGTGGATAGGCCTGAACAGAGCTGCAGAGGTAGGCTGTGGGAGGTCCTGCTTTGCCAGGGCCTCCGCTCCTCATCTGAAAAACAAGGGGCAGTTCAGAGGCCAGCAAGTGGCCAGGACACAGATGCACAGACGAGGGGCCAACCTTCTGGCAGGTCTTGGTGCCTTCCCCTCATCACTCCCGGGCCACTTCAGGAAGGGAAGGAACAGATCCCTCTCACCTGCCCCTCCTTCCAGCAATTCCCAGCCCCTGGCTGGCCGCTGTACATTCAGCCGTGTGGAGCTGGCGGAAGGCACTCAGTGCAGGGCCAGGCACGTGGCAGGTGCTCAAGATCTGTTCATTTCCATCCTCCGGACACTCATGAGTCAAGCAACAGAGGTGGCCCAGGACCACTTAGGGTGTTGCAGCTCTGAGTAGCATGAAAATATTAGGGGCTCCTCAGTCCTGGAGCAACGAGGCACCCCTGGCTGGGAAGATCAGGGAAGGCTTCCTGGAGGAGAAGGGCTTGGAAGCAGGAGGAGGAGCTCAACTGCCACCAGGTCAAGGCCCGCACGTCCTTTGGAGCTGCTCAAGTCTAACCTCCCCCTTACTCCTGGAAGATCATAAACCACTTCTTGCTGAGCTCCTGCATATGGGGGCCCACAGAGAAATCAGCTCCATGCCTTGCCCAGAGGAGTGACAGAGAGGCCATCTGTCAGTAAGAAATTGCCATCTGAATGCAAATGGCAGCAGTGATTGTCCACCTCACTTCCCGCTCAGCTCGAGTCCAGACTCCAGAAAAAGCCTTTCCCACATAAGGGCAGTGATGCCAGGGGCAGCCAGCACCTCAGCTCAGCCTCCCTTAGCCTGACTTGTGCTCCTTGTCTTCCTGCCCAGTGTCCCCAAGGCCTCCTGAGATCTGGCAGGGCAGGGACTCTGGGTCCCCAGCACTGGGTCTGGGACCTGGCCATAGTAGGCATCGGCACCTGTTCCCTGAACTGTCTTCCGTTGCATGCCAAGCAAACTCCCCTAATTCTAGCTCAGTGCATTCTAGAAGCCGGAAGCCTGCCTTCCTCCTTCCCCACTCGAGCCTCCACAGGTGACTGACCCTTTTGGTGTGGGTTTTGCTTCAAGCCACAACTTATAAGGTGCCAGGTCACATGTAACACAAGCTTTGCTTGTGTTGGTGAGCCCTGAGGCTGCCCCCACTGCCAGTCCCTAGCAGCATGGGACAGGACCAGTGCCAGAGAGGAGAGCTGCCTTCCAGTGCTCTGGAGCCCTGAGTGGCAACCCCTTGCAGTCCGGGCCTTTGGGCTCTCATGTTTAGGGTCAGTCCAGGGGCTTTGCCTTCGTTACCGCTGTGCCTATAGTGAACCGAATGATGCCAAGACAAGGGCAGTGCCATCAGGGACTGGTCCCTGAGAGATGCTCGGGAGAGGTTGCCATCATTGCTTCCAAAGACCCGGGCGGGGCGGGAGTTGAACTGTCCCACACCTGGTCAGGTGTGTGGTAGGGGAGGGTGGCATCTTTATAGCCTAGTGGTTAAGAGAATGGCTCAGAGGTCAGACTGGGTTCAAACCCCAGCTCAGCCACCGTCCAGTTGTGCAAAGTTGGGCCCTTCATGCAACCCCTTGAGGCCTCTGTTTTCTCACCAGTACAGAAGGGCGGCTAAAGCCAGGAGTACCTGCTGCACTGGGTGCCTGGCTCAGAGGTGGTGCTCTGTCACGGAAGGTAGCTGAGCCAGGACTATGGTGCCCTCCTTCAGGGCTGTGGTGGCAAGGAGTGAGGTGGGACTAGGTGGAGAGAGAGATGCTGCCTGGGATGTGGGCTCCTACCTGAGGAAAACAGTTTAGAAATTACTGCTGATGATTGGCCGGGCGCGGTGGCTCAAGCCTGTAATCCCAGCACTTTGGGAGGCTGAGACGGGTGGATCACAAGGTCAGGAGATCGAGACCATCCTGGCTAACACAGTGAAAGCCCGTCTCTACTAAAAAATACAAAAAACTAGCCGGGCGAGGTGGCGGGCGCCTGTAATCCCAGCTACCACTCAGAGGCTGAGGCAGGAGAATGCTGTAAACCTGGGAGGCGGAGCTTGCAGTGAGCTGAGATCTGGCCACTGCACTCCAGCCTGGGCGACAGAGCGAGACTCCGTCTCAAAAAAAAAAAAAAAAAAAAAAGAAATTACTGCTGATGATGCAAACAGTATCTACCCACATTTCAAATGACTCACTAAAGAACACTTAATTCTTAGGGTGATTTCTCATGCGTACTAAAGTCTGACTCGCTTTCTTTTTTGTTTTCACTTTTTTTGTTGTTGTTAGAGCTGGGGTCTCGCCTTGTCACCCAGGCTGGTATACAGTGGCTAGTCACAGGCACGATCATAGCACACCGCAGCCTCCAACTCTTGGGCTCAAGCGATCCTCGTGCCTCAGTCTCCCGAGTAGCTGGCACTACAGGCGAGTGCCACCATGCCAGCACTGTTGTTACTTTTTATCTTTAAGTTTTTTATTTATTATTTACCTTGAATTGATTTAAAACTCATAGAAAATTTGTAAGAATCGTGCAGAGAACTCCTGAAGCCTTATCTGAATTCCCACTGTTAACATTTTGCCACATTTCTCATTAGTTTACTTCACTTGTAGCCTTTGGACGGGTCAGAGGGTGGGCAGGACTGATGTCAGTTCATTTTTCCAGTTCCCTTTTCCAAAGGGAAACTGAGGCACAGAGAGGGACTTGCTCAAGTGCCATTGATTAGAAACTGAGCCAGATTAACTTCTCTCAGGGACACACATTGATGCATTTGGCAGGTATTTTCTTGATCACTTTCTGTGTTGGGCGCTGGGGCACAGAAATGACTGAGAACTGACAGCAAAGTGGGAGGCACAGGCCTGGGTGGAGAAGAGACTGGAAAAGGAGAAGACAAGAGGCCCTGTGGGTATCATTCTCAATGTCGGAGGTGGAATGCAGGAAGGAATCTGCAGCTTGAGCACGTGTCCCAGGGAATTTGACTGACTGCGGAAGGGTCTTAGAGGCCACTTTCAGAAACACTGTCTAGGCTTTTCCTGTTGGGAGTGTGCTCATTTCTCATCTCAAAAGGAAGCTGGGAACTGGGAGGGTGCCTGCCTGGAGCGGGGAGGTGGGTCCCGGCCAGCCAAGAGAGCAATTCCTCACCCACTCGTTAATGCCCGCTGAGCCATCTGTCTTCCCGCAGAGCTGCCCTTGGGGCTGTTGCTGCTGAGATGGCCACAGAGCTCTGAAGCCACCCCCTGGGTCAGAGAGGAGTCATAGCCTCTGGGGCCAGTGGGCAAGCTCTAGGCTGCTGGTGGTTGCTGGCGGTGGTCCCTGGCCTTGGCCCCATCTGTGGGCCCAGCTCGGGCACCCAGTCCGGGCCCTTTGGTGTAGTCCCTGTGATCTTTGGCTCAGCACGCCACTTTCTGATGACTAGGTCAGTTTCTCAGAGAGCTTGATGTGGCAAAGAGTTGCTATGAAGAGAGCAAGCACAAGGATTTTAATCACAAGAACCGGCATCCCTGGTGAAAATGCTTACATCAGGCACTGCCTGCTTTAAACTGAAAAAAAAAAAACCCAAAACCCAAAACCAGGACTTGCTTCACCACTTGTGCCAGCGATCCCTTACTCATGCTTTCATTCCTCCGGGCCTGAGCCTAGGCACCTCCTTGGGAAATGCAGTGCTCTGGCTACACCCCACTAGGCCGATTCCCCCCAGCACCCAGCCTGGTGGTTAGCGCTCTGAAAATGCTTGTTGCATACACGGCAATGTGATCTTGGGCAAGTGCGTCCTTCTCTCTGGACTTCCTTATTCTTATCCAAAAATAAGGGCAGTGTTAGAGGTAAGGGTGGAGTTGAGGGGACTCTGGGTCTAGAGTGGGCAGGAAGATGAGAAAGAGGGTTGTTGGAGGGGAGAAGGAGGATGGGGAGTCAGAGCTTCGGGGAAGGTGGGGAGGCAGCGGGCTCGTTCTGTTCCTTTTGCTCCTCACTAGTGATCACCTGCACCTAGGACAGAAGGAATTAGCTTTGGCTGATGTTAGTCAAGGGCAAGTAGGAGTGACTTCCTGTCACTGGCCCTGCTCTGGCAAAGACTGAATGGATGGCAGCAATGGTGTGTGTGTGTAAGGGGGATGTTCCTAGGGGAAAGCGAAAGAGGGTAAAAGAAAGTGACCAGGTGCAGTGGCTCATGCCTGTAATCCCAGCACTTTGGGAGGCTGAGGCGGGTGGATCACTTGAGGTCACGAGTTAGAGACCAGCCTGGCCAACATGGTGAAACCCCGTCTCTATCAAAAATACAAAAATTAGCCGGGTGTGGTAGCAGGCATCTGTAATCCCAGATACTAGGGAGGCTGAGGCAGGAGAATTGCTTGAACCTGGGAGGTGGAGGTTGCAGTGAGCCGAGACTATGCCACTGCACTCCAGCCTAGGTGACAGAGAGAGACTCCATCTCAAAAAAAATTAAAAAAAAAAAAAAAGAAAAAAAAAAAAAGAAAGGGAGTAGAGGGGAGAGAGGTGCTGTGGAGGTGGAATTGTGGGCTCCATGACCTCTGAGCCTCCTCTGATCCCACTGGCTGCCTTGTCTGCAAATGGGACTAGCATCTCTGCATGACTGGGATTGGCTTAAGACCACACTGGTTCCCCGGCTGCAGAGACAACTGCAGGACGAGGGGTGCAGAAGCAGCCAGGGCCCTGCAAGAGGGTCCCTGCCTAGTCCTCTGTTCTCCGCAGAGACATCTCAGAGGGCCCTTGAAGCCAAGCCAGCCCTGAAATGGCCCAGTTCCCTGAACAGTCACTCGTATCTGGCTCACTGAGAACTAGAAAATGGGTGCATGGAAGCCAGGAGGAATCCCGAGGCCCCAAAGAGTGGTGGGTGGCCGGGGCTGCCTTCTCCCCTCCTCCTCACCCCCAGCTCCCCACCACCTTGGGAAGGAGCTGGCCTGACTTAGATGTCTGCCTCCCAGGGCCCCTCCAGCGCAGACGCCAAAAAGTCTAGCTGCTGGGGTGTTAGGGGTGGGATGGGGAGAGGTGAAATTCCAGACTTTCATGCAGAAGTCATTTACCTGTAAAGCACATTTACAAATACCACCCCCCCATGCGTTCTTTTTCCATATTATATTTTTCCCTCTGCAACCCAAGTCTTTTTCAGCTCTTTTTTTTCCACTTGCTGCTCCTTTTTCCTGCCACCCTGTTGGCCTCCAGGCAAGAGCCCCTGGGACTGGAGCATCCCAGGCAGATCGTGCATTCTGGCTCTGGCAAGAGAGGCCCAGCCTAGGCCTCCTTGGAGCTGCACGCTGAGCAGCAGACTAGGAGGCTCAGACGGGATCCAGCTGCTCAGCCCTGCCCATGATCCCTAAATCACCTTTGAAGGGCCCCACCCCCCTGGATCTCAGCAACTCCTGGAACAGCAGCTACAGACGCTGCAGCGGTGCCTGTGGTGGTGCCTGCTCCATCCCCTTCCCAGAGGAAAGCAGGAAAGCAACCTGTCTGCTGACTGTTGCCTTGCCAGCTGCTGAGACTCCAGTGCAGGAGACCGGGAATCAGAATGTCCTGATTCACCAGACCTGGCCACAGGAGGCTGCTTCATCAAATGTAACGTTTCATCATTCCAACCCTTTTGGTCCAGAAAATCAGCACCCGCACCGGCTTAAATCAGCCTGGGTCCAAACTGAGTCAGCCAAGTGCGTGCCTTGAGAAAGGACGGGGTGAGGGCATCTGAGCAGGGGTGGAGGTCGTGCTTCCTGACTTTATAATTCCTCAGCCCCCTCACACTCCTTGCCGTGACTGGCACTTGGAGCGTGCAGGCTTGTCCCTGCACTTCCCAAGGCAGCCTCCAGGAGGAGTCTGTGCCACAGCCAAGGCTCTCCCCACTGTGCTAGCCTTTGACCTCAGCCCCCTCCCCGGGAAGTATCATTGCTTGGGGGCCTGTGGCCTTGGTGATGACCCGAGGGGCTGCACTGAAGCCTACACCTTCCTCACACTACCAGGTGCAGGGGCCAGGGAGCATTTTGAGAATGGGGCTTCCTTAAGCCCCATTCCACCTCCCGTGGGCACAACAGAGTATTCTCTTTTACCTCAGAGTTTAGAAGTGAAGGTCAGGAAGGGTGAGTGATGTGTCCAGTGACTAAAACCCAGGCCCTTGGACTCCTTGTCAATACTCCTTCCTTCGCTCCAGAGTTGGAAGAGCCAGCATGGGTGTGTGGCTTTGTGGCCTTGACCAAGCCCTCCACAGCTCTGACGGCACCACTGCGCCCGTCTCATGACATGACAGATGATAAGGCATGGCTGGCTCTGCGCTGAGGCCTTCTGAATATGTTGTGCCCCAACTACCCTCTCAGCATCTGTTTCTTCTGCCCCATCTGGCTCAGGGCTGCAGTCTGGCCACAGAGAGGGAAGCTCTCTAAGGAAGGAGAATGGGCTAGGAGAAGCCATCTGCTGCCCCTTGTTTAGCAGGCTGCATTCTCCAGCAAGCCAGCTCTGACTATCTCAGTGGTGCCCTTCTCCTGGTCACCCAGACTGCTCTGTTCCTGGGGCAGCTCATGACACTGCGAGGGGTTTGTGAAGGGTCTTTCATGGGAGGGCCCTTACTCTGAGCTCACAGACATTTGCTTGAAAGACAGCAAAAGAGGACCTAAGACATGGGGACTTTTCTTTGAATCCTTTTCCTGACACTAGGGCCACTGGAGGCTCTTTGCCCAAAGGGAACATTTACAGTGAGAAATGGACAGGAGCCTCGACACCCCCACCCTATGCAGAATTCGACCTCCACCCCTGTTTTACCAAGGCATGTCCTCCAGCAAATGAAGCTGTCAGACAGGTTCAGGGAAGGGGGGCGGTCACAGCCTGGGAGGGAGCTGCCTCCTTCTCACCCTTGGTGCTGTGGTGGTGGTCCCCAGGTTGAGTTGGACCAGAATGGAGAGGTGGAGGGACTCTGGCCAGGGGAGCTACCTAGGCTGGCTGGGCTCTGGGACTTGGGCAGCTGGGAGCCTTGGGTTTGTAAAGCCCAACTCTGGCTCTTATAGGAGGACTGGGGGAAAGGTGTAAGAGCTGGGGTCACCCTTACACATGTGTTTCTCCATGGTTTGGTCATTGCCACCCTTTTCGAATGGTGGGGAGCCAAGACACCATAAGGGGAGGAAGGATTTGCCCAGGGTGGCAAAGCTGGGATGAGTCTCCTTCCCAGAGACCAGCCATCTTCTCTGAGGGTCCCAGCAGGGATCAGCCCTGGCAGGCATCTAAGCTAAGAGATCAGCACTGTCTGGGTCCACCCATCTCTAGGAACAAGTTCTTGGGAGACAAGGGACTTATCCCTCTACCACTTACCTCATGACCGGATAGGAGTACTTACATTTCTGCTATGGGGGCAGGCCTAAGTGCTGGTCCCCAGCTATATTCTGGGCCTCTGCCTCCATTAAAGCTCCTTGTCCCAGAGCCACATGAAAGTGCTTGCAGACAGAGCTTTCCTAAAACATAGCCGAGGTTTCCTAAAACACAGCAATCAGCCTCTGCAGTGGGCAGCCCAAGTCTTGATGGCTTCATCCACTTATACTTGACAGATCCATATTTGGTCCCTGTACTTGAGGGGCAGCACTCCGGGCTGTGCCCCCTTTCTTGTCCCGTCCAGGTGTTTCCTTATGCTGACTCCTGACCCACCCCAAAGGGGTCCGCACAGATCTGAGCTGTGAGTGATCTCTGTGAGCCTAGCTGAGGTTGGCACGTGTGGGGTGGCAGAGCTGGGTGTCTGCTCAGCTCCTGGGTGCAAAGCATCCCAATTTACCTTTGGGAACGAAGCCCTTCTGCTTGCACCTCTGCCTGTGGCACACTTGCTCCTGTTTGTGCACGGCACCCGGTGCCCAGCACCCATGAACTGAGACAAGCCCTGACACCCGTGCCCTCTGGCTGCATCTCCTCCATGCGCCGCAGCAATATTCAATGCTCCGGGAAGGGAAGGCTGAAGGCGTTTTGCTCCTTTGCCCTCCCAGTTTGCTTAGGAGGCCCCTGCCTGGCATCCTACTTCCCTTCTGCACAATTTGGGAGCCATCCTAATCCCCTGCAAGCCAGATTCTCTGGGGAGCCAGGCAGCGGGGAAGTTCTACAAAACTTTCTCTGAGTTAGTCCTCTCATCTTGGAGGCTGAGCACATCCTGTGGTGTGACAGGGAGCCTTTTCTCCTGCCGCTCCCGTCTGTGTCCATCTCCTCATGCTCCAGCACCTGCGTCATTGCCTGCTGCCGCCCCCACTCCTCCAGCGCACGGGAATCTGCATACATTAGCCCCCTGCGTCAGCTCCCCCTCACTCCACTCACTGATGACACCAGGCTTGCTGTGGTTGGAATAACAGGCTTCCTTCAGCCACCTCATTGGCTCCTCGCTCCTATCCATCCAATCAGGGCCAGGGGCCCCTTCCTTTGAGGTTGCTGGGCAGCCTTCAGAGGCTGCAGTAGCAGGGAGAAAGGTGGGGCAGGAACATGCCCATGGGCATTTGGAGGCCATCTGAATTCAGGGAAGACCTGTCCCCATCTCCCCCACCCTACTCTGCCACGGACACTTCCCCTGATTGCCATCTCTCAGCCCACTTGGCCTGAGACAGGAAGAGGGAGAAAGAAGGGGATGAGAGGTGGGCTGGGACATCTGCCTGCTGTCTGAGGTGGCCCGGCTTGTGCAAGAGGAGTTGGACTTGGCCCTGAACTGCCCTAACAGTCTAGTGTTGTCTGAGTACAGGGCTTTGCTCAGAGTCAGCACAGAGAGGGGTACTGTGGAGTGTGGCCACATCTAGTGGGGCTCCAGGGGTGCACCACGAGGGACAGTCCATGCAGAAGGTATCAGATAAGCCAGCCATTCCTTTGGTGGCCCAGGCCAGGTCCTAAGCAGGATGATATGAAGATTTCCAAAAAAACCAGAAGTCTTCTCCCAATCAAGGTAGAAATGAGAGCCATGGTACTGAAAAGACCTAGAGTGGCTGTCCAGACCAGAAATGTGCCCATACAGGCCATCAAGACACCCGCGTGATGGCATGAGAAATTCAGAGAGGCACATGCTTTAGCTTGGGGTGTCCCGTCAGGAAGAGACCCAGTGAGCAGGCCCACAGATGCCACCTTCCAGATGAGGAGACCTAGACTTGGAGAGTGGGATGTCACAGTCATGTGAGGCCACTTAGGAAAGAGGAGCAGAGATGTAAGCACAGGCCACAGCTCATGGGGACAGTGTTTGCTTTCGGGCTGTGTGGCCTCTCTGGGTGTCAGGGCTAATGGACTTTGAAAGAAGCCTGAGTTCCCAGAGGAAAAGAAATACTGGAAGACTTGGGCAGGTAGCAGGCCCCTGGTGCCACTTTCAAAGGTGGCTAAGGAAGGAACATTTGCTCTCCATCTTCATGGCAGGGTAAATGGGAAGGTGCAGGGACCCCAGTTACAGCGGTTTCTTTTTCTTCAGGAACTTTTTCTGAATGTTTCTCAGACACAAGCCCAGAGGCATGAGAAAGCTTGACATACTGAACCCAGATGGAGAGTGTAGGGCTGTGGGAGTGGGTGGGCTGCTCCATGGGGTCGTGGAGTCACATGTGGCAGGCCTCTGTGGCTACATCAGGCCGAGCAGCATAGGCAGGCACGGCGCGGCTGGCCTGAGTCTGAAGAGTCTCCTCCCTCCAGCAGGTGAGCATTGCTGCATGTGCCCAGTGGTTTGGAGGAAGCCATACAGGCGACTGGTAGTGGGTGTGCCCCAGGAGCCCTCGAGGTCATCGTGCGTGGGCTTACCTGGGCCACTGCGTGGCTGGGGCTCAGAGCCCTGGGAGCGTGGCCAGGGCCAGACACGGGCCCACTCCTGGCTGACTGTGCTGAAGGTGAAGCAGGAGCATTGGCACAGTTCTTGTGCACGAGCTGCACATGGTGCTGCTGGCCTTCGGGGACCTGATCCCAGGAGTGTGTGTGCAGGGTGCCCGCCTGACACAGGTGTCGTGCTCCAGCAAGGGAAGCCAGTGCTGTTATTGCTTCCCAGAGGAAGGCATGGTTCTCATCGCAGAGCAGAGCCCAGGCCACCGTCCCAGTGGCCAGGTCTTCCGGCCGCTTTGCTGGGACCTGGGTGCAGCCCTGGGGAGGGCAGGAGTCTTGCACACAGGCTCTGGAGGCTTCACTGGCTCCCCAAATGGAGTTCACATCCACTAGTGACTGTCCCAAGAGAGTGGAGAGCTGAGGGTGACCCTGGGGCAGCAGCCATGGTGGCCAGAGGGTTTATCTGCCAAGCCTCTCTGGTGGGCGCTCTCTCCCTGGGCAGACTGGGTCTGTCCCCCCACCCCCTGCTGCCACCCACATGAGAGCAGACATAGGCATCCCACGTCCACACCTGAGCCATAACCAGTTCCTGTGCCCAGCTTTTCAGACCTTCTGGACGTGAGCCTCATGAGCAGGGAGTTGTCCTTGCCCCCTGGAGTACTCTGCTGTCTGTGCAGGTCCCTCTGGCTGACTTGCCATGGGCTGGGGAGCCAGGGCGGGATTGCGTGGGGTGGGAGAGGAGCCATCAGTGGGCCTCATGCACCCTCCTGTCCTGTCATCTCTCCCCTGGGCCCCATACATGTGTGAACGGAGAAGCTGGCCTCCTGCTTCCAGGGGTGCCACCGCCACTGCCACTGTCACTGCTGCAACCTCTGCCTGGCATCCGGCCCGAAACACCCCTGCCTGCTCTCTGCTTCCTTCTCCACCCCAGCTTGCGGGAAAAGAGGAGACCCCGGGAAGAGGCCGAGGCTGCAGCACCACATGGCCCAAAGCGGTGCACAGCACAGCTGGGCCCCAGAGACTGACGGCCTCTTGCTACTGTGGGGATTTCCTCCTCAGAGTGAACAAGCAAGAGAAGTCCCTGCATCCGTTCACTCTCCTCACCTCCCATCCTTCCTGGGCACTGCCCGCCTGGCATCAACTCTTTTTTTTTTGAGATGGAGTCTCTGCTGCCCAGGCTGGAGCGTAGTGATGCGATCTCAGCTCACTGCAACCTCTGCCTCCCAGGTTCAAGTGATTCTCCTACCTCAGCCTCCTGAGTAGCTGGGATTATAGGCACGTGCCACCATGCCTGGTTAATTTTTGTATTTTTAGTAGAGATGAGGTTTCCCCATGTTGGCTAGGCTGGTCTTGAACTCCTGATCTCAGGTGATCCACCCACCTTGGCCTCCCACAATGCTGAGATTACAGGCGTGAGCCACCACGTCCAGCCCTGGCATCAACTCTTGAGACCAATCCCTTGGCTGCCCAAGCATACCCCACTCCCACTTCATTTGGGTAAACCACTGTTGGTCTCATCTTTAGTACACAGAAGATACACGTTCATGACAGGAAAATTAGAAATATACGAAAGAGCAAAATATTTTGGTGTATATCTTTGCAAATTTTTCCCCTGTACATTTTTATGTAAATATAATTTGAGTTAGATGACACCATCATACACATCCTGCTTTACAGGCTGCTTTTCACTGAGTGATGTATAGAAGCTGTACACAGTACAGGTTTACAAAGCATGTTAAATACTACATGTCTCAGTATGATTTGTAATAACTGCATAGTATTTACTTGAATGGATAGACTATAATATGTTTAACTATGACTGATGGGCATGTAGATTATTGCCACATTTTCACCATCATACTCAACACTGTGATGACACCTGTCTCATATACCTCTTTGTTGTACTCGTGCAATTTCTTCCTCAGGCTACTTGGCGGTGGGGGGAATTGCTGGACCAGCGGGCCTGCCCTTAAGCCTTTTGATACATACAGAAACTCAACCTGTCGAAAGATTCCTGCTTTCCCTTCCCACAAGAGCCACCAGGAAGCCACTTCTGGAGGGGTCCACATTCCATCCTCCAAGGCTGCTTACATCTGTAGCAAGGGTCTTCCTGGCTGTCACTGAGTGCAGGGCCACTCTGCCCTGCTGTCTGTAAGGGCTGGACAAAGGGAGGGGGCGGTGGGTCTGGGAGGAGACCTAGGTCCCAGCAGGGGTCGGTGGCTTCAGGCAGTCACTCCCTGGTGGGGTGTGCTGGGCTGTCACAGGGTGCCTGGGCCTGATCCTTGTTGAGGATGGGGGAGGAGCAGGGCTTGTCTGGGAAGACTTGGGCCTGCAGGTCTGTGCCTGGCTGTTGGAGTTAGGGGAGGGGAGCGCCCAGTAGGAGCAGGGCTGGCCTCGACATGCTGGGCCCTGAGGGAGAAGCAGAGCTTAGGCTGGCAGGAGTTGGAAGGGCATTTCAGCTGGGTGGACCAGCATGAGCCAAGGCACAGGCATTCACCTGGCAGGGCTACCTTCCAGGGACTCCAAGGCACATGGTCTGCTTGGAGCACAGTGTCGGCATTGGGGGGGAAAGAGGCTGACTCAGGGGACTGGTGATTTTGCTCCCAGTCTGAGAAACAGTGGGGAACCATCCGGTGCTGACTGGGAATTGAAGGCTGGTGTGGGCCAAGTGGGATTAGAGACCAATGAGTGTTGCCTGGAAGAGGCGCAGATAAAGGCAGCAGGCCAGGGACCAGGGAGGAGGTCACAAGGGATTGTGGCCTAGACCAGGGCAAATTGGAGGGAGAAGCCAGCTCAGGAGATGGGATGTATATTCCAAACTCATTTGGAGTATAACTCATTTGGGGTGCCCACCCCACCCCATCCCATCCCATCCCATCCCATCCATCCCATCCCATCCATCCCATTCCATCCATCCCATTCATCCCATCCCATCCATCCCATCCCATCCCATACATCCCATCCCATCCATCCCATTCCCCATCCCATCCCATCCCATTCATCCCATCCCATCCATCCCATTCCATCCATCCCATCCATCCCATCCCATCCCATACATCCCATCCCATCCATCCCATTCCATCCATCCCATCCCATCCCATTCATCCCATCCCATCCATCCCATTCCATCCATCCCATTCATCCCATTCCATCCCATCCCATCCACCCCATCCATCACATCCCATTCTATCCATCCCATCCCATCCATCCCATCCCATCCCATCCCATCCATCCCATTCCATCCCATCCCATCCATCCCATCCCATCCCTCCCATCCCATCCCACCACATCCCATCCCATCCCATCTATCCCATTCCATCCCATCCCATCCCATCCATCCCATCCATCCCATCCCCTCCCAACCATCCCATCCCATCCATCCCATCCATCCCATCCAACATATCCCATCCCATCCATCCCATCCATCCCATCCAACACATCCCATCCCATCCCACTGCCTGACACTCATCACTTTGAAGACTCCTTGTCCCAAAGAACTGCCTTACACTTCATCGTATGGAAAGACTCTACTTTGGCAGAGATTTTTCTAACTCTTTCATATTTATTGTCTCATCAAAAAGGAAATTTCACTTGTGAGACTCAGCCAGGTATGAGGGAAAGGAGCCCATGAAGAAGCACCAGCCCAGGTCTTTGCCTGGCAATAAACCTGGAGTCTTCTGAATGGAGTCTCAGCTATAAAGACGGGACTGAAGGCAGCATGGCACCCTCTGCAGGGGACCGATGGTGTTCCCACCCAGCCCTGTCCTCGCTTGCCATGGGACCCTTTGCCTCTGTCATTCTGCATGTGCAATAGTGTCTGTCTTGACTTTGGAAGTGGCTTATTTGGTCCTGATTTGTCAGGAAACTTCTAGGCAATGTGGCCATCAGGTTTGACAAAGGGTAACTGATGAGTCCTTGTGCCTAGTACTGGGCCTGGGATGGAGTCCACTCCCCAAACTGTGGATGACTGTCACCTGCTTGCCACATTCATATGTGGAAGCTGGTGGCTGCAATCCCTGAGGCCTTAGAAGGGAGTATGTCTTTGAGGTGCCCGGCGCAAAATAAGTCATACTAGCTGGTACAGCCTAGCAAGGTTAGAAGGAACCTAAAGACGAAAGACTAGGAGGTCCTCCTGCACGTGAAAAGCTGAGGCCCAGATGAAATGAGGAACTCTCCCAAGGTCTGTAGTCAGTCAGTGGCACCCAGAGACTCTGCCCATGTGCCCTGCCCATGGGGCCACTCCACAGATTACTGGGATGGGGACAGTTGGGCCTGTATGGCCCTAGGATCACCTGTGGAGTGAGCTCCACTCAACAGAAGTCTAACGTGGCAGCTTTGGTTCAGGGCTGGGCACGTGGGGCTCCCATTTGCAGTGATGAGGTGCCATTCCTGGCACACAGCAGGCTCGGGCTGTCTGGGCTGCTCATTCAGTGCAGTTTATGGAAGAGCCGGCTCCTGCTGATGTGGCGAATTTGGTTTGCTCTCATCCCCCTGCCCTGCCCATTCGACTGTTCCCCTGACCTCTACAGAAACACGTCCAGGCCCTGCCAGCTGGCAGCAATGCTGAGCTGGTCAGACCCTAGCCCTGGAGGGGTCCAGGGGATGGAAGACCCTGGAGAGAAAGGCTCTTCTGCTTTGTCACTATGCCAGCACAGCCAGGGCCCTACTTCCTGTCATGTCCACAAGCCTGAGTCCCCAGTCTCTCTTTTGAGGCTCAAGGGGTCGGCTGTGGCCACTCAGGGCTCCCAGCCTGGAGAGCCAGCTTCATCACCCTGGACCCTCCTCCGGAGCAAATGGCCCTTGAGACCACCACAGCTAACCCTTCATGGGCATGAGAGGGCAGCACTTGGCTCAAGGGCAGAGAGGCTGAAGGCAGTGTGGCACATTCTGGGCAGCATGAGCAGCATCGGGCTCAGGGGGCAGAGCAGGGCGAGAATACACAGAGGAAGAGGAAGCAGAGCTCGAGGCAGCTGTGGGCGAGGGGCGTAAGGAAGCCCTTACCACAATGCCACACTCGCCTGGTCCCTGAGGGCCACTAGGATTTGGCAGTGGGGCCCTGGGCTTCCCCACTGAAGGTGGAGCCAACCCCTGAAGGAAACAGGGCTGCACACCCCAGACCATTCTTGTGCTGTTTGAGGACCACCCACCGCGCCTCTCCTAGCAGATGACTTGAGAGCTACTGCTGCTTGGCTCCTGTTCAGGTGGTGCCAGGTACTTACAGGAACGTTGGCGCATTCCATCCTCACAGCAGTCCTGAAAGGTAGAATTTTTTTTTAACTATCATTTTACAAATGATGAAACTGAGGCAGCTCAGAGAGGTTAGCTGAGCTGCCCAAGGTCTGTCAGAAAACTCCTAAGGGGTGAGAGGCAAGGTCCAACCCCAAAGCAGCTGGTCCCCTTGCCCCTCCCTCCCAACAGGCCATCTGCCTGCCCTGAAGCTGTTCGGCTTTAGATGCACTCTGTCCCACCCTCTTGAGTCCACCGGTGCCAGCTGTCTCCCCGACACTCCCCAGCCTGAGCCAGGCCGTTAGCACTCTGTAGGAGGGCTCATGTTCTCCTGTTATCAGTGATCGCTTTGAACAGACAGTCCCTGGCAGCCCCTGAGCTCCACATTCTCTACGTGAGCAGCCCTGGGCAGGCAGGTGGGTGTGCTGCTGGGCAGCAGCAGGTACAGTGAGTGCTTGCCCCTGGCTTCTGCCCATACTTAGCACTCCACCAACGCTTGCCACCCCCAATGTGCAGAGGGCAGTCTGGATGATCTTGGTGTACCAGGACACATATGGTCACCTGCAAGACACTACAAATGAATGAAGTGACAGCATTTGCTTGCCTTTATCCCCAGAAGCCCTGCTGAATCAACTGAGAAGAGACCTGCGGAGCAATCACCATGAGTATCTCAGCTCTTGGAGGCAGCACCAAAGGTGAGGCCTGGGCTCCCTGGTGTCCCGGGCTCTGCTTGGGGCTGTTTTCTTCCAAGCCTGCCCCTACAGGCCGCAAGGACTGTCCCAGCAGCAAAGGGAGAGCAGCATACTGGGAGGACTGGAACGGAGGCCGAGGGTCCTGGGGCTGCGTTCCTCTTTTGAGGCTGTTGGCTTTTCCTACCACAGGGAAGCCTCTGCCATCAGGTGAGGAGGAGCGCAATAACGTCCTCAAGCAGATGAAAGTGCGAACCACGCTGAAGGGGGACAAGAGCTGGATCACCAAGCAGGATGAATCGGAGGGTCGCACCATGTAAGGCAAGGAGGCCGGGAGGGACCGCAGCAATGTGGGGGCGTGCAATCCGTGGGGGCCTGACCATACCTGGGGATGCAAAGGGGCTTCCACCGTTCAGAGCTCCACCAGGCCATGTAGAGGGCAGAGCATGGGAAAGGCTATCCAGCAATGTCACAGGGTGGGAGGGCCCCTGGTTGCCTGGGAAGGAGAATATGAGGCACAAATGGCAAGACTAGCTGGGCAGCCTCTAGGATGGAGGCCACAGGGTGGCAGGTGGCAGGGAGTCTTGGAGCCACTCTTTCAGGATGCCTCTTTCCCCCAGAGAGCTGCCCTCAGGTCGGAGTCGTGCCACATCCTTTTCCTCAGCTGGGGAGGTTCCGAAGCCCAGGTAAGAGGTGGTACTCAGGTGGCTGGTGGGTCAGCCCCAGGGACTCTCCTAAGGCTTGGGGTCAGCCCTCAACAGGGAGGGGTGGGCAGTCCACAGGGGACAGGGATGCAGCCCCAGCCAAGGGTCTGCAATGAGTAATTTGAAATCTGCAGGAAGGGGAGTGTAGGAGTCACTTGGTCCAGGCCCTTGGCCTTGCTGTGTGGCTGTGGGGCAGCTGACTTCCCTGCTGGGCCTCCATGGCTCCAGCTGTTAACTGGGATTGAAGTTGTCTTTAAGAAGACGATTATTCTGACCTCCCACCCATTCCCTGCAGGGAGTGAGACTGCCTCTGAGATGCTTTGAGCAGCTTCCAGAGTCACAGTGACTCACTCCTGCAGGTCGCCCTGACTGCTTGAGTGTGCTTGGGACTTGGCATGCCTGTAGAGAGGCATGAGTTTGCTCTGACTGTCTCCCAAGTTTATCGTGACATATTTTGTCAGCTGACCAAGGAGAACTGGCTTCTGTCTCTTTTGGGGACTTTTCCATAACAGTGTTCAGAGGGGCTCTGAAGCGTAGGCACACCCTGCTGGCATCTGGAGGAACTGCTCCTGACAGAGAAAGGGAACTGAAATTCAGGCTTGCTTCTTGCTCCAAACAGCTGACAGGTGGCTTCTCGGGGTGGTAGAGGCAGTGGCAGCCTCTGGAAGGGAGGGCCTCAAGTTTACAGCCAGCACACAGGGCTGCCTTTAGTAACTACGGTCTCTCTGTCACCGCTCGATGACTCGGCTCCCACTACCTGCCAGGTCCCATGCTGGGCACAGAGGATGCAGTAGTGGCCAAGACAAAGGCCCTGTCTTCGGGAAACTGACATCCCAGCAGGGGGCTCAGGCAGGACCCTAATAAACAGTTGAATACAAGAGCGAGAACCCCCACGTGTGCCTGCAACATGGCCACCTCTGGGAGGCTGTCTCCTGTTAGGGGTGGAGATTGTGGGGATGGAGACTACTGGGGCTCTGTTGCCCTTGACCCAAACCCTGATGCTCCAGCCCAGATCCCATCCATTGCAGGACAGAAGGGTCTACCCTGACCCCTTGACTCCTCCCCTAACTCTGAGGAGGACTCTTTGCAGGGGCCCTTAACTCCTGCCCGAGACCAGAACTTACAGGCCGACCACACCCGGCTGTCAGCTCCCTGCCTGCTCACCTTAGCTGCCCCCTGAGTTATCTGAGCCCCCTCAGTTGCTGCCAAGCAGAAGGTCTCAAACACCTGGAGCCTAATGTTTCCCAGCCACTGAACAAGCCCTGGCCATGCCCTCTCCTCTCAAACTTCCACCAAGACTTGGAGTGTGGGCATGCAAGGAGCTGGAGCAAAGAGGGCCCTGAGGGACAGGAAGGGGGACAACTGGCTTTGGTTGGCTGCTGCCTGGGCTCTCACCCTCAGGTCCTCATGCACCTTCCTGGTGGAGGCTGTTGAGGGAGATCAGGTCAGGCCCCGGGCTGAGGGGAAGCCTCTGGCTCTGACTGGGGAGCCTCCAGCCTGCACTGGTTCAGCCCCAAGCACAGAGGATGGGATGGCTGTTAGCTGAGAGGAGCGCTCCCTCGGCGCAGCACTGGGGCCCGGCTGGCCAAGGAGAAGCTGGACTTTGGAGAGGCCATCAACCTGCCATGAGGAGTCACCTTGGGCTCTTTTCCTGGGGGAGTATGAAGGAAACAGGCAGAGTGGAGCAGGCACCTGACTGGGGTCACAGGGGGCTGGCACCCCTCGTTTCTGCTGTACTGGGACACCTGGAGCACTTGCCAGCCAACCTTATTTGCTATAGTTAAGGGCAGGATAAAGTAGGATGACCTGAGCCCTCCAGCAAACCTCGCTTCACTCCACCCCTCCTTCCCTTTGGCAGGCCTCCGAGCACAAGGGCTCCGACTGGCTACATCATCCGGTAAGTGACCGCAGGACTCTGCCGGCTTTCCTGTGCCCACTCGTACCACCCCTTGACTTCTTACCCCTCCAGCCCCTCCAGGGAGCTCACCAGCATCTCCTGGGCTCTCTTTTAGGGGAGTGTTCACCAAGCCCATAGACAGCTCTTCCCAGCCCCAGCAGCAGTTCCCCAAGGCCAACGGGACTCCAAAAAGGTGTGTCCATGGGGTGTTGGCCAGTCGGCCAGTGGGGAGGTGTGAGGGCCTGGTCTGGGCTCGTGGCAGAGAGAGCGCTCTGCCTGTCAGGAGTGTGGGGCCTTGGAGGTGCCAGTTCTCATCCTGTGTAGGGCAGGATCCTGGAGAGCAGGGTGGGGTGGCCAGAGGAGATGGGTTGGGGTGGGACTGGCAGTCCCAAGTGGATGTGTGGGTCTCTGGGAGGTCCTGGGCCACTAACAGTGTCCTTGTCCTGGGGTCAGTCCTGGCTACTGGGACAGAGAGGTGCAGGAGTTTGGGAGGGGCTGGGTGTAGAGTCCCCCTAGCCTGGCAGTGGGCACCCTTGACTTGACTTGCTGATGGCATTGAGAAGGCTGAAGTTGCATGCAATTCAAGCACCTTGGCATCAGACATTGCCTGGGGCTCCATCAGACTGGAAAGGCCAAAGGGATCAGGAAACAGGAAGCAAAGACATAGGCAAGAGCCCTCTAGGCTGTTCCCTGAAGCTCGGTGGGATTTGCCTATGCAGCAGGGGCTGCCCTGTTCTGAGCAGCACAGTTCTGGGTGTCTGTCAGGGCCAAAAGCAGAGAGGAAAGGCTCCCAGGCAGCTCCTGGCCCACCTATCACGTGTCCACTGGGCTGTACGGCCAAATCTGGAGGCAGGACGGAGCCTGCAGGTAGACACATGGAACATTCTCCTCTCTAGTGCTGCCAGTCTGGTGAGAACAGCTAACGCTGGTCCTCCCCGCCCCTCCTCCTCTGGCTACAAGATGACCACTGAGGATTACAAGAAGCTGTGAGTATGCAACACCAGGCTCACCGTGGTTCCCTCCTCCAAGGAACAAGTCCAAACTCTGGGTCCGCTGAAGGCAGCTGGCTACTTGCCTCCGAGCGCAGCCCGGGAAGTCCCGCCTGCCTGACACTCCCTGCCAGTTGCAGCTGTGGCCTGGAGCCACCAGAGGGTAACAAGTCCCAGAAAACTGGATGGCAGTGCACATTGCACGTCTAATCTGAGGCAGAGGAGGGACTGCAGGAAGCTTGTAGGAGGGGCCCCACGGATCTGGGGAAAGGATCATGGGTCGTGAGGCTGCTGCTGGCTGGTTGTGCTTCCTGGGCTTGGCCCTGCACCCTGCCGAGCCTCAGGTGCTCTGCCTGGCTGCGCTGGGCTGGGGGCCTGGGGATCCTCAGGGTGCTGCTGTCAGTCTGAGCATCGTGTGCCTAAATCTGAGCTGCTTCTTGGAAGAAACCTTTGGGGTTCCCCTTCGTGCTCCCCTTGGGGTCCCTTTCAAAGCCCCCCACCCCCCACTGTATGCTCAGGGAGGGGGGTTCTCTGGACAGAGGTGTGAATTGTGCCTCTAGTTCCCAGGGGGCCACATCTTTCTGTTGTTTGTCCCTTGCCTCCACCATCCAGGGATGGGGAGCATCTGGGTAACCTTTCTAGGGAAGGAGAGAGGCTCAAACAGGGAGGGAGGGGAGAGCTGGCTCTCAAGGAGGAACAAGTGGCATGAACTAAGGCCCAAAGGCAGAGATACTGACTTGCCTTGTCACTGTTGTTGAAAGCCAGGAAGCCAAGCTGCTGAGGGTGGCAGCCTATGACAGAAAAGTCCCTCTCCCCTCTCTTAGGGCACCCTACAATGTCAGGCGCAGCTCTACATCAGGGGACACCGAGGAGGAGGAGGAGGTGCCTTTCTCCTCAGATGAACAGAAGCGGAGGTAACGGAATGGTGCCTTTTGGGCATCCCAGGGGGCAGGGCAGGAGCCTGAGTCTTCGAAGACTGCTGGAATGAATTGAACTGGTTGGGGTGACAAAATGCACAACACGTAGGCCATCAGCGGTAGCCCATGGAGCATGAGAATAGGGGTCATTCTTTGAGTGCCAGAACCACCCACTCAGTGTTGGGCCAGCTGAGGGGCCCTTGAGAACCTTCTGTGGGGTAGAACCTACGTACTGTGCGTCCAGGGAAAAACCTCATTTGGAGGCTCTTCAGGGCTCTAAATCGGTTTGTTAGAAAGGGCCCTGAGACAGTTGGACAAAAATATTCAAGGAGAAGCCAGTACCCTCTATCTGCATGATCTGCATGATCTGCATGCCTTGGGGGCAGGGGTTGACTCCACAGTTCTGAATGCCCCTGGACCCCAAACTGAGCCCCAAGCACGCGCAGCAGTGGGAGTGTGCCCCATGCTGCTGAAATTCTACCCCAGTCTCTGCACCAAGTTGCCCTCATCCACGCAGGCCAGCAAAGTTCCATGGACCCTTGCCCCTCCTCAGTCCTTTGTCCATGGGGACTGACCACACACCACCCAGTACTGGTGAACTGTGACAGGGTTTTTTAAGCACCTTTTGTATGCCTTCGGCTTGGGGCCTGTACAGCAGTTGGGCCCTGAGGAAGTAAAGCCCTCCCCTCTCTGGGCTCAGCCAGCCACCAGTTCCGTATCTGCTGACCCATCTGTGGCACAGGAATCACAGCAAAGCCCCACTGCCAAAGGCCCTGGCAGATTGGCTATCCTCAGGGGATAGTTCACAGTGGCAGGGGCCCCCAGGCCTGGGTGGAGCAAGGAAAAGAGCCAGAAGCTAAGAGTGGCCTAGCATTGAATGCCAGCTCTGCCACCTGCTAGGTGAGTGCTCTTGGGCAAATAATGAAAGCTTCTTGGACTCAGTTTCCTCATCTGTAAATTGCAGAGGATACTAGCACCTACTTTCCTGGATTGAGAAGAGCAATAAACCAATGCGAGGACATTGGCATCTGGCGCAGAGCCGGGCACATGCCACACACTTGATAAACGTGGGCTGCCCTTCCTTCAGTTTCTACATTTCCTTTGAATAGTCCTTGGAGCAGGTGCAAATCTGGTTTCTCCCATACCTTGCCTCCCTGGGCTGGCCCTAAGTCATCCCGAGTCCATCCCAGGCTAGGCTGGCAGAGCATGTCCAGCTTGGCACCCATCAGATGCTCCCCCACCCCGTGTCACCCCAGGTCAGAGGCTGCAAGCAGTGTTCTGAGGAGAACAGCTCCCCGGGAGCACTCCTACGTCCTGTCGGCAGTCAAGAAGAGCACTGGGTGAGTTGCCACCAACTGGCTCCAGGCTCTAGGACAGCTCTCCTCTCCTCAGAGCTCCAGCCTTCTCTGGCTGATGAAAGGGTGGGTGGAGAGATCACCCCCAAGGGCCTTCCTAGCTGAGCCTTCTCAGATTCTCAGATGTACTTTCTAGAAAATGGAGAGGTCTGGCGGTTACCACCAGGGAAGGTGAAGTGCCGGGAATGGGAGAGGACCCAGGACCCCCTGGGATAAAGCAGTCTTGATGTCACCTGCCCACGGGCTCTGCCCAAAGCTTTGCCTTTCTCTTTTGTTTCAAGCAGTCCTACCCAGGAGACACAGGCGCCGTTTATTGCGAAGAGGTAAGTGTCATCAAGGGACATCTTGGAAGCCTGTTACTGGCCACAGGAAGGCCTTCCGTCAGCTGGGGTGTAATGTGGGAGCTGTGCAGAGGGGATGTGGATGTGGGGGCTACTGTCCCTGAGCAGGGGAAGTTGTGAGGGGCTGCGGGCTTCTGTCTGGAGGCTGTGGTAGCATATGTGGTAGCATATGTGGTCAAGCTCTTCCATTTGCCAATGGCTAATGGGGCTGGGTACCTGACCCAAGATGGAGCATTTCCAAGGCCCTCTGGGAGTTGTTCCCCTGCCCCTGTTGCTTGCCTCTTGCCTTGCCTTCTGCTGTCACGCAGGATCAAAACCTGGGCCATCAAGAGAACTTCCCCTGGGAGGTGACTGTGACATTGGAGATGGGCCCTAAAGGGTGAACAGGGCTTAATAGGGAATGATCAGAACGTCAGGACACTCCAGCTGACTGAGGGAGGGGTGTCACCATTAGTTGAGACAGGGCATCTTCTGGAGGAGGAAAATATTCGGGGGAAAGCAGGAAAGAAAATTCTGGAAAGTTGAATTTGAGGGACTTCCAGTTGAGTGGACAGGGAAGGCCTCTCTCCATGCTGAGGTGGCTAGCTGGGGACTGAAAACCCAAGAGAAGACAGCATGCCAATTGCCCCAGGCAGAGGCCCCATGGTGCCCAGGCCCGGGGTGGGACTAGCTTGCTGTGTTGGAAGACCGGAAGGTTGGCAGGAATACAGAGAGCAGGGATGGGGGCAGCATAAAGGAAGTGACAGAGAATGGCGGGGGGTCTTCCTGGTTCCATTTGGTTCCTGTGGTTTCTGTAACGCAGTACCACAAACTGAGCAGCTTAAAAAACCAGAAAAGACTTATCTCCCGGTTCTGGAGACCAGAAGTCCAGATCAAGGTGTTAGCAGGGTGGGTTCCTTCTGGAGGCTCTGAGGGAGAAACCGTCCCAGGCCACTCTCCTGGCTTCTGGTGGTGGTTGGCGTTCCTTGGCTTGTACCTGCATCACTCCAGTCTGTGCCTCTGTCTTCACATGGCCTTCTCTTCCCTGTGTGTCTGTGTCCAGATTTCCCTCTTCTTACAAGGACAGCGGTCATTGGATTTAGGACCCATCCTATTCCAGTATGACCTCATCTTACCTGATTACATCTGCAAACACCCTATTTCCAAATAAAGTTACAGTCACAGGTTCCAGGGGACACGAATTTTGGGGGGACACTATTCAAGCCAGTATGCTGTCCTTATCCTGAGCTGGAATCACTGAACCCCCAGCCCGGGCCACCTCTTGGCCGTGATCCTGAAGGGTTGGGCCAGTTAGACACCACTGGAAGCATGTCCTTCAAGACCTGCAAGCTCCAGGGCAGCCAAGAAGACCACGAGCACCATTTCTCTTCTTGCTCAAAGGGTGGAGGTGGTGGAAGAGGACGGGCCTTCTGAGAAGAGCCAGGACCCATCTGCTCTGGCAAGATCCACTCCCGGCCCAAACAGGTAATCCATTGCGCTCATCTCTGCCTAGGGCTGGTGGCTGCTACACCTGCCACTCAGTCACTAAGGAACCTCAATCAGGGCACCTCCATGCTGGGCTTAGAGATCAGTGTCTCTATGTGCCCAGTGACAAGATGGGACAAAGAAATCTGTAAGGGCCCATCTGGCTGGATGTCCCAGGGCTGAAAGGAGCAAAACAGTCCAGCCTCCCAGGAGAGAGCACCTGGCTCTGGTCTGTTGAGTATGTATCTGTGTCACCTTAACCCTTGCACCACTGAGCCTGGTGGCAACTTGAACACCCCAAGAAAAAGTACCATCCTTGGGGTTTGAGAGGGCCAGCCACCATGGCAGTAGCCTGCCATTGTCAGACTTGCTCCTTGCACTCCAATAAGTTAGCCATGTTCAGCATGCCCAGGGAGGAGGCTCTGACATCTCCAGAGCCTCTCACAGCCACCTTCTTTGCCAGTGCGGATGAAGGCAGGACCAAAGCGTCTCAGGCAATTTGGATCGGGTGCCTGCCGAGTATGCCTAGCCCCGGTGGGAGCCAGGAGCTCAGGTGGGTGCCGAGAGCTGACTCTGGCTTGTGAGTGGGTGTGATGGCTTCCCGCCAGCCTGGCTGGCTGGTTCTGCCAGCTGGAGAGGGTGTGGCAGTGGGATGACGGGGCAAGGACAGGCTGAGTGCTGGTGATCTCACTCCAGGAAGGGCCGTGATTTGTCCTGATTTCTGATCCCTGAGAATCTGGGCAGATAATGGTGCTCTCTTGTCTGTGGACAACTAATACCTTCCTGTACTTTGTGCAGAATGGTGCCACCAGTCCTGTAGGGAGAGCCACCACTCTGTTGTCGCTGCTGTTTAAAGTGCCTGCTGGATTGAGACCTTTGCTCAAATCTAGGTCTCCTAAGAGCTGCATCTCTGTAGCACCCTTGGAAGACCCCTGCATCCAGAAGGGGAGAGGGCCTGTCCCTACAGGTCACTTCCCAGGCCCCCAAGGGCTGTTCAGGCTCTCCTAATACCATAGCAATCTCCCAATTTGAGCTCCACAGCCATTTATAGACAGGTGACCAATGTCCTCAGGGTTACTTCCTCGGTGCTGCAAGGGAGACAGAAACACTGACAGAGGGAGCCAGGAGCACGAGGCCAGGTCTCTCCATGGCCCCAGGCAGCAGACTGCCAGGGTGCTCCTCCTTTTCACTCTCTCCGTCTCTTGATTTTCTCAGTTGTCTGACTCTCCCCATAAGAACTTTGGTCCATAAGAACCTTAGAAAATGTGGAAAAGAAGATTTGAGATTTCTTTACAAGGCAATATCTAGGGCAGAGGTCCCCAGTCTTTTTGGCACCAGGGATTGGTTTCGTGAAAGACAATTTTTCCACGGGACGGGGCAGGGGATGGTTTCAGGATGAAACTGTTCCACCTCAGAATCCACCTTCATCATCATCAGGCATTGGATTCTCATAAGGAGTGCACAATCTAGATCTCTTACATGTGTAGTTCACAATACGGTTCGTGCTCTTATGAGAATCTGCTGATCTGACAGCAGGCGGAGCTAAGGCAGTAATGATCGCTAACTTACCTCCTACTGTGCAGCCTGGTTCCCAGCAGGCCACGGACTGGTACTGGTTCTCAGGCCGGGGTTGGGGACCCCTGATCTAGGGAACTTGGCAATTGAGGGATATGGGGGCAAAGGCTGCCACAGCAAAGTATTATACCACACACTGGGGGGCTTAAACCACAGAAATTTATCATCTCCCACTTCTGGAGGCTAGAAGTCTGAGATCAAGGTGATGGCAAGATTGGTTCCTCTTGAGTCTCTCTCCTTGACTGGTAGACTCCATCTTCTCCCTGGGTCCTTATGTGCTCATCCCTGTCTGTGTATGCCTGCATCCTAATTACTTCTCGTTTTTTGAGACAGAGTCTCACTCTGTCACCCAGGCTGGAGTGCAGTGGCACAGTCACCACTCACTGCAGCCTCGACCTCCCAGGCTCAAGAGATCCTCCAGCCTTAGCCTCCTGAGTAGCTGGGGCTATAGGCACATGCCACCATAACCAGCTAGTTTTTTTTTGTTTGTTTTTTTAAAATTTTTTTATTTTTTGTAGAGACAGGGTTTCACCATGTTGCCCAGACTGGTCTGGAACTCTAGGACTCAAATCATCCTGTCTTGGCCTCCCAAAGTGCTGGGATTGCAGGCATGAGCCACCGCGCCCAGACCCTAATCACTTCTTTTAAGGACATTGGTCCAATTGGATTAGGGCCCACCCACTTCTTTAAAGGCCCCGTCTCCAAATGCAGTAACATTCTGAGGTCCTGGGGGTTAAGACCTCAACATATGAATTTTGGGTGGCACAAGTCAGCCCATAACAGTATACAGTTCTCGTTTCTCCTTATTTCTCTGTTAAAGAAAGGCAATAAATGGATTCAGGTGCCTTTTTGTTTGTTTGTTTTGTTTGTTTTTGAGATGGAGTCTCGCTCTGTTGCCCAGGCTCAAGTACAGTGGCGTGATCTCTGCTCACTGCAACCTCCGCCTCCCGGGTTCAAGCGATTCTTCTGCCTCAGCCTCCTGAGTAGCTGGGACTACAGGTGTATGCCACCATGCCTGGCTAATTTTTGCATTTTTAGTAGAGACGGGGTTTCACCATATTGGCCAGGCTAGTCTCAAACTCCTGACCTCGTGATCTGCCCCCCTTGGCCTCCCAAAGTGCTGGGATTACAAGTGTGAGCCACCACGCTCGGCCTCAGGTGCCTGTTAGAAGATAATATAGGAGGCTGGGCATGGTGGCTCATGCCTGTAATCCCAGCACTTTGGGAGGCCAAGGCAGGAGGATGGCTTGAAGCCAGGAGTTTGAGACCAGCCTAGGTAGCCTAGCAAGACCCCATCTCTACCAAAAAAAAAAAAAAAAATTACAAATTAGTTGGGAGCATTGATGTACACCTGTAGTCCCAGCTACTTGGGAGGCTGAGGTGGGAGGACTGCCTGAGCCCAGGAGTTTGAGGCTGCAATGAGCTGTGACTGCACCCTTACATTCTAGCCTGGGTGACAGAGCAAGACCCTGTCTGTAAAACAAGAAGAAAAAAAGAGAGATAATGGAGGAGAATTAGACTGTGCTGTATTATAGATTTAAGAGGCACTTTGACATTTATTCCAAAAAATTCCTTTGGATGTTTAATACTCATCATATGGTTGTCATTGCAAGGTGGCTTTTTAAGTTTGCTCAGGCTGCCATAACAAATAAAGGCTAGAGATTCAGGGTCCGGAGCAAGCTCCCAACAGGAGGCTCAGCTTGACGCTTCTGATAGTTCTTTCCTCCAATTCTGGTCTCTCAATATTTGGAGCTCACCCAGGCAGCTTCCAGGAAAGCTGCTGGCTGATCCTGACCCTGGAGGGCCGTCTTCTCTGACCCTACCCCATTAGGTGCTGCACTGGACCAGGCAGCCATCATCAGTACTCCCAGGCCCAGCTCCTATCTGCCTGGTGTCTGAGAAGCCCAGCCCGTGAGGAGCAATGACTCAACCAAACTCAGGGTCCTGCAGCATCTCAGAAAAGGCTGGTTTGTGGCAGAGTGGAAGAGGAGAATGTCACAGCCTTGTCCCAGGCACAGACCCATCGAGGCTATCCTCTCCCCACTCCCTGCCCTGCCCTGTCTCCCTTAACTACAGTGCAAAGGTCAGCTCCTCATAACTCTTGCCCCCCTTGCAACCTACACCCAGTTTAGGGACCCTCTCTTGGAGCACCCCTTCTCGACACCCCCAGACCTGGCTGCTTTACCCGCAGCTCTGGTCAAGCTTGCCTCACCTGACCAGCGCAGGGCCTTCTGGGTCCTGGTCCTAGGCTCTGCCCAGCATGCTGCCTGGCAGAGCGTCTGGGGAGCAGGGAGTAGGAGCACAGCTTCTGGCACGGGACAAAACCCTGGCTTTGCATCGAACTGACTGTGTGACCTTGAACAAGTCCCTTCATCTCTCCGTGCGTCAGTTTTCCCGTGAGTAAAATAGGGAGAGCAGTAATAGCTACTTCCCAAGGCTGTCTCAAATACTAAATGAGATAATGCACCTGAAGTACTTACCACAGTGTCTGGGTGCTGGTATCCTCTGGGGCGTGCTCTGGGGCGTGCTGAACTGCAGGACCCTTATTCAAATACAGGAAGAGATCAATATCTCCACCTGCCGGCATTTGAGGGAAATGCGGCCAAAGGCAGTGAAAACGTAGTATCCCTCCGCCCCACATCCCCGCCTCCTCACTCTTTGGCAGGATGAGTCACACACTGTTTGGCACAGGCCACAGTTGCTCACATTCCCACAGGTGGCTGTGATCCGTTTTGGGCCTCAGGCTTCAGCAGATGCCTGCCTCTCTTTCTTGAGTGCCTTCCAAGGGTGTGCAGCCTTCCAGCATGGTCCTGGACTTCAGATTGGACTAGAGATGTCTGTGGTTGGGAGTCTGGGGAGGTGGTGGGGTAGCGAGTTGCAGGGGAGGAGAGACCCCTGTATTAGTTTACTGGAGCTGCTGTAACAAGGTACTAGAAACCGAGTGGCTTAAAACCACAGGCGTTTATCCTCTCACAATTCTGGAAAGGCCATGTTTCCTCCAAAGGCTCTGGGGCAAAATCTGTTCCATGCCTCTCTCTTACCTTTTGTTGCCCGCAATCCTTGGTGTTTCCTGGCTTGCGCCCACCTCACTCCCATCTCGGCCTCTGTCTTCGCACAGCCATCTTCCCTCTGTGTCTGTCCAAATTCCCCTAGTCTGACACCAGTCACTGGAGCAGGCTGGGGTGACACTTTGTTCCCATTTCCTCTCTGACAGAGCCAGAAACGCCAGTGAGAAAATATGTTGTGCTTACCTGTGACATCCCGGTTCCCTGGCACCACCTGCTTTAAATGAGGCAGCCAGGGGTTTTATACTGTCATCATAAATGACATCATTCTCAACAACGATGTCATCATCGTTATCACGAGAGGAGATGGGGAGAAGTCAGAGCTGTCTGTGTGTGTAGGGCCCCTCCTGGCTTTCCTGATGGGAGAGGCCTTGTCCTTGGTAGCCCTTCCATTTCCGTCTGGTCACTTTGAGCGCTCCAGGCCCTGACCAGGGTGGAAGTGGAGGGACAGAGATGAGCAGCCCACTGACCCAGCCCTCCATGGGCCATTCCTCACTTTCACCTTGGCCACTCCAAACCCTACCCCTCCTGGGACCCCTGACTGGCTTCTTTAAAGTTCCAGTCTGATCCTATAAACCCCCCACTCCACTTCAAGCCCATCCTGCATCTTCCCTTTGCCATACCAGATCTAGTCTGTACATTCAGGACCTCTGCCAGCCTCTACCTCCTCCTCTTCCCCTGATCTCGCTTCAGCTGGCCTGGGTCAGGCTATGCCTCCATAAAGCTTGTCCACTGCTTCCATGGCGAAACCTGTTCTGGGCCCTACAGCACAGCAAGGTCAGTTTCCATGCCTCTCTGCCCCCGTCTGACTTTGCTGGGCCCAGAGCTTCACCAGGGCAGGCCTGGGACTCAAGCTTGTCTGCACTTCCAGTGCCCAGGGACAGTCAAAGGCAGGAGTGACTGCAATGTGGCTTGGAATTAGGCTTTGCTTCATGGACCTGAGGAGGTCTAGTTTGGGGTAAAGGGTCCACCCCCACAAAGCCTGAGAGCTCTATATTCTCTCTGGCCCTGGCCACACCATGGCCAAACCTGCTGGGCGTCATGCCTTGCAGTACAGCCAGAGAATGCATCAGATTTGGAGGGATGTGTGTCTGGGGTGGCCTGTGGTCACCTGGGGGAGGGCTCTGAGCATGGCTGGCAAGAGGAAAGCTCAAAGGGGCCCTTTGTCCTCACCCCTGAGTCTGCGACATCCCCTCCCACTGGTTTTCATTCCAAATTTGGTCTGTGGGTTTTCTCAGTCTCTCATACCCCTCAGTCTCTACCAGCCCATGAATGCAGAATTACCCCTGGCCTCACAAACGGCCACTTTGGATGCCCTGGTGGGGCCACAGGCTGGGGCTGCCTCTGCAAATGGTTGGTAGAAACACGGGTTGGGAGGTTTCATTTCTACCCAGAAGGGCCCTTGCTGTGGTCAGAGTCCACAGCTCTCCAGGCCACTAGGCTCTGTGCTGGGGAGGGGTGGGTCAAGGAGGCCACAACCAGCAGGGAGCACGAGGGGCTCAGCCCCTGCCCTGGGGTGGAGGACAGACAGCCAGGTGACATGCAGGCAGGATTCAGGGGCTGGGGTGGAGGCTAGGAGAGATCCAAGCAGGGAGACTGGGCCCCTTACCTTGTGAAGGCCAGAGACTGGGGAGAGAAGCGGGAGTGTACACTGAAGGTCATCCCTTCATCCCTGGGGTGGCAGGAACTTTGAGCAGAGGCCTCTCAACAGTGTCGTGGGTGGGAGTGCTTGAGGAGAGCTTCCCAGAGGAAGTGACACCCAAGATGAGTCCTGAGCGATCTCTAAGTCCCTTTACTCTCCTCCTTGGCTCCTCCCACTTTTAATTCTGCCCCCAAGGCACCAAGTCCTGCCCATTTTATTTTAGAGATGTTTCCATCCCTATTGCTCTGCCCCTGGCTCAGGCCTCCACTGCCACTCACCCAGTTGTCTGCAGCCGTTTCCTACTATCCCATCCCTGGACTCCCTTCCACATCTACCTGGGTGATGTTTTCAAAGGGCAGAAGTAGTTATGCCAGCTCTCTGCACAAAGCCCTGCAAAGCCCCTCCCACTATGCTCTGCAGCCTGAACTCAGTACCTGGCCCCACCTGCAGGCTCCTCCCTCCCTGGGCCTTTCTCTGTGCAGGCTGGAGGCTCTGCCTGAGATGCCCTTTCCCCTCTTCATTTTTCTGTTCCACCTGAAATGTCCTCTCTTCTGGGTCACCTCGTTCTCCTGAGTTTCTTTCCCAGGCAGCTTCTGAGGGGCTTGTTGATTCTGCATGGCAGCATCCATTCTGCATGGATGTAGATACAATCACTATGCTCATTTTACAGATTAAGAAACTGAGACCCTGAATGGTTAAGTAACTTGCTCAAGGTTACATGGTCCAGAGCACGCAGATCCGCCCAGCCTGCCCTACTCCCAACTTCCACCTTCTGCACCATAGCTCATTGTACTAGTCGGGGCAGGGAGCAGGGGGACGGAGAGGGGTGATTGAAAGAGTTGGCATTTGCTGAGTGAACTCATTTGATGAGTATATTTGTAGGCATTGAAGTCAAAATTTCCAGGAGGGAGGTATTTGAAGGTTTGTGATTGAGGTTTGAGAGAGTGATCAGGGCTCAAGAGCTTTCCACGTTATATGCAGACAGAATAGAGCTGAAATCATGACCGTAAACTAGCTTCACATGGGGCTCGTGGCGAGCCAGCGGAAGCTGGGCACTGACGTCACTATGCAAGTGGCAGCCACTTGGCCAACCCTCCTGGGGACAGCTGGGTGAGGACAGTCACTTCTCACCATGTTGAGAGTGAGCCTCCTGAGGGCCAGTTGGGAGGTAGTGGGTGTGCAGGCCAGTACAGAGGAGAGGCGGGAACAAGTGGAGATCACTGCTTCAAGGGTGGCAGTTGACGCTTTGGGAGGGGAGGAGACAGCCCAGCAGGTGGTGGAGCACGTGAAGGGGAGGAGAAAAAGGCAGAGACCAGGAAGGTGTGTGGCCAGGGAGGTAGGCAGGTCGTGTTGACAGGGTCAAGGGAGGAGGGGTGGCGAGAAGGCTGGAGTGGCCCACTGGGTCAGCAGTACTGAATGGTGGTTTGAAATAATGATGGGACTGTCTCTCCTGGAGTTGACAACATGGGGCTCCCTGATGACCTGAAGGAGAACAGAAGGGGGCTTAAATTAGGAGATTAGGATCAGTCTTACACCATAAAGGGATATAGTCCAGAACTCTGAAGTCTGACTGCCTGGATTCGAATCTGAGCTACTCCTCTTATTACCTGTGAAATTTGGGGCAAATCACATGGGCTTTGTGTGCCTCTGTTTGCTCATCTGAAAGATGGGCATGGGTGATAACAGTGCCCATATCCTGGGGTTGATTTGCAGAGTTAATGTATATAAAGTCATGAGAACAGGCTCAAATGCTCAATCAACAGTAGCTATTGCCAGGCGCAGTGGCTCACGCCTGTAATCCCAGCACAGTAGCTATAAAACAATAACAACGACAACAACAACAACAAAAACAAACCCAAAACACAGTAGCTATTACTAATGAAGTTTTGAGAATTGGCCAATCTGTCAATCAGCAGGGTTTGTTTGTTTGTGGTTTTGTTTTTTAACAAACGTTTCAGGTTCAACCTCCCAAGTAGCTGGGGCCACAGGCACACACCACCACTCCTGACTTTCAAAAATATTTTTGTGGAGATGGAGTCTAGCTATGTTTCTCAGGCTGGTCTTGAACTCCTTGGCTCAAGTGATCCTCTTGCCTCGGCCTCTGAAAATGCTGGGTTATAGGCGTGAGCCATTGCACCCAGCCCAGTAGCAGGTTCTAAGCTCCGTGGAGACAGCTGGCATTTGAGGATGAGGTAACAGCCCACACCTTAGTGTGAATGGCTGCTGCATCGTTAACTTCCATTTATTTCCTCCATAGGTCTTCCCCAGGCCACAAAGACAAGGAGGCCCCCTGCTCCAGAGAGCTCCAGAGGGACTTGGCTGGCGAGGAGGCTTTCAGGGGCCCCAACACAGACACTGCAAGGTAACTCAGTGCAGGAAGCAGACACTTCATTCCCAGAACATGGAGCCCACATACACCCAGCTGAAGGACTTCCATGGCCTCTGGTGCAATGTCAATGGATGCAGCTGGGGCCAGGATGGTCCTGTTCCCGCTGTTCCCCCAGTGCCTAGGGCAGTGCAGGTCTTTAATGAATATCTGTTGAAAGAAAGAATGAACAAATGAATGAGGCCTGGAGTGGGGTAGGCCCCTGCCATGATTCCTCAGGGAGCCAGTTGGAGAGCAGGACCAAACTCCAGGGCAGGCTATCCCCAGCTCCTGGCCTGTGCTGGGTTCCTTCCATTCCCCTGAAGATTCCACACTCACTATGCTTTTACTGCAGGACAAAGCAGCCCTGCCAATGGCCAGGGCAAAGCAAGGCCACCAAGCTGGCAGTCTGGGAGAGTCAGTGACCAAAGTATGTGGGCCCCCATACAGCATGTAGCTGAGACTTTCAGGATGACCTGTGGACTACGGGAGACATTGTGGCAAGGGGTCAGGGGTCCAGGATGGGAAGTTGGAGCCATAGTGGTGGATGATGAGTCCAGATGGGATGATTGTCCCCGGTCGCTCTACAGCCAGCCCACTGACCTGTCTTCCAAGCCAGACCAGTGCCAAATGTGTCTGGTGAGCAGTGGCTGCAGGCTGGGCATTTCCTCAGTGAGAACCTGGTAGCCAGTTACAGCTAAGAACCCACACACCCGTCTTCTCAGTGTGGATCCCTGGCGCCTCTAGCTGGGACCCTGAGCCCTGGGAATGAGGAAAGGAATCCCTCTATAGCTTATTACCAGCCCCACGTCTTGCCCCTTGCTCTGTTGGCAATAAGCCCCCACAACGAACTGACCTCCTCCTGACTTTCCACCTTGCTCCCAACCAACTCATCAGGTTTGGAAAAAATACAGAAATGCTTCCTGTTAGAGTTAACTTGGGCTTGGCTCAGCTCTGGTCAGAGCAGCACAGAGTAGCAGCTAAAGGCCTGTGCTTCTGGACTTGAGGCCCACTCTCATGGCATCTGGGTTAGATGAGATCAAAACACAACCAGAGTCAGCAAATACTCACTTCTCATAACAGGTCAAGTGAACAGTTGAGTGATGGCAACGTGGGATCCGGAGCCACGGGCTCCTGGCCTGAAGGCTTGGCTGCAGTAGACATCGGCTCTGAGAGAGGAAGGTAAGCTGCCCGGGGGAGGCAGGTTCTCTCATGCTCCTGGTGACAGAACAGGGTCAAGCTGCCAGGCTGCTTGGACTGCTGGGGGTGGGGCACTGGTCACTTCCTATGACTCCTGTCTATTGCTTCTCCCACACGCCCACCTTCCACCACATCCTGTGTCCTTGGGCTTTCCACTTCTTGGAATCTTGTTCATTCTTTCTGACCCCTGCCACTGGCCCTCAAGCTCCTCCAGAGTAGGCACTAGGCCCACTCACAGCTGGAGGCCCAGCCCCCACATGGTGCTGGTCCTGGGCTGGTCAAATGAACGTGTGGGGAATACACGAAGGGACAAACTAATGAGTGAATGACTGAATGATGGAAGAGTCGGCACCTTCTTACTTTTCGGTTAAGCTCTGAGGACCAGCTAGGAGGCCCTTTGCTCCTGCTTTCTCCCTTCTCTCCTTTTCCTGCCCCACCCCTACCCCGGCCAGCTCTGCTGTGAGGTTCAGGGAGAGGAAAAGCAGTAGCCCTGGAAAGACCAGTGTGTCCAGCTGGGCTCTGGCTTCTTGGACCTGGATCAAGTCAGGGGCCACTTTCTCAGGTGATTTGGGGAGTGGCAAGGTCCCACTTGTCCCTAAGTGGTTCCAAACCAAGCCTGAATCATCCTTGGGGCAAAGGCTAGGTATGCAGATGATGGCATAAATAGTTTAGCTCCAAATTGTGCTGGAGCCCTTCTTCAGAGCAGATAGCTAGGGAAGAGTGGCAAAGCCAGTGTCTGCAAAGAGCTACAACCGCAAGATATCATCTGCCTCCTGCATCCTACTGCAGTCTGGCCAAGGAGGGAATCCTGTAGGGAAGGCCCTGCTGATGCTTTCCTACTTCCCTCAGCATACCCAGGGCCCCTTTCCCTCACTAACTTCAATAGTTTGCAATTCATGCCTGGAACCAGAGCCTGACTTCTAAATCCAGGCCCACAAGTCAACACAGGAAGGGGACAGCAGGTCCTGGCCTCTGAAACCACTGTCTCTGAGCAGGTCCAAGGAGAGGCCACCAGAGACTCTGTTCTTTGAGCTGCCACTAATGGGGAGGACTCCGCTAGAGCCCTGTCCACGCAGCCTGCATCTTTTTGCCATCTGCAGAGGTGTTGGAGGGATCTTTCTAAAAATAAGCTAGATCACATTTCTCCCCTGCTAAAACCTTCTAGTGGCTCTCCATTTTCCTTAGAATGAAGTCCCAACCCTTTCCCATGACCCACTGGATCCTGCATGGCAGAACCTTTGGCCTTCTATCCAGTTGGGGCTCCCGCTACTCTCCCCATGGTAGTGCAGCTTGACTGGCTCTGCTGATGGCTGTCGCGAAGAGACTTCTGGTCTACTGTGATTGGGTGGCTCTTGTCTCCTCCGTGTCGCCCCGCCTGCTTATACACCCTCATAACACGAAGGCTGTGCTGTCCTCTGTTTCCTTAAAGTGAAACCAGGCCTCAAAGTTACTTGTAAAGTCATCTGAAGAATCTTCTAGATTTTCACAAATTTTAACCCAGTCTTTTACAGTTGTCTTACCTATATAGTCGTCCCTAGGTATCTGTGGGGGATTGGTTCCAGAACCTCGCTCATATACCAAAATCCATGCATGTTCAAGTCCCTGATATAAAATGGTGTAGCATTTGCATGTAACCTATGCACATCCTCCTGTACCCTTTAAAGCATCTCTAGATTATTGTAATACCTCATACAATGTAAGTGGTATATAAATAGTTGTTATACTGTATTGTTTAGGGAATGATGACAGAAAAAAGCCTGCACATGGTCAGTATGGATGCAACCATCCTATTTTAATTATTTTTTCCAAGTCCCTCCCCTCCCCTCCCCTTCCCCCTTCTCTCCCTCCCTCCCTCCCTCCCCTCCTCTCCTGTCTTCCTTTTTTAGACAGGGCCTTGCTCTGTCACCCAGGCTGGAGTGCAGTGGTGTGATCACAGTTCACAGCAGCCTCAACCTCTTGGGCTCAAGGGATCCTCTCACATCAGCCTCCCGGGTAGCTGGGACTATAGGTGTGTACCACCGCACCTGGCTAATTTTTGTATTTTTGGTAGATATAAGGTTTTACCATGTTGCCCAGGCTGGTTTGGAACTCCTGGGCTCAAGCAGTCCACCCACCTCAGCCCCACAAAGTACTGGGATAACAGGCATGAGACACGGTACCTGGTCCCAAATATTTTCAATCTGAACTTGGTTGAATCCACAGATGTGGAACCCACAACATAGAGGGCTGACCACACACTTAGTTTGACTATGATTTTCAACAAACTCCTTTATTGTTTTTCCAAAGGCAAGGTTGTTTCTCATGGAAACAACCACTCTCCTTTTCCATTCATTTTCATGGATTTACTTAATCGTTGAACTTAGTGATTCTTCCCCATTAGAGGCAGCTCAAATAACTAAGTTACTGCCCCAGGGGCCTTTCCTTGGACCTGCTCAGAGACACTGGTTTCAGAGGCCAGGACCTGCTGTCCCCTTCTTGTGCAAATACAACTGGCATAAAGAGGTTTGGGACCAAACAAGAGCGCCCCTTAGTGAGTGTGCTGGTTAGTGGAGGACACAGACTTGTATAGGCAGTGATTGTTCAGCATGCCGTGAGCATCAGTCTGCCTGGCTTACAGAGACACAGAGAATGTGACTCAACCCTGTGAAGGGTGGGTAAGACATTCGCCACAAAATCCATATTGAGTGGGTGAATACAGGTGGACTGGGAAGGAGCACTGCTTCTACAAACAGCCACAGGGCCCAGTAGTAACAGGAACACATTAGCACATGTTATGGCCCAGGTATTATTCAAAGTACTTGGCATCTATGAACTCATTTACTTTTCTCAGAATACTTACGAGACAGACATGATTGGCATCCCTATTTCATTGATGGTAAAATTGAGGCCCAGAAAGAAAGGTCAGGTAACATGCCCAATGTCACACAGCTGGGTGACAGCAAAGCCATGATTTGCTTGCTAAACTTGGCTGTAGTCCCTACAGCAGAGGTTCTCTGAGACCTCCTAGCAGGATCTCTTCCTAGGCTCTGCCTTCCAATGCCCTCCTCTCTGCCACCTCAGCTTGGGTCCATGTAGGTTGGTGCTGGGCTCTCTGGGTGGGCATGGTCACTTTGCTGTGGGTGTGAGGAGCATTTGGCAAGTGCTAGTAAGGAACAATCTTTCTTGACTCCCACAAACCCTAAGGAGGTGTAGGTCAGGTAAGGATACGTCATGCTCAGGGTCAGGTACCAGCCGCAGCTCAGGGCTGAGGGGAATGGTTGGACATGGGGCAGGGAGCTGGAAGAACACTCGAGAGATAGTGGGTAAATGAGACATGACTTTACTCAGCAGCAGCTCTCTTACACAGCTTTCTCAAACTAGCTTTCAAATCATTAGCAGCTTACTCTCACACTGTCTGCCCTGTCTTGGCTGCTTAGTCCGATGGCCCCCATGCACAGCTGTGTGGCCAGCTCTCCCTTGCCTTCAGGGTCAGCCGCTTAATTCTTTCTCTCCCTGGGCATGGGCAAACCAAGCTGTGTCCTGGTTCCCCTCTGTCCATCTGCAAAGACAGACAGCTCTTGCGCTGTCTCTTTCTCTGGGTTCCCACGCACCCGCCATGTCAAGCCATGATGAGCTGAGCCAAGCCCCAAGAGACATGTTCCCTGTACACAGCGTCAACAGGGCAGTTATACCTTTTACAGACAATAGTGGTTTAGAGCCAAGTATGAACTTACACAAACAGGTTATATAAGAAGTGGAGGTGTGCACTTGTGCACCAGACTCACTGAGTCATGCAGGCCTGGATATCCCCCTCTGCCTATTCCTTGACCAAAGCACATCCATGTACCTTACAGGATACTAGAACCCAAAACCAGGAGGGGACTTCCCCAGGGAACCCAAATTGGTCAGGGGCAGTGCTTGCTCTTGAACTCAGGTGCTAAGGCCATGTCCAAAGCTGACACGAGGTTGTCACACACAGTGGCATCGGTGCCACACTAATGCCAAGACTGAGACACCAGCCTTTACTGGAAGACACAGTTTCCCCCTTTCTGGTGAGAAGGCAGCCTGGAGGGAGAAGACCTGGGACCCAGCCTTCTTTGGCCTGAGATCTCAGCAGGCCTGTGTTTCCTTCCTCAGCTCCAGTGCCACTTCAGTCTCTGATGTCCCTGCTGATAGGAAGAGCGACAGCACAGCAGCCCGGGAGGATGCAAAGGCAGACCCAAAGAGGTAAGGTATGAGGAGACAGTGCTGAACGAGAGACGCAGCTTGGGCTGTGTGTCCATTGGCCTTTGGCTAGGAAGGCCAGCAAGGTTTGTGAGCTGGCCTGAGGCACATAGCAAGGGCAGAAGCCCCAACGGGAACCCTCTGGCTTCTGGGGCCAGGGAGCTTTCTACTAAACTCTGTTGCCTTGGCCAGGAAGTACACCACACTCAGAAAGGGTCTTTCAGTCAACAACCACTCTGACAGCACCTGCCTTTTGCTGGAGGCTGGAGCACACAGACAAATCAGAAACACAGCTGCCTTCCAGGAGCTCCCAGGCCGGGGGGTGGGCAAAGGCTGGTTCCGATTAGAGCAATACATCAGCGCTAGAGGAGGGGAAGGGGGCTTCATGGGAAGGTGGCCTTTGAATGGAATGTTGACAGGTGAGGAGGAGTCTTTCAAGCAGAGGGAACAGGATACGTAAAGGGCCCAAGAAAACCTGGTGTTTCCTGGGCACTGTATGTTGCTGGGTGTGGTCAGCGATGAGTGTCCTTGTCAGGGAGTGCTGGAAGAGGAGGCTCAGTGAACTAGGTAGGGCTTGATTGGCCTCTTGTACTGTGATATTGGAGCCTACTGTGTGCACAGCCCTCTACTCACAGCGTCTCATATGGTTCTCCTCACAGTCTCTCAAAGGTTTATGCCTAATTACAACAAAATCCAAAAGCCTGGAGCCTAGGTCTCTGTGCCTCCTGAGAAGGATAGTGCTCTAAAGAAAACAGCCACAGCTGAGATAGAGTGATGACGGTGAGGAGGGTACGACTTAGGTGGGTGGAAAAGGCAACTCAGGCGAGCTCCTCTAAAGATGAGAAGGAGCCAACTCTAGAAAGAATACGGTGAAGAGAGCTGTAGATAAGGAACCACAAACCAAATAACCCTGAGATGGGAACATGCTTAACACGTTCCAAAGGACAGAGTGGCTGGAGCTTGTCCAGTGAGGAGGGCCATAGATGGAGCAGGGCCTTGGTAAGCCATGATTAAGAGATTGGATCTTGTTTCAAGTTTTAAGCCAAAGGGGAGTCTGATGTGATTTAGGTGTTTAAAAGGTGAATGCATGTTTGCATTTTCATACCACATTGCTGTTGCTTTTTTACTTAAACCAAGATGCTGGGGGCTGGAGTGGGCAATGGATATCTAAGGTATGAGGCCTTAACATATTTCTTTTCTCATTCAAATTGCACTGACAATTAACAATCAGAGTGAAAACAATAGCTGACACCAATACTGTGCTGTGCCAGGTGCCTTACAGCCTTGCCAGCAACCCTGTGAGATGGGTAAGGTGGGAAACTGAAGCACAGAAAGATTACGTGACTTAGCCAAGGCCTTACAAGTGGCAGAGCTGAGTTCCAAGGGAAGAGGCTCTAAGAAAATCCTCAGGAGAAACTACGAAAAATTAGTTTATGAAATCTTGTCTTTGGAGCCTAGTCTCAAGACCCAGAATCAGTAACTTACAGCTGGTTAACATGGTTAACATGCTGTGTAATCTCACCTTAGTTCTCCCCAAACGTGGAAAAGGATAAGGCTTCTTATGCAACCTGACAGAGGAGAAAATTGAGGGACTCACTCCTGTGATGAACACACCTAGGAACAGAGCCCAGATCCAGCTAACTCGAGAGCCAGGCTCACACTACTTTCCTCTGATGTTTAAATGTCTGCAAAATCAGAGGTTTTTTTTTTTTTTTGAGACGGAGTTTCACTCTGTCGCCCCAGCTGGGGTGCAGTGGCGTGATCTCGGCTCACTGCAACCTCTGCCTCCCGGGTTCAAACGATTCTCCTGCCTCAGCCTCCTGAGTAGCTGGGATTACAGGCTCATGCCACCACGCCCAGCTAATTTTTATATTTTTACTAGGGATGGGGTTTCACTATGTTGGCCAGGCTGGTCTCAAACTCCTGACATCAAGCGATCCACCCATCTTGGCCTCCCAAATTGCTGGGATTACGGACGTGAGCCACTATGCCTGGCCAGTACAGACTTTCTTGATTACAGTGTTTCACAACTCTGGCTGTATTTGAGAATCACCTAGGAAGTACTGAAACACACTGTTGATGAAAAAGGCCGTACTCTGTAACATATTTGAAGAAATTCTGAGCCAAATGTTAGGACTATGACCCGTGACACAGCCTCAGGAGATCCTGAGAGCATGTGCCCAGGATGGTTCAGTTACAGCTTGGTTTTATATGTTCTAGGGAGACATAAGACATCAATCAATATATGTGAGGTATACATTAGTTAGGTCCAGAAAGGCCGGACACCTCAAAGCTGGGAGTGTGGTGGGGGTGGGGGTGAGGGTGGGGTTCCAGGTCATAGGTGGATTCAGAGATTTTCTGATTGGCAATTGGCTGAAAGAGTTGTTATTCTCTAAAGACCTGCAATCAATAGAAAGGAGTGCCTGGGTTAAGATAAGGGGTTGTGGAGACCAAAGTTCTTATATAGATGAAGTCTCATAAGTGGCCGCCCTTAGAAGCAATAGATGACCAATGTTTCTTATTCAGACCTTTAAAAGGTGCTAGACTCTCAGCTAAACTCTTCAGATCAGAAAAAGCCCTGGAAAGGGAAGAAGATTCTCTACAGAATGTAAATTTCCCCCAGGAGAGACAGCTTTGCAGGGTTATTTCAAAATATGTCAAAAAATATATTTTGGTGTAAAATACTTCAATTTCTTTCATTACCTGCTCTTTGTCATGTGATGCTATACTAGAGTCAGGTTGGAATTTGGCATATTATTGCTTCAAAGAGTCTGTTTTGTCAGTCTGAATATCTCTCTCAATGTTAATACTGGTCAGTTGGGTGTGAATTCCAAATGGAGAATATATTGAGGCATGTCCGACCTTCCCCTTTCTCATCATGACCTGAACTAGTTTTTCACATTGTGTCCCCTTGGCTGAGAGAAGTGTCCATTCATTTGGCTGGGGAGCTTAGAATTTTATTTTTGGTTTACAACACAACAAAAACTTTCCGAAGTCCCAGGTAGAGATTTGGATTTTATTTTTCTGGGGCGGGTCTCCATCATCTGTGTCTTTTTCAAAGCTCCCCAGTTTATTCTCTTTCCAGGCTAGGTTGAGAACCATTGTTCTCAGGTAGTGGTTCTGAACCAGGGGCATCTCCCAAACCTTCCAGCCTGCTACGATACAATGTCTGGAGCCATTTTTGGTTGTAAAAACTGGGAGTGGGAGATACTACTGGCTTCTTAAATGCAGAGATCTGGGATGCTACTAAATACCCTACAGTGAACAGGATAGCACCCACCCCACACCCCCCAGCACACACCATAGAATTATGGGGTTCAAAATGGCAATAGTGCTAAGGTTGACAAATCCTGCTCTAGAGCTTTGACGAGCTATTTGGGAAGACAGAAGGGGCGGAAAAGAAAAACGGATGGAAGAGAACCGCAGCACTCGCCTTACCGGGAGTCTGGGTAGCAGGGACTGCGCCTGTGCGAATGCGCACTAGCCACCAGCGTACGCGACGCGTGCGCGCCTGTGCACCTCGGCTAGCACCCGCCCGTAGTGAGTACGCCTGCGCACGCCGCCATTTCTTGAAGCCCCGAACTCGGTCGCAGTGCCCGCCGGGAAAATGCGACTGTCCACAAAGTGAAATGGCCGCCTGGGGCGAGCTCGGCCTCCGCGGGGATTCTCCTGAGGCCATGCCCGCGCCGGCCGCCAGAGGTCGCCCGAGGATCGCGAATGGGCCCGAGGCGCTGGCTGCCCCTTCCCCCGCATAAGGTCTGAAGCCGCGGCCAGACTGGCCTTGGGGTGACCGCGCGTGGACCGTCCCCGGCGGGAGGAAGCGCGGTCCCGCGAGGGACCGAACGGGGCTGCTGCGACTTGAGCTTGTTCCGCGGGGAGCCCTGGCGGCCATGGCCTCCGGTACACCGGACATGGGTCGTCAGGGCTGCCAAGGGGGAGGGGATGTGGACCCTCCAACCACGCTGGGCCCTTGGGCTGACCGGGGTGGTCTGTGGGGCTCAGTGAGGAGGGACTTTATTCCTAGGAGTTTGATGAGGGAGCGCCTTGGGGGTGGCGTCGTCCTAACATCCTGCAGGGCAGTGGAGCCTTACTTTCCCTAGGTTACAACACAATTTTAACTGTCCCAAACTGTGGGGACTCTGCCCTATTCCACCTTGGGCCGTTCCATCACACTACAGGGAGAGGCGGTATAGTATAGTGGTTGAGAGCCTGAACTCTGGTGCTTTGAGTTCCAATCCAAGCTCTGTCACTTACAAGCTCCGTGACCTTGGGCATGTTACTCATCTCCTCTGTGCCTCAGGTTCTTCACGTGTAGAATAGTAGTAATCATACCTCCTACCATATAGGGTTGTTGAAACGGCCAAATCGGTTTGTATATGCAAAGCGTGTAGGACATTTAAACCTGCAAGCTAAGTGAAGCAGCACCAGAGGAATATCTCCTGCCCTCAGAGGTGTTCAGGGACACTCGGAAGGCTGACTTTACCAGCTTTATTGGCTTGATTTCATTTGACATGACACGATATCTCATCTCCTTCCTACTAAACTTTTGTCATCAAATTTTACATATAGAACATGCTGTTTTCTTCATTATGTTGCAAGCATGGGCTTCTCAAGTTTATATTTTTTCTTCATGCGGATCAGGTGAAGTTTAGGCCCCACATTTCCTCACCACTGGCAACCGTTGTTGGCCAGTGGAGGAGTCTAGTGGAGGTAGTACAAGAGTGGAAGTGTCATCTGGGTGCAGTGGCTCACGCCCACCTGTAATCCTATACTTTGAGAGGCCGAGGCAGGAAGACCACTTGAGTTCCGGGGATTGAGACCAGCGTGGGCAACGTAGTGAGACCTCATCTCTACAAATTTTTTTTATATATATATGTGGTATATATATGATATCTATCCATATATGTATATCATATATATGATATATATCTTATATATGTATATCATATACATATGTTTTTGAAACAGTGTTTCTCTTCTGTCACCCCAGACTGGAGTGCAATGGGGTGATCTCGGCTTACTGCAACCTCTGCCTCCTGTGCTCCAGTGATTCTCCTGCCTTAACCTCCCAAGTAGCTGGTACTACAGGCACATACCACTGACCTGGCTTATTTTTGTATTTTTTTGTAGAGATGGGTTTTTGCCATGTTGCCTAGGCTGGTCTCAAACTCTGACCTCAACTGATCCACCCACTTCTGCCTCCCAAAGTACTGAGATTACAGGCGTGAACCACTACGCCGGGACTACAATTTTTTTTTTTTTTTAAAGAATGGAAGTGTGTAGAGTATGGTTGTGTCAGGAATTGACAATGGCTGTACTAGGCTACTGGATCTTTGGTCCAATTACATTCAGAAGGAAAGGCTTCAGAGAAATCAATCCCAAATCCAAAGTCCCATTGGTCACCATCCCCTGTGTTACCTTGCCTATCTCTAACCACTTGACTTCCAGGCAGTTCATGAGGGACTCAGACAGGATAGCTGGGAAGTAATTCCCCTGGATGCTACATTGTCCAGCAGAGCTTCCTGTGAGTGTTTGCCTAAGATTTCCTTTTTATGACCCACATAGGTCATACCTACTAAAATCACAGTGGCCCTGCCACAGGCCTAGGAACAAAGAAGCCTTGTTCATCCATTTGTCCCTGTGTCACAGTAGAGCCCAAGTTTCTCTTTGTGGAGAATTCTGGCTCTATCCACAAACTTGGTGAGGGCAACCTCTACTAGTGTATTTCTGCAGAGGACATGGGACAGGACGGGACTCTGATTGAATCCATAGTAAAGCTAAGTCAGGGCTACCACAGTAGGGATGCAAGCTCTTCAGGCCTTGTATGTTTGTCTTTGACTCAAGCAAGCATGTCACTGACAGAGATTGAGCGGGTGTGTCAGGGCACCCTGCTGGCAACCCTGGGACTGGTGTTACCTGTGCAGACAGACCACTTTTGGATCTGCATAGCGGGCCCTAAGGGTGGAAGCAGCACAGAGAAGCACAGGCCCAGTGGGATGGTTTCCCACAGTTACTGTGTGGCGTCATACTCACTTGCCTGCAGTTCTGCCTGGTGCAGCTGGAGGTGGCAATTAGCTTGTTGTCCCTGCTGGAGAATTTTAGTCCCCCCCACCTCCACCTGAGGCTGAAGAATCATATTGCTTTCAGGGCATACTTTCCAAAAAGTGTGGCCTCTGTTGGCCTTGTTATTCCAGCTTGAAGGCAGGAAGCCTGCCTAGACAAAGTTAACTCCTATATACAAAGAGTCCCAGGGTAGTCTGTAGTGTGTTCTTGTCTCGGGGTAGCCCCCACTAGCTATTGAAGGCAGGCTGGTGATGTTGGGAAGGTTATATTCAGAGTGAGCTAGGATTGAAGTGACGGTGAAGTCGATTTTCATTCTGAAATGCTGGGCTCACTCTCTTAGTAGCCCAACTTGGTGTTTGCACCTGGCCTAGTAGACTCTGGAAGCAGTACCTTGCATCTCAAGGTGGGGCTGGTGATGGGAGGGGTGTGGAAATGGAGGATCAGCTAGCAGCCTCTTTCCCATGGTACCCAGACTGGAGGGTACAGTGCAAGCATGGGGTGAGGCCAGAGAAGACCCCTGAAGAGCTTGATGCCTGAGACATCTGGGGGAAGCCCCGTCCTTCTTGCTGGATTCAGGGGTGGCAAAAGCCAAAAATTGGAGGGCTGGGTGCAGTGGCACATGCCTGTAATCCCTACACTTGGGGAGGCCAAGGCAGGAGGATCGCTTGAGATCAGCCTGGGCAACATGGCGAAATCCCGTCTCTACAGAAAAAAAAATACAAAAATTAGCTGGGCGTGGTAGTGTGGACCTGTAGTCTCTGCTACTTGGGAGGCTGAGACGGGAGGATGACTTGAGCCCAGGAGGCAGAGGTTGCAGTGAGCCGAGATGGCGCCGCTGCACTCCAGCCTGGGCAACAGAGTGAGATCCTGCCTCCAAACAACAATAACAAAAACATCGGAGGCTTCGGCTTTGGCTTTGGCTTTGGCTTCGGCTTCGGCTTCATCTATTACACAGGGACGCCTTTTCAGTGGGAAGGGAGCAGCGGTGCTGGGCTCCTACCAAGGAGACTGTCTGCTCCCTGGACTTGGGGCTGTGCCTGGCTCCTTTCTGCCCCACTCTCAGGGATATGAGTGCCTCCAAGTCCACAGGAGGTGACAGCCAGCTTGCGTGCTGGGACTGAGGCAGGGTTAGTTTCAGAGCACTTTTTTCATAAGGGTGCTTATTCTTCCTCAGGGCCTTGGCGGATTATGAGGGGAAGAATGTGGCCACCAAGGTCAGAGAGGCGTGGCAGGAGAGGCCTGGAGCCCCAGGAGGTGGCCAAGGAGACCCAGCTGTACCCACTCAGCAACCTGCAGATCCCAGCACCCCAGAGCGGCAGAACAGCCCCAGCGGATATGAGCAACTTGTCAGACGAGAGAGCTGTGGCAGCAGGTAAGGGCTGAGCTGCAGCGGACTCTGCCTCTAGAGCCCGTGTTTTTGTTGGGGTCTGCGACCCAGGTAGGAACCACTTGCCCACACCCTGTGCCAATACCCAACACATTGCACACCCAGGTGCCTGTTCTGTAAGTGGGTCATGGTGGTGATTCCCTGGTCCTAGAGCAGTGTCATCAGGCTTCTTGTGGCTCAAGGGGCCGGGAGGGGACTGTGATAGGAGGATGTGTCTGTCCCCAGGTGTGAGAAGCCCTGGCTAATTCCCAATGCATGGGGCAGGAAGGAAGGCTGTCTCTCAGAGTACAGGTGCTCTACAGGTGGGGGTCCTGGGCAGAGTGAGGGCAATTTGTGTGGTGTGCATAAAATGCCATTGTCAGAGAAGGACAGAGTGTGAAAGAGCAAAAAAGAAAGAGGGTACAAGTGCAAAAGAGTGACGGAGTGAAGCAGAGAGAGAGAGAGGCCAGAGGGAGAGAAAGGGAGCATGGGTAAGCAGGCATGAGAGAGTGACACAGGATGTGACTGGCCATGTGTTGATGTGTGCCAGCGTGCATGAGCAGGAGGACAAGCATGCCTGTTACTGGAGCTGACCACGTGGCATTGGTGTGAGAATTTCAAGTCAGGCTCTCTTGAAGGCATCTCGCCTGCCAGCGCAAACACTGCATGTCCATGCAGCTCTGGACACGTCAATAGACCAGTGATTCCAGGGGTGCAAAGCGAACAGTTTCTTAAACAAGACAGAAATGTAGAAGGAGAGAGCTAAGACTCATATTGCCCCAAGAGAGGAGCTGGTGGAGTCCAGCAGGGTATTTGCTGTGGGGAGCAGGTGGGGCCTGGGGCTCCTTTTGCAGGGATGAAAGAAACACAGTTATCTGCCTTCTTTGTTCTGGGGCTTCTTGTACCACAGAGGTTCCATAATTATTAATAGTTAGATAGGGAGGTTATTTTTAGGGCCTGGCTCAACTGTTAGATAACAAGTTTTACCTTCTAAGAATATCTAGCCCATCTTTGACTCCTTGGCCCCAGGCCCTGGAAAGGCCCAGTCCAAAAACAGAGTGAACAACCTTGCACTTCCTGTCACATCGTGTGGCTTCTGGAACTAGTCAGTGTTCCATGCAGTGAAGGGATATAAAAAGTGGGCTTGTGGATGAAGGAGGACGTGAGTGGTTCTGGGCTTTGTTTTTGTTTTGCAGGGGGAGTGTCAAGAAAGGCTTTCTTTACAGGGAGAGTGATGTTGGAGCTGGGTCTGGAAGGCTGAGGGAGATTTTGCCAGATGGATGTGCTTGGGAAGGCATTCCAAGTAGAGGCTCACAAAGTGTATAGGGAACATCCAGTCAGTAGCCATCACAAAGGAGGGTTAATCCAGCCTGGCTTGGCAGGAAGCACTGAGTAGGGGCTGGGCAGGCACCTGCTCCTAGGCTGAGGAGTGTGACCCACGTCCTGAGGGCCCTGGGAGCCACTGATGGTTTTCCTGCAGGAGAGTGCCACAGCCAGACTTGAGTCCAAAAAAGATCCCTCCATTGCCCTGTGGAGGACCAGGCCAGAGGCCTTATTGGAGGCTGTTTGTTTACACCAGGGCTGAGGTGATAAGGCTGCAAGTATTTTTGACTTATTAAAGGTAAAAGTGGGCTTGGCGTGGTGGCTCATGCCTGTAATCCCAGCACTTTGGGAGGCCGAGGTGGCAGTATTGCTTGAGCCCAGGAGTTTGAGACTAGCCTGGGCAATATAGCGAGACCCCGTTTCTACAAAAAATTTAAGAACATTAGCCAGGTGCGGTGGCACATGCCTGTAGTATCAGCTACTTGGGAGGCTGAGGTGGGAGGATTGTTTGAGCCTGGGATGTCAAGGATACAGGAAGCCATGTTCCTGCCACTGCACTCCAGCCAGGGTAACAAAACAAGATCCTGTCTCCAAAATAAAAATTAAAAAAATAAAGTAACAGTGAGGGAAAAGCCAAGGTTTCTTCCCAGATTTCAGGGCTAGGCAACTAGATGGGTGGTGACAGGAACTAGCGGGGGGTAAGGAGTTTGGGGGCAGGCCTGCTGAGAGATGCAGAGAGATGATAAGGTCATTGGGCCATGCCGAATGAGAAGTGCCTGTAGGGGGCTCCAGCCAATGATGTCCAGTAGATTACTGAGTAAACAAATCTGGAGTTGAGCAAAGATCTGACCTGGGGCTAGAGAGCTGGGAGTTGTCAGCTCATAGGAAGTCGCTGAAGGGAATGGATGAGGTTGCCTGGAGAATGCCTTTGGAAGGCAGTGTGTACAAAGCATGTATTCTCGACTTTTCTCTGCAAGCTTCCAGGGCCACTTGTCCAGCTAGGCCCTTGGCTGGGTGGGTAAGTCCACGTGGTTCACGGGTGCTGAGGGAGCCTTCTTTTTGGGGTGTACGTCTAAAGCCACCTGCTTCATCAGCTGACATTTATCTCCATTTTCTGCTCTTCTTTTGTCTCAAAAAGAAAAAGAGGGGATATTAATTATTGATCCCCTAAAACCCTAGCTGAATATATAAAATGAAAAGAAGTAACAATATGAGAGAAGCAAAGGCAGATGGACCATAATTCTGAAAAGTAATACCAAAAGGTCTTAAGGAGGAAGAGGAGCTACAGAGAGGTATTGAGAAGGACAATTTTGAATAAATGGAAGAATTAGGAAAGACGACCGTCATGGAAACCAAGCCATGCTGAGCTAACTTTCCAGTGTGCTGTGTATCCTGAAGTAGGCCCATCAGATCTGGCTATGTAGAACTCATGACTACTTTGAGGGGAGTAGGTTGGGGCAGTGGGAAAGGCTGTAGTTGGATTATAATGGATTGAGGAGGGAGCGAAGGATAAGCAGGTGCAGTTGGTGGGGTACACATTCTGAAACTGGCCATGACGTGATGGATGTGGGAGGGGTGAGCAGATAACTACAGCTACAAGATAACGGGGAAGGTTTCCTATAGGTGAAAGCAACGTGTGCCTGTTAGGTAAAGGCTAGGCAGAGGGTGCCTACATGACCAGTACCCAGTAAAATCCTTGGACTCTGAGTCTCTAATGAATTGCCCTGGTTGACAGCATTTCACACTTGTTGTCACAACGCACTGCTGAGGGGAACTGAGTGAATCCTGTGTGACCCACTGGAAGAGGACTCTGGAAGCTTGTGCCCGGGTTTCCTCAGAAATTTGCCTTGTGTGCTTTTCTCTTTGCTGATTTTGCTTTGTATCTTTTCACTCTAATAAACCATAGCCTTGAGTGTGATGATGTGCTGTGTCCTGTGAGTTCTTCTTGTGAATCACCAAACCCAGGGATGGTCTTGGGGACCCCTGACGCAGATGGGCAGGATCAGAACTTTATGCCATAACAAGGACTTTAGATTTTCTTTCAAGGGCAAAGAGGAGTCAGGAAGGTTTGAAGCAGGGGAATGATACGGCGAGAGTATTGCTTTGCAGTGGGCTCTCCAGTGGCAGGGAGAAGAGTGGACTGAAGTGGGCAGAGTGGAGCAGGGAGAAGAGGAAGTGCTTACAGAATCCTCCCTGTAAGAAATGATAGGGCCTGGACTAGGGGACTAGCTGTGGAGATGGAGACAGACAGAACTGTAAAACAAGTAGAATAGATCCCAAATTGGATGACAGGTAAGACTTGGGAGAGCAGTGAGGGAGAGGGAGTGACAATTTAGAAAGCCACATTTCTGGTCGAGTGACTGAGTGGAGTATGTGACCCCTCCTGGCTTAGGTGGTGGCCAAAGTATCTCTAACCTGCCACTATACTGCCTGCAGCTGATTGAGCAAATGCCTGGTCCATAGAGATCCCAAGCTGACAAGGGCACCTGAGGCAAGCCTCTGGCTTTCAGGTGGAGGCCCTGCCTAGGCTGGCCTGGCCGGATTGCCCTGGCACACTGTGCTGTTTTGCTGAGGCAGACAGCAGCACTCTGCAAGTGCTCTTCTCCTGTTCCTCTTAGTGGTCTAAATCCTGTAGCATGCTGGGGTGCGACTATAGACAAATACCCTTTGCGGGCCACCTGGGTTCTCTATTTGCAGTCTTTGGGTCTGGTCACTGGCATGGCATCTCAGTAGGCTAGGTTCATCAGGAAGGGTCAACTATGTCATGGCACCTCATGGGAAGCATTTAGAGTCAGTGGGCCAGGGGCTTAAGGGCTGCTTACTGCTAATAGTTCTAAGTAGCAAGCATTCCCTCAGTCCTAGTCTGGGCACACGCCAGGAAGAAAGCCACTAGATGCACTCTCCTAGTGGATAACTAGCCTGGGGTTCCAAGAAGGGCAGAGACAGGCAGAGTGAGAGCCTTCAGAGATGTAGGCAACGATAGTAGTAGAACTTCCAGGGAGAGTAGATGGAAAAATGGAAAAAAATCCTTGTCATTATTTTTAAATGTCTGAATTGACCAGATTAGAATCTTTGAGAGTCTAGACACTAGGGAATTCTCATGGGTGGGCCAGTTATCTCCTCCCTCACATGGGCGGAGAGTAGATAGGACCCAGCATGAGAGGACCAGAGGGCAGTCAGTGCTAAGGGTAATACCTTAGGCCATGGGAGATTGAGTTTTTCTTCAGTTTGCAAGTTTTCACTTTAATATTCCACTGTTTCCATCATTTCAGATGACTGGGGATGATAAGGACAATGTAATTTGGGGGATAAAGGAAGAACTCATTATATATCTTGGGTGACTTTACTGGGGAAATGGATTCCTTAGTCATTTGAAAGAAGTGGTAGAATTCCACATGTGGGGAATACTTGTTCTAACAAAAGCTTAATAACATTAGTGGCAATGATCCTTTTATATAAGGGAAAGCTTCAAGCCAGTGAGAAAAACATAAATAAACTAGTAAGAACATATTTATAACCATGAGATTTGGATGCAGAATAAAATCAAATTGGCAGTTAAGGAAAGGTCCTAAACATCTGTATATTAACAATATTTCATCGGTGGGCAATGTGAATTTCCCATGGAAACCACTGGCCTAGAATACACTGGATACAAATCAGAGAAGCAAAATTGCAACCAAGTTAATATTTTAAAAAATAATTGAAATGATGACTGATAACCTTGTATTGTTCTTATCTAATATAAGGCAAAGCAGCACTGGGGCTTTGATAGAGAACAATATCTCATGTGCACTGAGGACACTGAAAACCTGCTAGGAATTCTATGGAATTTCTAAAATATTTATATTAAGGATATTTTACCCATTATAGACTAATTTAGGGAAGGTTCTGCATTTTTTTTTGATTTGACAATGCTGCCAATGCAATTTATACAATATTAAATAAGACTAATTAATTTTTGCACCTTTCTTGTTACAAGGTGAAAGAGTTAATCCTTTGAGATTTTCCAGAAGGTCCCTGGCAAATCCCAAAGTCAGTTTTAGGTATGAAATATATTTAAGGTTTGATTGTGGGAAGGCAAATGTTAAGAGTTGTCAGGGGTTCTTAAACATTGGATTGAATAGCATTATGGGTTAGTGAGAAATACTACTTGGTTAGCTAGTGAATCAGAGTTATACAAATTTTAAAGTAAACATATGAGGTAACATGATTGTAAAGAATCTTCAGTTCCTTTAAAATTGAAAAGACTTTCAAAAAATAAGGACATAATAAAGTCAACATACAGATAGGGCATTACAGTATTTTGATAAGACATAAAATCTTTGCCCCTTAGGCAGATTACTCAGAAGAAAAACAGACCATTTATAACTTTTTATTAGGGACAGACCAATGATCAAGATTTTTATTTTTTTTTTGTTTTGAGATGGAGTCTTGCTCTGTTGCCCAGGCGGGAGTGGCGCGATCACCATGTGGGCCAGGCTGGTCTTGAACTCCTGACCTCAGGTGAACTGACTCAGCCTCCCAAAGTGCTGGGATTACAGGTGTGAGCCACTGCACCTAGCCTAAGAAAATTTTGTTATTTTAACAGAGAAACCAATATTTTAATTTTATACAATTATAATATTTGATATTCTTTTTTGAAAATCTTATAAATACACTTAATAAATATTAGTTTTAGCCATGACAAATAAAATTCCTTTTCTGTGAACATTTTCTAATTTTAAAGATATGTGTTTACATTTTGTCTCACACATTTTTAAATTATTTGTCATTTTAATTGAGGACAAAGCTATTTTCTTTTTCCTTAGGAAAAGCATATTTGCATACCTTACATACAAAGTTGTTTCCCTTTGCCATTTCTGTCATTATTACTTTTAGTAGTCTCATATATATATATATACACACACATATATATATATATACACACACTTATTTGCTTATTATAATTTTAACCATTAATAACTTCTCTTTTACAGAGCAAACAGGAGGTAGGTAATTTTGAAATATCATATACCAGCATTTTGTAGCAGACTAGTAAAGCTTATGAATATACATCTCATAACTTTTTATAGTTATATACTTTATACTACCATTTTGCAGTGTGGACAAATGAACACATTTAACAGATCCAAATATAGTCACACTGTACCATAAAAAAAAAAGCAAAAAGTATATAAACCTAAAATTAGGTCTAGTGACTAAGTATTTTATCTTCTTTATAAATGATATTTAATGAATTTAGTTAACTTAATTCAGCATCAGTCTAAGGTTTTAAGTTGCCAAAAAGATTTTAGAAACTGTCTTTAAGCTTACATATTATAAAACATAATTACTGCTGAGATAAAGTTTGCCAGAATAATGACTCAGTTTGGTTAAAAGCAAATTTAAATTTTTATAATCTTAAACATGTAGTAGATATAATACTAGCTTATTCAACATGTAAACCTGTTTAAGTTTAGGAGAAATATACCCAAGTAGAGTAAAAATATATGCTTGTATTCTGTTGTATTATAGGTAATGCTCATGACTCAGACACATAGCTGTCTATTAAACTAACAATATCAAACTAGTCTTGTTTGCCAAAAGTTTACGTAAATTCTGTGAACTTGAATTTTAAAAGCATTTGGGTTAGTTTTTATAAGAATACCTTTTTTGTTGTTTACATTGAAAGTATTAGAAGTTGGTTCTTTAATTTATGAGAGTTTTATAATGATTTAATTTATATAAGTACTTATTTATCTCTAAGTCAATTAGAATAGAGGATAAGGGATTTTGTAAATTAATTTGGTAGTGCCATCTGGAGGTACTGAAATATTACACATATACAAGATACATGTATACTAAACATACAGACAGACACAAATAGAGATCTAATGGCGAGCCCTCAATGGGGGCAGGGGACCTGAAGCTCTACTGGCTCTAGGCAGTTGAGAGGCCTGAGTGGGAAGGGGAAAGCCTGCGGAAGGGTAGATAGGGGTATGTAGGAGGTAGAGGCGTGGAAGGGGACAGATGAAAAGATTCAGGGAGCTGAAGGGAAGGTCTAAAGTGGTGAAAAGAAGGGAGGAGGGATGCGGTAGGAAGATGGGAAGGGAGAATCTTAGATGAGCAAGTTTGGGGAGACCCCAGGTTCCCTAGTAAGGTCACTGAAGTTCCAAATTACCCTTCATGATTACTTTTTTTTTTTTTTTTGCCGGTTTTGGAAATACTGGACAGAATGAGTGCCATAGGGGCAGAGCATGTAGTCTGCAAGGGAGGAGGAGGAAGAGGAGGAAGGGCACCCAGTAGATTGAGAGTTACCTGTGGGAAGAGGCAGATCAAATAGAGAAAGGAGCCAGGCTGGACAGTCTTATTAGAAAGTTCTGCATACAGTCCTCATCTGGGAGCCAAAGTTTCTCTTCAGTCCTTACTGAGGAGCGGAAGGGCTTTCCTTATGCAATCTCTAGACAAGGTGTCAAGGGAAACAATGAGCTCTCACAAAAGAGCCAGGAATTTCCCACTCGAGAGTCAGGGAGTAAATCTCCACTCAAAAGGAACCAAGAAAACTTCTATCCAGGACAATTCTGGCTAAAATTGAAAAGAACCAGGAAGAGTCCTGCTCAACAGAATCAGCCCCACTCAAAAAGAGCTAGGAAGACTTCTGTCTGGGAAGATTCTTGCTCAAACAGAAAAGAACTGGGAAGAGGTCATTTAACAGAATCAAAGTAACTGAATCACAGAACCGTAAAAAGTGTCCAATAAAAACAAATACTGACTCCGGGCAGGGTGCAATAGCTCACACCTGTAATCCCAGCACTCGAGAAGCTGAGGGAGGAAGATTGCTTGAGCCCAAGAGTTAGAGACCAGCCTGGGTAACATAGTGAGACCCCTGTATCTATAAAAATTTTTAAAATTAGCCAGGCATGGTGGTGTGTGCCTGTAGTCCCAGCTACCTGGGAGGCTAGAGTGGTGGAGGATTGCTTGAGCCCAGGAGTTTGAGGCTGCAGTGAACTATTATTGCACCACTGCACTCCAGCCTGGGTGACAGAGTGAGACCCTGTGTCAAAAACAAAAAACAAATATGGATTTAGATAAAGAGAGGCTTTTATTTTATTTTATTTTTGAGACAAGTCTCGCTGTGTCACCCAGGCTGGAATGTAGGTGCCATCTCAGCTCACTGCAACCACCACCACCTGGGCTCAAGCAATTCTCCCGCCTCAGCCTCCTGAATGGTTGGAATTACAGGCATGCGCCACCATGCCCAGCTAATTTTTGAATTTTTAATAGAGATAGAGTTTCACCATGTTGCCCAGGCTGGTCTTGAACTCCTGACCCCAAGTGATTCACCCATCTTGGCCTCCCAGAGGGCTGGGATTACACACGTGAGCCACTGTGCCCGGCCAATAATTTGTTTAAAAAGACCACTGCAATAGGGATGATGCTGCAATCTTAGGACTTGCAAACATCACAAAATAATACAGAAAAAGGAGGGAGGGAGTAGTAAGTAGAGCTAGAAGCTCAGCTACTTTCAAGGGCCAGTGGGCAAGCAAAGGAGAACCTATTTGGCATGATTTGGCCAGAAATGTGTTTCCCTGCAGTCAGCTGATTCCCAGGAGAAGCTGCTAAGTGGGGCATGTTCTGCAGTTTAGCACTTACCTAGCCAGGAGCAAGCAAAGTTCAGACCCTGTGGGGAGGAGAGAAGACTGCCTAACATTCTGTCAAGGCAAAGGAGAGGGTAAAAAGCAGACAACTGTGAACACTTGATCATCCTTCAGGCAATAATCCATTCTGGGTTTCTGGCTTAAGACTCTTGAGAAACAAGGGGAAACAGCTGGTAGGAGCAGCAGGCTCACCTATATGTAGTTCCATGAGGTAGCCTTATGGACTTCTGCCACCTTCTAAAACTCAGCATGTCCCAAACCATCTTTATCAACACAGCGTCTCACCAAAAACAACCAAATAAAACAAATTAACTAATGTACTAATTCTGCATCTCCCCCTGTGTTCCTCATCTCAAAAAACTGTTATCACCTCATTGACTCAGACTCTCAACCAGGGAGATAGAAGAAATGTTTGGGGGCATGTTAAATGTGATACCTATGAGACATGTAAGAGGTGAGGTGCAGGAGGCAGGTACATGGTGATAAAAGAAAAACTTCAGCCAAATTAAATTTAAAGGAGTTTCATTGAGCAATGAACTATTTGTGAATTGGGCAGCCCCCAGAACCACAGTAGATTCACAGAGACTCCAGCGCAGCTGCATGGTAGAAGAAGATTGATAGATTAAAAAAAAGGTGGCGGGGGCGGGGGGGAATGACGTACAGAAATTGGAAGTGAGGTACAGAATGGCTGGATTGGTTACAGCTTGGGCGTATGCCTTATTTGAACACAGTTTGAACACTCAGCAGTGTATGAATGGTTGAAGTATGGCCGCTGGGATTGGCCAAGACTTAGCTATTGTTACGCGTGCATACTACTAAATTACGTTTTCAATTTTATCTCCCTATTAAGCTAGGTTACTTTTCATCCACAAGGACTCAAATATGGAAGTACGGAGTCCTTCTCAGGTCATATTTAGTTTGCTTTAACAATGGACAAATGGGACTGGAACTTTGGGGTGAGGTCTGGACTGAAAATAGGTATTTGAGAGTCTTCCATACGTCAGTGCAACTGAAGCCAGGGGGATGGGTGATATTGTTGTAGGGGCATGCATAACGTGAGAAGAAAAGACATATAGGAGCAGCACCCCATATTAAGAAGTAAGATAGAACAGGAGGAGCTTGTGAAAGAGATGAGTGAGCAGTGGCCAGTGAGGTAGGAAACCAACCAGTGTGCTGCTGTGGAAGAAAAATGTAAAAGGGAGAGTCACCAACTCTGCCAGTTAACTGGACTTAGCTGCAAGAATGTCTAGAGTAGTGTGATCTGCACAGTGATCCTGTGATTAAAGCATCCTAACCCCCCCCCAACAATTTGTTACCACCTTAGACAAGTACAGAAATTGAGAATATTTATATTTTTGTAGCACTTTGACATTGCCAGGACATGTAAGCTTGTGATCAGTAGACTTTCTGGTTGAACAGGGTAGAGAGACCAGTTCAGGTGTTGTGGTGAGTCCCATGGTGTCGAGGGCTGCACCTTAAGACCGCATGTCAGTCCCAGACAGATGGGAAAGGGAGGTCATTCAGTGCAGATAGTTTGAGAAGCAATTAATAGGTTCCATGGAATGTTGATGGTAAGAAGGGAAAGAAAAGGTGACAAGAGTGAGTGTAGACAGCTCTTTCTAAGGAGTTTGGCTGCTGGAAGGGGAAGAGAAGCAGCTGGGGTTAGGTGGGGGGAACTAAGTTTAGAGATGCTAAAAGTGTAGCAGGGGTCATGTGATCAGGTTGAGCTGCAGCACAATGAAATTCCATTTTGACTACCATTTATTAGTTGCAATTGGACTCTTACCTCAACTTTCTCATCTGTAAAAAAAGGGATGGCCGGGCACGGTGGCTCATGCCTGTAATCCCAGCACTTTGGGAGGTCGAGGCAGGCGAATTGCCTGAGCTCAGGAGTTCACGACCAACCTAGCCAACAAGGTGAAGCCCTGTCTCTACTGAAATACAAAGAATTAGCGGGGCGTGGAAGTGGGTGCCTGTAGTCCTAGTCCCAACTACTCGGGAGGCTGAGGCAGGAGAATCGCCTGAACCTGGGAGGTGGAGGTTGCAGTGAGCCGAGATCACACCACTGCACTCCAGCCTGGGCGACAGGGGAAACTCCATCTCAAAAACAAAACAAAACAAAAAAAAGATGAAAATGCGATTGCTTTCTAGTAATACTTATGACTACTTCACAATAAAGAAGACAAGAAGGTTCCAGCTGTGAAAACTACGCGGTCACAACAATAAGTGAGCGAGAGCACGCACGCGCGCTGAGATTGTACGTGCACAGGCTGGGGTGCGGTCGGCGTGAGTACGCCTGCGCGTGCCGCCATTTCCTGCAGCCGCAGACTCGGCCCGCGGTGCCCGCCGGGAAATGAGATGATCAACAAAGAAAATGGTAGTTTTGGGCAAGATCGACCTTGGAGAGGCTTTTGCTGCATCAGTCCCGGATCCTGCCGCCAGATGGCGCTAGAGGATCACAAATGGGTCTAGGGTTGTCATAACGGGCCCCACCTGAGAAATTTTGGATTCTTCTGGCCCTTCCTCCTTTTGTGGGGTCAACAGTGGATTTGGGAATCTGGCGACCAACACGTGCCCACTCCCCTACTCTTGCCCCTACCGAGCCCTCCAGGGTAGCTTGGGGGACAAGCCCCTCCCTAGATTGCCGGGTTCTTGATGAGCCTGGCCAGCGCACAGGTCTTGAGCACCATAGTCAGGGAAGAAGGCTGAATGGCTTAGGTCTTCCTAGAGAGGCCGGAGGCAGGAAAGAACTGGAGAAAGGAGAGATGGCAGTGGGAGGACGGGGACAGGAATACCAGTGTGTTTCCAACCAGAAGACTATGTCTTTTAATACCTCATTGAAGTCATCAGGTGACTTTGCCCTTGTCAGAAAGGAGCAGCACTGCTGGGGTCTTACTGAGGAGGAGACTGCCTGCTGCTTGGAGTGGCGGTTATGCCTCCTTCCTGTCTGCCCTACCCTTGGGGAGATGAGTCCCTCCAAGTCCATGAGACATGACAGCCAGCCTACCTACCATTGGAGAACAATGTCTAGTCTCGGGCACTCACTTCATAAGGGTCTTATTCTTCCTCAGCATGTTGGCTGATTCTGAGGGGAAGAATGTGGCCACCAAGGTCGGAGAGGCCTGGCAGGACAGGCCTGGAGCCCCAAGAGGTGACCAAGGAGACCCAGCTGTACCCACTCAGCAACCTGCAGATCCCAGCACCCCAGAGCAGCAGAACAGCCCCAGCGGATCTGAGCAGTTTGTTGGACGAGAGAACTGTGGCAGCAGGTAAGAGCCGAACTGCACTGGGACCTTGCCTGCTAGAGCCAGTGTTTTTGTCCAGGGCAGCAACCCAGGACAAACCCCTACACACTAGGCATGCCTGTTACCCTCTGCAGGCGAGTGTGGTTAGGAGCCAGACGGAAGCAGAGAAACCAGCATGTCAGGGGTAGATATTCATGGATTTCAGCTTGGAGCCATCGAATCTGTTAGACTAAGTCTGGCACAGAGAGGATGCACAGAGAACCATGTTGTCTGGCAGCCAGTTCAAACCTGGAAACCTGGGTCAGGGGAGGGATATAGGTTACTTTTTCCATTAACGGAGATAGAGGCTCTCTGAGCAAGGTGTGCCATGGTGTGGATGGGATTCACTGCCAGAAATAACAGCTGTACCAGTTGGATGAGCTCTTCCACTGCCATCAGCACTGGGATGGCCATGGATTTGGGCAGTAATGTAGCTCCACAGTGCTGACTCAGGGTTGCTCATTGATTGCAAGAAGTTGGCAGCAGTAGCCTGAGGAAACAGGGGCTCTGAATTTTCTGAGAGAGATCAATAACCAAGGAACAGCCAGGTACTAGAGAACAGACAGCACTAGACGCTTGTGCTTTTCTGTGAGCAGCTCAGGTCTCCCAAAGTGGTAGTTTCCTGGCTTCTGGCCTTTGTCTAGCAGTGTGGGTCCACTCCAAATTATGACGTTTGTGGTAGCTGTAAGAACTTTCGCAATTTTGAAATCCTAGGTGACTTGTAGCATATTTTTTCACATTTGAAAATAATTGAGTTTTGAAAATGTTTTTACAGGCAATCTAGTGTCAGATTTTATACATCCTGAAACATTCTGTCAATTCCCATTTCCAAAAATCCATGAAAGCTGGAGTTGTTGAACTGGAAACAGTGTGGTCTCAGGACGGGCTTCACAGCCATTGCAACATGGGCAGGGCCTAGAGGGCAGGAGAGAATGCCATGATTTGATGACATTTTACCCAATCCTGCCAGGTGAACTTCATCTTCTTCTCTATGACAGAATTTTCTGGCTCTCACATCCAGCTTTGGTCACTAGGAACCTACCTGTTGGCTCTTGCACTGGCAGGACATGTGGTAGAGGCTTCCAGTCTGAGGCAGGACTGGCTGCATTCTCAAGATGTCCTTATTTCTGGTGTTTTGTGGCTATTGTCCTGTCCACTTAACTGATTTTGACCAACTGCCTTGCTGTGACCTCTGTCCTCTCTCTGTCTCTCAGTTCCAGGTCATTCCCTTGACCAGCTTCCAGTCTTTCCTAATCTTATCCCTGCCAATGAAGTATTTTGGCTCTGCCTTCACTCTCCTGCCATGATCCATCGCTTTGATAGGGTGGCTTCGGGAACAGGGTAAGGAGAGGGCTGTGCTAGCTTCATCTTGCCGAGGAACTCAGTAAAGAAAATGTTTGCTGACCTCTTGCATTCCTCAGCTTGGCTCTGGTCTCTCAAACCTAATACATGGGATGCATGCCAGCAGTCAGCCTCAGTTTCCCTCTGGTCCTTTTCTGTGTGAGTCCTTCCTTTATCACTGCCTGGAGCTGCAGTTGATGATGGTGAAAGAAGATGTACATGTCTGTTGAGAGCTCCCTTTGTTCCCCAGATATTTTTTTCCCAAAGTGGCCATGAGTTCAGGAATAATCAGGAGCCATGGGCCGCCAGCTAGAGATGCTGCATACTAAGAGCCTCCCATGAGCAGCCATGTACACAGTGAACACGATGGCTAAGGCCCCATGCAGCCGCTCTCAGAGAGCACACGGTCTGCTAAGGAATAAGCACGATCGTAATAATCGTTAGCACCCGCTGTGTGCTGACAATGTGCAGGCACTGTTCTCCATGCCTTATGTGGACTCACTCATTTAATTCTCACACCAACTCTAGGAAGGAGGTGCTTTTATTATGGAGAAACTGAGGCAGATGGAGGTTAAGTAATTTGCCGGCAGTTTTGCAGCCAGGAAGTGGCCTAACGGAGATTAGAATCCAGAGAGAGCTCAGAGCCTATACTGTTCATCGCTATGGCATCCATACTGCCCCTCCGTTTGTTATAAGCCCAGAAAGGAAAGAAACCAGGTGCTCTGATGAAGAGGGGTTAGGGCAGGGTGTGGTAGCAAGGATGGTTAGGGAAAGCTTTTCTATCGAGGAGGAGACAGTTCAGCTGAGACCTGAAACATCTGGAGGAGCCTGCCTTCCAAAGAACCTGGGGAGAGGCATCGTGTACAAAGAAGATAGAGAGGAGGGCCTGAACGATGAGCCCTGTGCTTGGAGGGTACAGGGTGAGGTGAGCGAGGGACAGGAGCTGGGCCCTGTAGTGTCTTGTAGGTGAGGGAGAGGAGGCTATTGGGAGGGCTCCTATTGCTCACGTTGCAGTCCTGGGGGGATGCCCAGGGGATTTTTTTTTTTTTAAAGAGGTGATGTTTCACTGTGTTACCCAGGTTGTTTTTGAACTCCTAGCCTCAAGTGATCTTCCTGCCTCAGCTTCCCTAGTAGCTCCAGGGAATTTCTGTTTTACCTTGCCCCTTCAGTTCTGCTGTCCCCTTCAGTATTCTGCTGACATGGATCACAGGATACCAGACACCTGGTAGTTGTTCAGTCAGTAGGAGGTCTTCCTTCCTTTCTCTTAGAATCGATCCTTTTCTCACTCTTCGGCTCTGCATTTTATCCCCCATGTGTCTTTTCAGATTTTTGTGGGGCATCCTCTCCTATCTGGTCCACCTCCTCCAGTCTCTATGGTATATTTCTTTGTCATAGGGTGAAGCAGGAACAGGCACAGGATGGTTGGGTACACTGGGGTGAGGTAGGAGGGAAGGCCCTCAGGAAGGGCTTCCCAGAGGAGGAGGTGATGTTGTCTGCAAAGGCATATGAGAGCTTGGCAAGTCCCGGGGAACTGCAGGCTGGTCTGTATGGCTTGAGCTTGGGTGGCAAGTGATAGTTTGAGACTATGAGGCGAAAGAGCTAGGCAGATGCTAGATCATGATTGTTCTTCCCTTTGCCTACTCTTCAACTAGTTGTAATCTTGGGCATTACATTCTCTGGCAAGGGGACAATACCCCATAGCCTGGGCCAGATGCAGGCAGCCATATCTGGAGTATGATCTGAGCCGCAGCATGTTGGAGAAAACCAGAATCAGCCCAGGGCAGTGTGCACCCATAGTGCTGGCCTCAGGCCATTGGAGGGTGGGCAGACTTAAGTTGGAAGGTGCAAACAAGTGGTCAATGGTGCTGCCCAACACCATGCCCTGAACTGCAGTAGACAGCTATGGCAGCTTTGGTAATGAGGCTCATAGCCTGGAGGCAGGCAGAGTGAGAGCCAGTATGGGCTTCGCCAGAGAAAAGCTCTTTTGGGCTGCTGAGGAGGTTGGATTCCAGGCCAAGGGCTGTATCTGGCAGCTGAAGTGTGGAGGTTCAGAAAAACTTCCACACCGGTCAGTCTCCCGCCTCTGCTGGGAATGAGGTGCATCTGACTTTCCTCCTCAATGATGCCTACTTTCATTTGGTCCTCTGCCCCTTGGCCTTGTGTTCTCTAGAGAGTTCCCTGCAGGGTGGCAAAAGGAGCTGATCCTAGTAAGGGACTGTCCCATCCAGTGAGGAGGTGAGCTGGGCTGTGTCTTCCCCTTCTGTGCCCTCCTGACTGTCACATCCCTGGTGCCCCATGATTCTACTCTAACTGAGTGAGTCACAGAGGCCAAGGCCCTTGGCTGCAGTCAGGAGTTCTGCGTGGACACTGGAAGATTGGGGTCTTGCTACCGACTCACAATGTGACCTGGGACATGTCTCAACTTGCCTAGCCTGGGTTTGCTTGTCTGTAAAGTGAGGAGAAGTTCCATTTGTTGGTCTCGGAGGAACCTTCAAGAGCAGTGCTCAAGGGTTAGGCTCAGAAAAGTCTGTTTGACCCTGGAAGGTGTTAGCTCTCAGGTTGACATGCCCACCCCTCCCTTTATTTCTTTCAGGGTGAGGAGCCCCTCGAGCTGCATGGTCACCGTTACTGTCACTGCCACTTCTGAGCAGCCTCACATTTATATTCCAGCCCCCACAAGTGAATTGGACTCCAGCTCTACCACGTAAGAAGGACTATCTAGCAACCTGGGAGATGTTCCTCTGCCACTTCCTCCTTGGCAGTAAAGGACTTGGCTTTTGTTCCATGTTGCTTCCCCTTTAGTGCCTTCCCCAATTTCCAGCAGGCCGTTAGCCAAGGGGCCACACAGGACAGTGTTAGTCCCATAATATAAACTCCCATCTACAGGCCTAGACGTTCCCACACCTCCTTTTTCCTATCTCTGTAAGAGGCTGCAGTGGTACTTCCTAGTGTGCTAGTGGATGTGGCTCTGCCATCCATGATTCCTTGCTGATGTCCCTGTGGAACATGCCCGGGAAGCCAGCTCAAGTCTGTGAAGGCCAGGCGTGTGAGGAATACCTGAGGCTGGGTAATTTATAAAGAAAAGAGGTTTAATTGGCTCACAGTTTGGCAAGCTGCACAAGCATGGCACCAACAACTGCTTGGCTTCTGGTGAAGGCCTCAGGAAGCTTATAATCATGGTGGAAGCTGAAGTGGGAGCAGGACCATCACATGGCACGAGCAGGAACAAGAGTGAGGAAGGGGAGGGCCCGGACTTTGAAACAACCAGATCTTGTGTCAACTAACTGAATGAGAACTCACTTTTCACTAAGGGGATGGTGCCAGCTGTTCATACGGGATCCCCCCATGATCCCGTCACCTCCCTCCAAGCCCCATCTTCAACACTGGGAATCACATTTCAACTTGAGGTTTGTCTGTGTCTCTCACATGCCCACTGCTTCACCGGCATTCCTGGCCACCTGTCAGGGTGCAGGAAGGGATGTCACTGCAGGAAGGCTGCTCAGTGAGGTGTGTGTGTTGGGGGTGGGAGGGGGGCATATCCAAGGGGGCCTCTGCAGACATCAGGTCAGCAAGCTGGAGTGTGCAGCATGGAAATGGGGGCAAATTTGGGGCCATGCTGAGCCCAGCATGACGCAGACCTTGTTTCCAGTCATGCAGACACCAGTCCAGGATGAGGCAACCTCTAGGCCTCTGGACCCTAGGAGTGAGAATGGAGAGGTTAGATGTGAGGTGGAAATTGCGCAGTAGCTGAGTACCTTCTGAGAGGTGCTGAGTGGTAAAGACTGACAGTGTAGGATTAAAGCTTGGAGGATATCTTGGTTGTGGGTAGAGGGGAAAGATGACACAGCCCTAAAGTAGGAGTGGAAAGCCAACAGGACTGAAGTGTAGAAGTATAGAAGCCTGGGGAGAAGATGGGGGCACCGAGGTCTGCATGGAGGAAGACAGCACATTGTTATTGGTTGCAGGAAACCCCTTTCTGGGGCCCTCAGTCCAAACACAACAAGAGATGCTCATGGCCTGGGATTGTAGCCCGAGTCCACAGCAGTGCCAGTGCCTTTATCCTGGGCCTTCCCATAAGCTGTTCACTTCCTTCAAAGCAGGCTGGGTCTCCCCAGCCCTGAACCACTCCTGTGGACCAGGCCTGGTTCCCTGGAATCTTCTGGTGTACCTCTGACTTCTGCTGTGCTCCTTCTACAGCAAAGGGATTCTCTTCGTGAAGGAGTACGTGAATGCTAGTGAAGTGTCTTCTGGGAAGCCAGTATCTGCACGCTATAGCAGGTAAGAGCAGGTCCCAAACCCTTCCATGTCGGCCTTCTCCTGCCGGCTCCCATATTCTCATCCCTGCATTTCCGGTTCCTTGTCCAGGGCTTGGCTCAGAGTAGCTTCTGGGTAATTGTTGAGTGGATGAGTGATGTAGTTGCTCTGTGATGGGATTGATGCATTTTCAGGCGTTCTACTTAACTGGGCACCTTTGGGTTCTCCCTTCTGGTGAATTCATCCTGTACACCATTTTCACTGCCATTTTGTTCTGCTTGTCTTTGTTATTTTATTTTGTAGAATGCTGAGAGCACCCCTCTTGACAGAGCTGGCAGAGCCCTGGGGACAAACTAGCCCATCCTATTTCCTTTAGATTGCAGAGCTCTTCTCTTCTGCCCCCATGTTCTTTTCTGTCATGCCAGGCTGCCTCATTTGAACACACATGTGACTGCAGTTCCTGATACATGTGTGACTTTGCTGTTTAATTTTAATTAATTAATTAATTATAATTAATTTTTTTGAGATGGAGTCTTGCTCTGTTGCCCAGGCTGGAGTGCAGTGGCACCATCTCAGCTCACTGCAACCTCTGCCTCCTGGGTTCAAGTAATTCTCCTGTCTCAGCCTCCCTAGTAGCTGGGATTACAGGCACCCACCACAATGCCCAGCCAATTTTTGTATTTTAGTAGAGATGGGGTTTCACCGTGTTGGCCAGGCTGGTCTTGAATTCCTGACCTCAAGCAATCCATCTGCTGCGGCCTCCCCTTTTCATTGATCATCTTTTCATTTTCTTGCTTCGTGATGCCATGTGGAGGGGGTACTTCCATGTCACCTCAGTGTATTGCCGCCTACCACACTGAGATGAAGTCCCTTGGAATGTTTCTTATGACATGTCATCCCACTGGAGGATTTTAGTAACAGAGAGGAGCGTCCTGGCCTTATTTCAGGATTGGGCCTCTGGGGCTTCTGGACTGGCTTTCATTGGTGCTATGGAATGATGAGCATGGCTGTGGGGGTCAAGTTCAAGCCCCAGCTCAGGCCCCCCTGTTAGGATCATTTTGGACAAGATGTTCAACCTCTCTGAGCTTTGGTTTCACCATCTGTAGGCCCTTAGGGTGGTTTTTCTCAACAGCTTATTGAGTTATAATTCACCTTTTAAAGTGTACAGTCCTGAGGTTTTGGTACATTCACAGAGTTATGCAAACATCACTATCCAATTCTAGAACACCTTTGTCACCCCGAAAAGAAACCCCAAACCCATCTGCACCCCCTAATTCTGCCCCATAACTCAAGTATAGGTATTATACCAGAATGATCCCTTCTTTTTTCTCATTCCCAGTGTCTGATTTCTACTGAGTGGGCTCCTGGTGACTGTCACATTATATTATAGGCGGGGAGGAAAGCTCTGCTCTTTTCCCACTGGTCAGTGGGGTTCTCTTGGCGTATACAACCTCAGGAATCCTAGCCACCCAGCCCCGATCATCTCCCTCATTGTGAAAGGTCTCCTTTGCCCCCCCATAGAAGGGCCCTATGGCACCAAGTGATGGATGACGACTGGCATCGTAGTTATGTCTCAGCTTGTGGCCAAAGGTTAATTAGAAAATGAACTATGATAGTGATTTGGCTCTCATCTCTGCCCTCCTCTCCCCCATCACACTCCCTGCAGTGTCAGCAGCATTGAGGACTCATTCGCCATGGAGAAGAAGCCTCCATGCGGCAGCACTCCATACTCTGAGAGGTATGTTGACTTTCTTAGCATGGAGCTTGCACTTCTACAGAGGAGAAACAGGGAAGGGAGAGTTCCTGCTGAGCCTGTTTGCTTTTATCTTCTGCTTTGCAGCCTCCAATCCATTTGCAGAAAGGCGAAGGACACTACCGAAGGGTGGTGCTTCCCTTTTTGGGATATCACACTTATGACAACTAAAGCCTTTGAATTGAGCTGAGACTAGAGGGTAGATATCAACGGTGACTGAGATGGGAAGTGGTGGTGTCTGACAGCCCAGAGGACTCATGTCAGCAGGAGGGGCCCTTCAGATTAGAACCTAATCAATCACTTAATTAACTTACAAATCTGGCCAGAAGTAAAAATAAAATAACTACAAAAGAGAGGAGTGGGCAGAGAATGAGGAAAAATGGGCTGCTGGCATCAAGAAACCAGAAAGACACACAGAGCTAAGAATGCACAGTGCTATGGAGCCACGAAATTGAAAGCAGGGACAGAAAACACCTCGTTCAGCAGTTTTGAGAGCTGTCACTAGATGATGGCACAGTCACCAGACCATCTTAATGACAAAGAAATCTTGTGTTAAAATTCTTGGATTGAGGAGAAGAGAGTCTCAGAGATTGAGTTCACTCAGGCTGCTATGAAGAAAATAGATCTGGTAGAATAAGTAGCCTTCAGACCACAGTGAGCGAATATGGCAGACCCAGGACTAAACTCCAGGGCCCTGACTCCTCCCAGGTTAGGGATGTTTCTACTCTGCCATCTGGCTTCTCATTGATAGGCAGACCTAAATTCCTGTGGATGACATTCAGAGGCGAAAGCTAAATTGGGGAGGAAAAGGAAGGAAGTAAGAGAGTTAAGATAAAAAGAATCCTACCGGGCCCCAAGGGCAAACATATAGGAGCAGGCAAGACACATCAGCAGATGAAGTCTTAGCAGAGAAGGGCAGGTTGGTCAGAAACCCGAGAGTTAACCACCTACATAGGGGCAAATGGAATGAGGCTTCCACTTCTAATGGAGTGACAAATCAGATACTCTAGGGACCCCCCCTTTCCATTGCACAACTACTAAATCCAGAATCGGACATTACTGATCCATCGCTAGGCTTGGAGGAAGGAAGGGGACTCTCTAGGGACAATCTCAGTCACTTGCACACATGCATATGCACAGACACACATGCACACGCACAAAGAACAGCTGTGAGCTGGTGCTACTGGTGGTGAAAGAAGCAGGAGGAGCAGGGCTGCACTGAGGGCAAGGGTTGCCAGCAGCACTGCTGTCCAGAGTGAACCCTGGGCCAGCAGCAGGATGGTGGGCCACACTCAAGCTGCCCGTGGCACTTCTGGGTCCTCTGACAGAGCTAACGTGGATCTAGATTGGTAATGTCTCCCCGCCCCTGGGCTCCTGTCAGAAGCAGACCCAAATCTCTGGAAGAAAGTACCCTGAATTTTGGCCTGTGGCATCAGATCAAGCAGTCACTTTCAGAAAGTCCAGTCTGAGGAAGAAAAGCAGAGGTGACTCTCAGAAACAGGCATCCTGGAACTGGAAAGATGCTCAACCCTGGAGTCAGTGTCTAGAACTTGAGCACTGGATCTGAGTAGGCTGTATAGACAGAGCACGGAGAGTGGATCCAGGAGTATAGGCGGGGGCAGGGCTCCGCTGACCCAGGCATGAAGAGAAGGGCCATCAAGCCAGGGGGCCAGGCAGGGCACACAATGACATGTCTCCTGTAGCAGAAGGCATTGGTCTTCCTGCTCTAGAAGGTAGCAGGCCCCAGTGGATATTCTAAGCAGAAGGTCGGGGGAGGCAAACTGTCTGGAATAAGCGTCACATCAGGACACCTACAGGAGACATTGTCATTGTGAGCTGGAAAAAGATGCATGACTAGTTTTTAGAAATGATGCAGAGGTCTACAGCAGGCTGAGAACTGATCTGCACACCACAGAAAACGATGGCAGCCTGGAGATCCTGACAGCAAACCTGGGCCTGGCTGCACCAAACCAGAAGGTCTGGCTGTGTCACATCAGAGGTCTGTACACCAGCCTGACCACCGGGTTATTGTTCTTCATCTCACAGGACAACTGGAGGGATCTGTACTTACTGCAACCATGAGATCCGAGACTGTCCAAAGATTACCCTAGAACATCTTGGCATCTGCTGCCATGAATATTGCTTTAAGGTAAGAAAGAGGTGGAAGACACCTTGAGCTAGGCAGTAACGTCCTGATCATGTGCTGCTAAGGACGTTTTCTAGAGTGCAGGAGTGTTACAGGTTCAGAGAATGCAGAGAAGGCTTGATCTCCATATACAATTGCAGATAGTCACAGAAGCTTTGCACACCTAGGAGCTGAATGAGCTTCCAAGTCTAAGAGAGTAGATGAATGTTGGTGATTCCGCATACTTAGTACTGTAGGGGAGACAAAAGTGGTCTTTTCAGGAAAGACTATTCCTGGCAGAGGGCCAGCAAGTGCAAAGGCCCTGGGGCAGAAGCACTAGAGTGTTCTAGCTTTCATGGGAGAATGGCATGAGTGACAGGGTGGCTAGATCATGTAGGCCTTGGCGGGCACAGAGTTTGAATTTTATTCTGAATGCCATTGGGGTCCCCATTCTCTATGATGTATGGCACTTTGTAACCCCAGGTTGTTGGTTCCAGTCCATTTAGGGGGTCACCTCTAGGTGCAGTGAAAAAAAACAACCCTCTCCTTTGCCTTGACAGAATGTTAGGCAGTCTTCTCTCCTCCCCAGAGGGCCTGAACTTTGCTTGCTCCTGGCTAAGTAAGTGCTAAAATGCAGAACATGCCCCACTTCGCAGCTTCTCCTGGGAATCGGCTGACTGCAGGGAAACACATTTCTGGTCAAATCATGCCAAATAGGTTCCCCTTTGCTTGCCCACTGGCCCTTGAAAGTAGCTGAGCTTCTAGCTCTACTTACTACTCCCTCCCTCCTTTTTCTGTATTATTTTGTGATGTTTGCAAGTCGTGAGGTCCAGGATGTGCCATAGGCTCACAGCATCTGCTCACCCACCTTGTTCAGGCATCTCCTTCCCACTTCACTCATTTCTCTTGCTTTGCTTTGTGTGTTGACCTCCAGCTTGCTTTTTCTTTCAGTGTGGGATTTGCAGTAAACCGATGGGCGATCTCCTGGATCAGATCTTCATTCACCGTGACACCATTCACTGTGGGAAATGCTATGAGAAGCTCTTCTAGGTGGGTGCTGGCACTGCAAAGGACAAGTGGCCACAAGAGACTCATTAAGGAGTAGAGATGTGCCCCAGTCTCTCCTGGAGTCAGCCTCAGACACAGCTATCTTTCTTGGCTCTCCCTTATGTTTGGGGGCCCTATGTCTTCATGTCCTTATGCCTTGTGATATTTTGAGATCTTAGGTGGCATGGACAAAGGCCCTCTATGAGGACACTTCCAAATCACACCTTCCATCCAGCACCTGAGCCAAGCCCTCTAGCTGCCCTGGGATGCTCGCTGGGCCGCTGTTGTTAGCCCCATTTTGCAACAAGGAAATAAAGATGTAGAACGGGAGGGGACCTGGAGAAACCAAGGTAGAATCAGGATCTCACCCCAGGTCTTTGGATTCTTGTCCAGGGCTCTCAGTTCACTGTTGCTTGCATAGCTTCAGATCAGTACTGCATAGCCACGGTGCTCAGTGAAGCAAGCCTCTGGGTCACATTATGAGAACTGCCTGAAGACGTGTGTTTGCATGCTCATAGCCAGTGGAATTTATCACAGTGTCTGAGCACAGAGCAGAATATATCCCTTGAAGGCAGTCGGGATCAATAGCAAACAGGCTTTCCACTAGCTCCATGCTGATGGTCTTCTCTCCAGAAGACACCTTGAGCTAGGTGGTAACTCCTGATCACTGGAGCAGTCACCCACCCTGAGGGCCTCTGGCTGATGTGTTTCTAGTCTCATGGCTACTTCTGTTTTCTTTTAGCCCCCCCCCGATCCCTGGGCTGATCAGAAGCTGATGACTCTGGACAAGTTTGGCTGTCCCCAGTTTTGCCCCAAGTTGCTGTCTCCCCTTCCCTCACCTCCTCCCACCCTGTTTGATTTCTTCATGCTTTTGCCCTTCTTAAGTTGAAGTTGCATACATCCAATATCGTATCTTAATGATGCTATGGTAATTGCTTGTGTGTATAGCTTCTCATAGCTTAGAAAGCACTTTACATCCATGATCTCATTTCAGGCTCAACCAAACAGGATCAAACAAGAATTCCATCTTCGCTTCCCTAAGACAGATTAGCTTTCTAATGAGTTTAGGTGGGTGGAAGTGTAGGGTTCAGTGTGTCCTGACTCCCTTCAGGCTTATGATGGGCCAAGTTGAAGACTGTTGATGATCCCTGATGGGTAAATTGCAGACATTGAATGCTAGGGATTGGTATAGGCTAGTGTTTAGCTTGTCTATTTGCCATATCTATTTTTTTTTAAATTTCCATACACTTGTAAAAGTAGTTAGTTGCTTTTGATTGACTTATATAGCAGTTTTTCATTTTGTCTTCTACCTACCTTTCACTATATTTGAGTGTTCCCTTACAGGTATGTTGGCATGTGTTGGAAAATTTACACAATTAGGTTTAAATTCAGTAGGATATGATTTTAGGATGCTACTGATCAAAGTGATATCTGTGTCTGTTGGAATCTTGATAGTTGATTAATTTGCCCTCAATTCTTCTCCCTGAACTTTACACATAAATCTTCCCAAGTGGGTGTTAGGGTGTGTAGATCCCAGCAGGATTAAGGAGGGGGAAAAGCAACTAACATTTCTTGAGCCTGTACCGCATACCAGGCACTGTCACAAAGTGATGGCATTAATCCCCATGATAATCCTGTGAAGGCGATATTCTCATCCCATCTTAGAGATGAGGATATTGGAACTCGGAGAGGTGGCCATTGCATTGTGCAGAACTCTACAGAGCCTGTGCTCTTCCCAGAGCAGCAGCCACAAAAGCAAGCATTGATTTTGTGCTCAGTGTGTGCCAAGCACTGTGCAGAGGGTACATAGTTCCTGCCAGGTTAACACCCTCCCTTCAGGCCTCCTGAAAACATAGGCTTGCAAAGAGCAGAAGGTGTGAAATCATACTCTTCCTCTGGGCATCCTGGATCCCTGAATTATCCCCACCTCTCAAGAAGTACTTCAAGGGTCAAGCTGCCCCTTTCCCTCCCCTCCACCCATGAAAATGCCTCCAAACTGAGATGCTTTCAGCTGAGAACAGATTTGACTCATAGACATTACCAAAGAGGAGCTTGTGAATCCAGGAAAAGCTCCAGGGGGCTAGCTTATCTGAGCAGAGAGCTTTCAGTGACCCATTTTCCTGTCTAGACTCTGCCTCAAGCTAGTGGCAGCTGCTGGGGCCCCAGGTACTTGGGACATGGAAACTCGTTGGATGGCTGGGCAGATGCAAGCCTGTTCATGCAGTCAGCCAACCCTCTGCTCAGGTGCAGCTGGACTCTGCCATCTGTGGGCCCAGCATCACTCTGTAAGTTCCTTGAAAGGAAGAACAACCTTAGAGTATTTCTGATATAAAATGAGGGCCTGTTCTCTTGATTTAATTATAAAATGTCTACGTCTTTCTCCAGTTTCTAAGCCTTATGCACATTGGCTTGTGGACTTGTTCTTCCTGCCAAATGATCAGAGAGAAACATTCCATTTATTTGTATCAGATTTCCTCTGGAGGGCGTGTACCCACACTAAATAGCAACTGCTCTTCCTCAACTGTAGTCCCCAACATCAGACTTGGCACGTGGTGGACACTAACACACAGTTACTAAATGAATGAGTGAAGGGAAGAAAAGTCACCCTGTCGGTGAGAGGTGCTATCCCTGAGTCTCAGTGCAGGCCCAGTGGATGAAAGGCAAGATAAAGAGGCCCAAGATAGGCTGGCTTCCCCCATTCAAGGTATAGTCTGCCTTTAAGGGAGTTTTAGAACCAACATGCAAGATATGCAAAGAAATCTTGCAAGAGCATTATTGACTTAGACCCAAAACAGCCTCTCTCATGTCTAAAAAGGCACAGCATTTTGCAAATCTGAGGAAGAGGGATGGTTGCATTACATTTTTGCTTCTTTTTAATTGCTTAGTGTTTCTAATCATACTTAATCCGTATTAATGTGCACAATTATAATAAATGGTAAGATATTACATGTGTCAAAGTTTTCTTTTTAAGTGTAATAACTTGGTGTATTCAGCTGTGTGATTTCTTTATTCCTATTTCCTGAAGCCATTCTCTGTACAAAAGTAAACAAGTACTTAATAGCAAGATCTGTACACTAGGCATGCGCAGGAACTGTGGAATTCTAGACTCATGAAATATTAATGAAGAATATTGTATTGTGGCGGGGGCGGGGGGGCATCTATCCTCCTCATCGTTACCACTGCAGACAGCCAGCCACCTAGTTGTTAGTGCCCACTTCCAGTGACCAGGAGCTCAGTTCCTTACAAACCCCTGCTGTCTGTGGACAGCCTTGGTTTTAGGAGATGCATTCTTCAGTTGAGTTAAAGTCCATTTCTGTATGTCACCCACTGGTGGTCTTTAATCCCTCTGCTAGATGCCAGCCCTTAAAATAGATGAAAATGCTTCTCAGATTCTGTCTTGGTCAACTCTTCTCACATTTAAACACCCCTGGTCCCTCCAACTCTTCCTTGACAGTAATTCTGAATACACATCTCTCAAAGGTCCTCCTCAAAGGTGACCCCAACACACACTCCAACTCATTCCTCTAGATGTGTACCAATGTAATCTGCATGCGATCCAAGTCTTGATTCAACCCAGGGACAGGAAAGGGTGATCAGGAAGCCCAAAGATAGACATAATACCGAGAACTCCTACCACTGAGTAGGGGCCTTGGGGCCATTGGACTAGTGTTCCTCTAGCTATTTTCTCACCCCAACCTTCGCCTTCATCTTGTTACAATGGGAAGGAAGGAAGAGCTTTTACTAATTCAAAAGACAAGGACTGCAACAGTAGCTCCTAACTAGGTATTTGTAGGACTCTTAATTGGTGACAGTGTGTGACACAAAGACCTAAAGGAAAAATAGGGAGTGTCATTGTGAAACAGCAAGTCGATCCTAGTGTTGTGCCTCCTCTGTTACCACGACGACTCCTTCCTGTCCCGAGTTTGTATCTGTGATGGTCCCCTGCCCATGCATCTCTATGTCCTCTAGGGACTGCTCCTTGCTTATGGTTGTGTTCAGCCTGTGAATTTTTCTCCCCAGAATGTATTCCTCTTGTGAAACTTCTGTGCACAGTATCTTCTGCCTGTGAAGGTCCCACACCTGCCTCTGAATGCCTTCTTCCCACTGTCCTCTGCCTCCTAATATCTTGTGCTCCTAGCTCCTTGCACAGTGCATTCTACCTGCAGATGCCTTCTGCTCTCTGATCTCTGCTGCTGAGTTCGTTCGTCACCTAGGGCTCAGCCAGTGAGGCCTATCTGCACAAGGGCTTTTGCCTTTAACTGCCCTTGCCATAGTGTGCTTTGCTTCGTTAGTCTTACTTAAGGTCTGTTGATTTTGTTGTTTCTAAAGAACCACATTGACTTTTTAAAAAAATCATTTTATTGATACCTTTAGATTATTTTCTACTCTCTGTTTCATTAATGTTGCCTTTAATCTTTGTCATTTCTTCCCTTCTACTTGGTTTGAATTTACTTTGCTCTTCTTTTTCTAGTTCCTTTAAGGTATAAAGTTAGGTTGAGATCCTTCTTTCTTTCATTTTTTTTTTTTGGGGACAGGGTAAGACCCTGTTCCCAGGCTGGTGTGCAGTGGCACAATCATGGCTCACTGCAGCCTTGACCTCCTGGGCACAGGTAATCCTGCCACTTAAGCCTCCTGAGTAGCTGGGACTACAGGCACGTGCCACCATGCCTGGCTAATTTTTTCCTTTGAATTTTTTTTAGAGGTGGAGTTTGGCCATGTTGCCCAGGCCAGTCTACAACTCCTGGACTCAAGCAATCTTCCCATCTTGACCTCCCAAAGTGCTAGGATTACAGGTGTGAGCCACCATGCCCGGCCAAGATCTTTCTTCTTGAATGTATGCATTTATAGCTAGAAATTGTTCTCTGAGCACTTCTCTAGCTACATGTTGTGTTTTCCTTTTCATTCATCTCAAAGGTTTTCTAATTCTCCTTATCGCTTCTTATTTGATCCACTGGTTATTTTGGAGTTTGTTGTTTAATGTGGGTTCCCCAGATTTCCTTCAGTTATCAGTTTCTAATTTCATTCCATTATGGTAGGTTAACACACTTTGCATAACTTCAACATTTTAAAATTTGTGGAGGCTTGTTTTATAGCCTAGTGTTTTGCTGTGAATGTGTTCTTCATGGGGTTCTTCCTGCACAGCTGTGGTCACTGCCTGTGACTACTCTGCACTCTGCCCTCTGCCTTCACAGCCTCTCTGAATAATGCACCCTGCTTGAGAATTGCCTCTCCCTCTCTCTGAAAGCCTGCTGCACATTGCTTTTCATTTCTGAGGCCCACCGTACACTGTGCTCCACATCGTGCAAGCTGTCCAGTTGTGAGCTTGGTGTGACCTGGCATGCATAATGCTTGGCTGCCAGATCACCTCCTTCTCATGTCCTCTGCCTGAAGTGCCCTTGGCAGATCCCCCTGCTTCAGTATCTCCTCCCACAAATGTCTTCTGCCCATTGATGCCTTCTTCTGTTCAGCACCTTGATGTGCCAGTTGGTCACTTAATCACGCAACAAGCATTGATTGGATATCTACCTGTGTGCCAGACGTGGGAGCCCCAGTAAAGTAGACTCAGTTTGTATTTCTGTGGAGCTCACAGTGTAAGAGGACAGAAGAGTAAACCAAACATCCCACAACAAAATACTGTTGTGATAAGTGCTCTGAGCAAAACATACAGGGTATATTTTGGAGACAGGGTCAAGGCCCTCACTGCAGCCTTGACCTATAAGCTATAATATAGTGACCTACTCTGGGCTGCTTGGTTATTGGGGGAACCCACCCCCAATATTTCAACATAGGTTCTTTCTATTTTCCGTAAGTGTCGGCCAGCTGATAAATAAAGAGAAAGAATACAAGGAGAGGAATTTTACAGCTGGGCTTCTGGGGGTGACATGAGGTGGGCACTGTGATGCCTACCTGAGCCACAAAACCAGCAAGTTTTTATTAAGAATTTCAAAAAAGGAGGGGGTGTATGAACAGGGAGTAGGTCACATGCTTTAAGGGGCAAAAAACAGAGCAAAGATCACATGCTTCTGAGCAAACAGGGCAAGGACAAAATCAGAATTCCTGATAAGGGTCTGTGTTCAGCAGTGCATGTATTGTCTTGATAAACATCTTAACAGAAAACAGGGTTCGAGAGCAGAGAACTGGTCTGACCTCAAATTTACCAGGGCTGGGGTTTCCCAATCCTAGTAAGCCTGAGGGTACTGCAGGAGACCAGGGTGTATTTCAGTCCTTATCTCAACTGCATAAGACAGACACTCCCAGAGTGGCAGTTTATAGACCTCCCCCCAGGAATGCATTCCTTTCCCAGGGTCTTAATTATTAATATTCCTTGCTAGGAAAATAATTTAGCAATATCTTCCCTACTTGCACGTCCATTTATAGGCTCTCTGCAAGAAGAAAAATATGGCTCTATTCTGCCCGACCCCGCAGGCAGTCAGACCTTATGGTTGTCTTCCCGTGTTCCCTAAAAATCACTGTTATTCTGTTCTTTTTCAAGATGCACTGATTTCATATTGTTCAAACACACGTTTTACAATCAGTTTGTACAGTTAACACAATAGTGGTCCTGAGGTGATGTACATTCTCAGCTTACAAAGATAACAGGATTAAGAGATTAAAGTAAAAACAGGCATAAGAAATTATAAAAGTATTAATTTTGGGAGCTGATAAATGTCCATATTAAAATGAAATCTTCACAATTTATGTTCCTCTGCTGCGACTCCAGCCGGTCCCTCTGTTCAGGGTCCCTGACTTCCCATAACATCTCTCCCTTTCTTTTTGAAGATAACAAGATTAAGAGATTAAAGTAAAGACAGGCTTAAGAAATTATAGAAATATTTATTTTGGGAACTGATAAATGTCCATATTAAAATGAAATCTTCACAATTTATGTTCCTCTGCCGTGGCTCCAGCCAGTCCCTCCATTCAGGGTCCCTGACTTCCTGCAACACTTGGTCAGGGAAGCTTTTTTGCATTTTTGGTTTCAGAGACAGACTCTTACTCTGTTACCCAGTCTGGAGAGCAGTGGCATGATCGTAGCTCACTACAACCTCAAACTCCTGGGCTCAAGGCTCAACCACCGGAGTTGCTGAGACTACAGATGCACATGCCACCACATCTAACAGAGAAGCTTTTCACAAGGACATGATATTTGGCTTTAGTATGAATTTGCTATACAAAAGGAGGCTATCTTTCAGCCCCTCTTTAATGTTCCCCTACACTCAGCTCCGCCCCTCAAGGCTACTCGCTCTCCTTGTATGGTGTGTCAAGCCTTCTGTGGGGCACTGGGGATACATCAGTGAGCAAGACAGACAATCTGTGAATTTGTGGAGTGACCATCTCATGGGGAGAAAGACAAAGCAACAATCCTATTTCAGTAGCAATAGCTAAAGGAGCACAGAGGTGTGTCACCTGGATTTCTGGGGCTAAAGATGGTATTCTAGGGGAGGTGACCTCTGAACTGAAACTTGAAGGATGAGGAAGAATCATTCGTTCATTCATTCATTCATTTAATAATTTAAATATTTCCTGAGCACCCACTGTGGGCCACACACTATAGTAGGCACTGAGGACACACCAGTGACAAATCAGACAAGGACCCTGTCCTTCTGGTCAATGATGGGAGGCAGGTGCTAAATAAACATGAAAGCCTTTACTCTCTTCATTTTCTTTTGAACCCATTTCTTTCAGGCTCTCACCTCCACCATGGTACTAAAAATGCTGGTGCTAAGGTCCCCAATGACCTCCACATTGCTAGACCCTATGCACACTTCTCAGGCCTCATCAACTGAGCAGCAGCATTTGGTCCAGTGGGCATGTATTAGTTTGTTCTCACACTGCTATAAAGAAATACCCGAGACTGGGTAATTAATAAAGGAAAGAGGTTTAATTGACTCACAGTTCCACGTGGCTGGGGAGGCCTCAGGAAACTTACAATCATGGCAGAAGGCAATGGGGATGCAGGCACCTTCTTCACAAGGCTGCAGGAGAGAGAAGTGCAAGCAGGGGAAATGCCAACACTTATAAAGCCATCAGATCTCTGAGAACTCACTATCACGAGAACAGCATGGAGGGAACTGCCCCCATTATCCAGTCACCTCCCTCCCTCAACATGTGGGGATTATGGGTCCTTCCCTTGACATGTGGGGATTATAATTCGAGATTAGAATTGGATGGGGACCATATCAGGTCTATTCCCTTTGCTAGGCCTCTCAGTCCATTCTGCCTTTCCTTCCACCTCACTGGTCACTCCTTTTCTATCTCCATTACTGGTTGTTTCTCATCACCCCATTCTCTCAACTTTGGAGTACTCCAAGACTTTGTTCTTGGACCCCTTCGCTTTTCTATCTGCACTCACTGCGTTGTACCACTGGGGTCCAGGCTTCAACATAGTATACACTGCCTCTTTCTGGAATTGCAGCTGCTCCAGCCCATGTCATCTTCCTGAACTTCAGACTTGTGTTTCAACTTTCCACAGCTCATTTCCACCTGGGGGGTCTAATCGTCATCTCATACTCAACCATGGAAGCCATGCTCTATGCATTGCCATCCACAGCTCCATAAATGACAGTCCCATTCTTCAGCTTGCATAGGCCAAAACCTACACATCACCTACTGCTCTCCCACTGCAGCCCATCAGCCTAGCCTGTTAACTCTCCCTGCCAAAGAGATCCAGAGGGAAACCATTTCTCCCCACCTTCACCATAAACACATTGCCCCCTAATCCTCCATGTGAATAATTGCAGTAACCTAAGCAATCATCTTTCCTTCCTTCCCACCCTGAAGTGTACTCCAGCACGACTGCAAGAGTGAAGAGTTTGAAACTTCAATCAGATCATCTCCCTCTTCTGCTCCATACCTTCCCCAGACCTTGTTTTACTTGGACTAAAAGCCTGAGTCCTCAAGGTGGCTGGCCAAGCAGGTGCTGCTTTATCCAGCCCCCACCACCTTTCCTCCTTACACCATTCCAGGCATTCTCTGGCCTTGAACTGTGTGCTGGTTGTCTCTTCTGCCCGGAATGCTCATCTCCCAGATGCCCACGTGGCCATCTCCCTTGCGTCCTTCACATCTCTGCTCAGCTGCTACCTTCTCCCTGATACCTTCATGGATCATCCAATTTAAAATTCTGTGCACACCTCTAACACTCCTTATATCTGCTTCCTTGCTTTTTCTCTGTAGCACTTATCACAATCTAACATACTATATATTTTCTACTTATTTTATTGTTTGTATTTCCTTACTTAAATGAAATTTCTATGAGACATTTTTGTTCTTTTGCTCCACTGCTGAATTCCCAGTGCCTATAATAGTGCCCTGTACATAGTAGGTGCTCAATAAATGTTGACTAAATGAATGCATAAAATAGATGATTTCAGACAAGTTCTGTAAAATTATAAAGCAGAACGAGCTAGAGCTCTGGTCTCCACATGCTAAATATGGTCTCCACATCCCACGTTAGGTTACTTGTGTTTAAATAGAAATCAACTAAAATACATTTTATAAATCCAGTTCCTCAGTCACACTAGATCCATTTCAAGTGCTTAGTAACCACACATGGCTAGAGACTACCCTATTGGGCAGCACAGTCCTAGAATATCCCATTCCCGCAAGTTTTCCAGATCGAGGGACCAATAAAGGCAGAGGCCCTGAGATGATTTAAGAGTCAGGTGTGTTTGAGGGACTAGCCAGTGGGGCTAGAGGGTGGTAAACACACAGAAGAGTGGAGGCCAGATCATGTAGGGTTTGTAGGCCGTGGTTAGGAGTTTGAGTTTTAGTCTAAGTGATATGGGAAGCCATCCATGGCTTCTGAGCAAATAAATGATGTCATTTGATTTCTGATTTTTAAAAATCACTATGAGTTATATTTGGAGAATGGACTATAGAGGAGCAAGAGGAGAGAGAGAGGAGGCTATTATACTGCAAGTATCAGTGATGGTGGCCTGGGCAATGATGGCAGTGGTAGAGATAGAGAGAAGTGGATGGAGTTTACATGTATTTGGAAGTAGAACTGCAGTACTTGCTGATAATGGAATATGAATCTATGAGGGAAAGAGAAGTAGACAAACTGAGTCTAGGTTTGGAATCAGAGCGTCTGGGTAGATGGTGATGCCAGTATCTTGAGTGAGCTTATGAGCAGTTTGGCACTGATTGAATGGTGCAGCTTGGGAGCCAGAGTTTTGTGTTAGGAAAGTTGGTATTGAGATGTTCTGTTGCCCAAGTGGAGATGTGGGTTAGGCACTTTGACATATAAGTCTAGAGCTTAAGAGGGAACTGGGCTTAGAAGCAGCCTGTCAATGAAAGCATGGACAGGCTGAGATCACCAAGGAAGTGATGTAGATAGCAAGAGAAGAGGACCCAGGACACTGAGTCCTGGAGAGAATCAAGCAGAGAAGGAGGAACCAGAAAACTCTATTAGGAGAGGCCAGTGAAGTAGGAGGAAACCCGAAGCATGTAGTATCCCAGGAGCCAAGGGAAAAAGTGCTTCATGAAGGAAGAATAGTCACCTGGGTCAAATTCTACTGAGATGTTGGTGTAAGTAAGATGAGGACAGAGAATTGGATTCATCAAGATTCAGGTTGTTTGGTCACTTTGTTAAGAGTCCTTTCAGTAGCAGAATGGGTGAAACCAGTGTTACAGAGAATTAAGGAGAGCATGGGAGCTGAGAAAGTGTGCGTGGTAGGCGTAGACAAGTCTTCTGAGGAGCTTTCCCATGTAGTGGAACAGAAGAACAGAGTGAGAGGTAGAGGGATGTGCTAGTTAATTGCATGTGTCAACTTGACTGGGCTAAGGGATGCTCAGATAGCTGGTAAAAACATTATTTCTGGGTGTGTCTGTGAGGGTGTTTGCAGGAGAGATTAGCATTTCTATCAGTACAATGAATAAAGATCACCCTCACCAATGTAGGAAGGCATCATCCAATTGTTTGAGGGGCCAAACAGAACAAAAATATGGAGGAAGAGCAAATTCTCTTTCTCTCTCTCTCTCTCTCTCTCTCTCTCTCTAGCTCTCTCTCTCATTCTCTCGCTTTCTCTCTCTTCTTAAGCTGAAACATCTACCTTCTCTTGTCCTCAGACATCAGAGCTCCTGGATCTGAGGCTTTCAGACTCCAAGATGTACACCAATGGGCCCCACTCCCCACTCCTTCAGCTTTAGATTAGAAGTAACACCATAAACTTCCCTGGATCTCAGGCCTTTGAACTTGGACTGAATTATACCACCATCTTTCTCTATTCTACAGCTTGCAGATGGCATATCATAGAATTTGTTGGCCTCCATAATCATGTGTGCCAATTCCCAAAATAATATATCTATCATCTCCTACTGGTTTTGCTTTTCTGGAGTACTCTGATTAATGCAAATGGGAATTTGGAGGATTTGTGTCTGTCCATGTCATAGGTAAACAAGGAGAGCATTCCTGAGCCCTAACTAAGTCTTACGGGGAAGGGGTATTGTGTTAGTTTCCCAGGCCTGTCATAACAAAGTACTACAAACCGAAAGGCTTAAACAACAGAAATTGATTCTCTCACAGTTTTAGATGCCGGGAGTCCAAGACCAAGGTGTCGGCAGGCTTAGTTCTTTCTGAGGGCTGTGAGGGAAGAATCTGTTCCAGGCCTCTCTTTTTTGCTTGTAGATGGCAATCTTCTTCCTGCTTCACTTCACATTATCTTCCTTGTTTGTCTGTGTGTCCAAATTTCTTCTTCTTGTAGGAACACCTGTCATATTGGATTGGGGCCCACCATAATGCCTTCATTTAACTTTAATTACCTTTTTAAAGACTCTATCTCGAAATAAGGCCACATTCTGAGGTGCTGGAGTTAGGACTTCAACATATGGATTTTGGGTAAAATAAAATTCAGCCCACCCATAACAGTGTTTTTGTTGTTGTTGTTTTGTTTGTTTGTTGGCAATAAGTCATTTTCTGGAACACTAAAGGATGGGGGGATTTTGTAACCATTGCTGTTTTCAAGGATTACAGGGCTTGAGTAAAGTTCAACATTGTCAGCAGGCACCTGGGGCCAGGAGCAGGGCAGCCAGAGGTGCTGGAGGCCAAAGTGCTCAGGGGACTGACTACTGTGTGCAGGGACTACAGGCCTGGGAGGCAGGCTCCGCTCTGGGCTCCCTGAGGAGGGGATAGGGTCTGGAGGAATATGGTAGCCTTGAGAGTGGCTGCCTCCAAATGCCAGCTGTCTTTGGGTGGGGAAAAGCTCAAAGGGCAGAGTGTAATCCCAGGCCTAGAGCCAGCCAAGCCCCTGGGGCCCATGGCTCAGGGGACCACAGCAGCAAGGGACCAGGGTCTGCCCTGCAGGCCCAGGGAAGCAGCCAGCAGGTGCCTCTGCTTTGGCCTTTGCACAACCCACTGTGGGTGAAGGAGTCGGGGCCTGAGTGGTGGTCCAGTTTGAACAGGCAAAGAGAAAGGGGAGAGAGAAAAGGTCACATTCGACTCTTTCCAAATTATCTTGACCAGTGGGAGAGGACTTGTTCCCTGACAAAACTGAGGGTCGGGCTGCTATTTCTTGCGGTCCAATAATGAGATGCAGATGAACTGGGGAGGAAGAGAGTTTTTATTTCTGTAACTGGTTACAGAGAGAAAGCCTGGAAAATATTGCCAGACCAACTCAAAATTACAAAGTTTTCCAGAGCTTATATCCCTTCTAAGCTATATGTCTACATGTAAGTGTGCACTCATCTAAAAAGACATAAGTGATTAACTTCTTTTCATCTATAGGTAAGATTTGAGTCCTGAAGACCTCCCTCTGGAGCCTCAGTAAATTGACTTAATCTAAATGGGTCCAGGTGCTGGGGTGATGACCCTTATCTTATCTCCTGCTAAATCATGGAGGTTTGGGGAGTTCCTTTAATCTCCAATAAAGCTTGTTTGTGGAGGCCTGGTAAGTTTCTTCAGACCTTCAATAAAACGTGTTTAATCCTAAACGGGTCCTGTGAAGAATTCTTTCATCATTTTGTCATGTTTCAAGGCCCAGGAAAGGCCTAGGCAAAACTCTTGGTGGGCTTTTGTTACATTCAAGCCTTTATATAAGGGTGTTGGCTCTTTCAGCTTTTAATATTTAATTTCACCACTTGGTTAGTGCTGAAACAGTTGTTGTGGAGGCCTGTGTTAGTGATACCCGACCTGCCACAGACTGAGGGCTGGGAAAAAGGCAGCCCCCAGGGGTCTCACTCTTCTGTGCCAGGTCCTGTTCTTGTGTCTGGCAGCCAGAGGGCCCATTCCCAGAGCCCACCTAGGGCCAGCCTGCCCAGGGCATGGCCTTCTTCCTGGCATCCTGCCATGGGAGGGGCCAGGAAAGTGACTGCTCTGTGGCATCTTCATCTTCAGAAAAATGAAGATGCCACACGGCTCACTAAGAGGAGGTGATCCCAGGCCAGGAACAGGTGGAGGCCGGGAGTCCAGAAAGGCCACAGAGAGTGCTGCAGCCTGCAGGAGAAGCAGCAGGGGGTCCCAGCCGTGTTCCTAGGTTAGCCTTGTCATTCCCAATCAACTGCAATGGGACATAGACTTACGAGGCAGTGAATCGACAGGTTCTCAGATGAGCCTAAAATTAAATACAAAACATGCTGGCCCTCTACAGACCCCGGGTGCCTATCCACAGAAGGACAGGGCACAGGCCCGAGGATGGCACGTCTCTCAATCCACTGTGCTGAGGAAACAGACCTGAAGACAGGGCTTAACTCAGTCCCCACTGCTAAGGGAAAGAGCTAAGGCCACAACTCTCCCAGTCTTCTCTGATCAAAGCCGATGAGGGAGCAGGAGTTTTCTCAGTCCTCTCTGCTCGGGGGACAGACCTTAGGACATGACCTCACTCAGTACTCTCTACTCAGGAGCAATTCATAAAGGGACACCTCTCTACATACATGTCACTCAGCAAACAGGAGAACAGGAACTCTGGGTCCTCTCAGCTCAGGTGACAGGCCTGAGGATGGGACTCCTGTTGGGCCATCTTCTAAGGGGATAGATAAGAGAACAGGACCTCTCTCAATCCCATCAACTCAGGGGACAGGCCTGAGGGTGGGACCCCCCTCGGCCCATCTTCTAAGAGGATAGATATGAGGACAGGACCTCTCTAGGTCCCCTCAGCCCAGGGGACAAGCCTGAGCATGGGATTCCTGTCAGTCCATCTTCTAAGGGGATAGAGGGGTTGATATGAGGACAGGACCTCTCTCGGTCCAGTCAGATCAGGAGACAAGCCTGAGGATGGGACCCCTGTCGGTCCATCTTCTGACGGGGTAAATATGAGGATAGGAACGCTCACAGTCCCCTCAGCTCAGGGGACAGGCCTGAGGATGGGACCCCTGTTGGTTCACCTTTTAAGGGGATAGATATGAGGACAGGACCTCTCTCTGTCCTCTCTGCTCAAGGGAGAGATCTGAGGATGGGACCCCTTCCGTTCCATCTTCTAAGGGGATAGATATGAGGAGAGGAATCCTCTCAGTCCCCTCAGCTCAGGGGCCAGGCCTGAAGATGGGACCCCTGTCGGTCCATCTTCTAAGGGGATAGATGTGAGGACAGGACGTCACTGAGTCCTCTCTGCTATAGGCAGAGACCTGAGGATGGGACCACTGTCGGTCCATCTCCTGAGGGGATAGATATGAGGACAGGACCTCTTTCGTGCCCCTCAGCTCAGGGGACAGGCCTGAGGATGGGACCCCTGACGGTCCATCTTCCAAGGTGATAGATATAAAGACAGGACCTCTCGATCCCGTCAGCTCAGGTAACAGGCCTGAGGGTGTGACCAATATCGCTCCATCTTGTAAGCGATTAGATATGAGGACAGGACCTCTCTTGGTCCCCCAGCTCAGGGTACGGGCCTGAGGATGGGACCCCTGTCGATTCATATTCTAAGGGGATAGATGTGAGGACAGAACTCTCTGTCCCCTCAGCTCAGGGGACAGGTCTGAGGATGGGACCCCTGTCGGTTCATATTCTAAGGGGATAGATATGAGGACAGGACCTCTCTCAATCCTCTCTGCTCCATACACAGACCTGAGTTTGGGACCCCAGTCAGTCCAACTTCTGAGGGGATAGATATGAGGACAGGAACTCTGTCAGACCCTCAGCTCAGGGGACAGGTCTGAGGATAGGACCCCTGTCAGTCCATCTTCTAAGGTGATAGATATGAGAACAGGACCTCTCTCATCCCCTCAGCTCAGGGGACAGGTGTGAGGATGGGACCCCTGTCGGTCCATTTTCCTAGGGGATAGATATGAGGACAGGGCGTCTCTCAGTCCTCTCTGCTCCAGGCACAGACCTGAGGATGGGACCCCTATCGGTCCATCTCCTGAGGGGATAGCTATGAGGACAGGACCGAGTCTCTCCATCCCCTCAGCTCAGGGGACAGGGCTGAGGATGGGACCCCTGTCGGTCCATCTCCTGAGGGGATAGATAGGAGGACAGGATCTCTCTCCGTCTCCCCTCAGCTCAGGGGACAAATCTGAGGATGGAATCCCAGTCCGTCCGTCTTCTAAGGGCATAGATATGAAAACAGTACCTCTCTGAGTCCCCTCAGCAGAGGGGATAGGCCTGAGGACAGGTCCCCTGTCCGTCCATCTTTTAAGGGGACTGATATGAGGACAGGACATCTCTCAGTTCTCTCTGCTCAGGGGACAGGTCTGAGGATGGAACCCCTGTCAGTCCATCTTCTAAGGGGATAGATATGAGGACAGGAACTCTCAGTCCCCTCACCTAAGGGGATTGCCCTAAGGATGGCATTCCTGTCGGTCCATCTTCTAAGCAGATAGATATGAGGTCAGGACCTCTTTCGGTCCTCTCAGCTCAGTGGACAGAACTGAGGATGGGACTTTTGCAGTTTATCTTCTAAGGGGATAGATATGAGGACAGGAACTGTCCCGGGCCCCTCAGCTCATGGGACAGGCCAGAGGATGGGACCCCTGACGGTCTATTTCCAAGGTGATACATATAAAGACAGGACCTCTGTGGGTCCCCTCAGCTCAGGGGACAGGTCTGAGGGTGGGACCCCTGTCGGTTCATATTCTAAGGGGATAGGTATGAGGACAGGAACTCTCTCAGTCCCCTCAGCTCAGGGGACAGGCCAGAGGATGGGACCCCTG
>NW_012101471.1:251108-256461 GCF_000951045.1 Mandrillus leucophaeus
GGATTCCTCAGCCCAGGCGGGCAGCCACCCATTCCCAGCACTGGCTCCCAGGCTGCTTTGGGGCACCCTGGCTATCATCTGAGCCAAGGGGATGGTCGGAGGCTCTGTGCTCCAGAACAGCTGGAGGAAGCGTGTGGGCACAGACTGAGTGAGCTCTGGGAGACCCTCGCCAGGTCCAAGTCACTGATCCCGTCCCCTCTCCGCACTTGTGCAGGGAGGGGCCTATCAGTTGTCCCAGTCCTGTTGCCCACAGACTCTGGGTTAGTTAAATGGCTGATCGAGGACTACCCTCAATTTGTGGCGAGCTCCCTGGCCTGTTGGGAGAGAGAGCCAGTCCCAGGAGGGCTCAGGAGGGCGGGTTCCAGGATCCTCAGGCCCCCACTGAGGACTGCCCCTCCGGCCAGTGCTCAAGGAGGGGTGTTCGGATTAGCAGCGCTGTCCACCCTGAGGGAGCCCTCCTCAGGCAGCATCCAGGGCTCAGAGGGCCTCGGGGACGCAGGACAGAAAGGGGTCACTCCCCAGGGCCATCTGGACTTGCTGCTCATGGCCCACTGCCTGCTCCCAGGACACAGGAGTAGAGGCCCCCCCAGCACACTGGGAAGAGAGCAGGACAGGACCCAGGATGAAGTGCAGCTCCCCCCGCCCTTCCTCTCCCCCTCCCCGACACATGAGCACTTGGGATCCCTGTCTGACCAACACTCTGTCCCTTGGCCATCACACACACACACACTATCCCCAAACATCCCTCAGTGGTTAGGCCAAGGCTGGCCACCTGCGGGCTGATCTGGGAGGGTGGGCACACAGCAGCCCCTGCACCACCCCCGAGTCCTGCACACAGCTCTTCACAGGGCCTCTGACTGCCTGTCCAGGCCCTCCTGGGGTTCTTCTCTGACCTTGGTTTCTGCCCTCGGTTGCACACATGGCCTCTCTGACCCTTCTGGAAGCCTTGAGCCACACCCCTACAGTGCTGCCAGGAATCAGGGGCCTGGAACCCACCTGCTACCCCTTGCCCAGCCTTCAATGTCCAACCCACTTATTCCTGAGGGCACCTGGAGTGCCTTTAGTACCCAACCAGTCACTGCTCATGACCACCAGCATCCTGTTGCCAGGCTCCATGCAGCCCAAGGCACACCACAGGTCCTCATGGACACACACCCCAATGTCAGCCTGGCCACTGTGGCCTCGTCCCCAGCAGACCACCCCCCACCCCAGTTTCATACAGAAGAGGCAAGACACTGCTGGAACACTGAACAAAATTTATTGAAGAGAAACATGAACTGAAACCGCTGAAGAGAAGGGAATTGTAACACAGACAGACACTGCAAACAACCACTGCAAGTCACAAGTCCCAGGCCCCTCCCTCACCGTGGCTCCCCCTACCACATCCCTCCTCCCACAGGGCCCCAGGATCCACCTCTTGCCAGGATTGTGGGCTCTGGCAATGTGTACTCGCTTCAGGTAACCCCCTCCTGAGCCCACCCGCTGGGGCAGGGCCCTGTCTTATAGACTGCACAGGACAGTCACAGGATGCTGGAAAACATAGCAGGAACACCCCACCAAGTTGAGGAAACTGAGTCACGAGTAACAACAGGGGTGTAACGCCAAAGCACAAAGCTTCCTGGGGAGCCTCAGGCAGCCCTGCTCCGTCCTGTGTCTGGTTCGTCCTCCTGCAGTCGAGGTCACGGTCACAAGGTGAGCGTCTGCCATGCCTCCTTCCCACTGTCTCCTGGAACTGCGCTGGGGTACTCTGGAAAGGAGCTGCTCAGATACAAACACAAACATCCCCAAGAGAACAAGCAGCTGCTGGCCGAGATCTACACCGGCAAAGCAGAGGTGGAGTTCTTGACACGGAACAGCAGTGAGCAGAGCCTGGGCCTGGTGATGACGCAAACCAACAACAACTACCCACCCCCAAGTCCTCTCTTCTCACACTTCTTCCTCCCCCTTCCCCTCTTCCTCCTTCTCCTCCCCCTCTTCCTCCTCCTTTTCCTCCTGCCCCTCCTTATTCTCCTATTCCTCCTCCTGATCATCCTCTTCTTAATTCTCCTCCTCTTTCTCTTCCTCACTGGTGCAGGGGGTCATGAATGCTGCCTTCCTGGGGCTCCCCTCATGCAGTGTAAATGATCCTAAAGACGGGCTGGACCCTGCAGCCTCCCCTGCCGGGCTTCACTTCTCCCCCACAGCTCTTCCTCAGCAGCCCTGGCTCCTTCTGGCAGAGGCAGGCCCCAGGCAGGCTCCTCCAGGTCCCACATGGCCTGGGTGCCAGTGGGCATTCTCAGCTCAAAGTTCACAGGGTGGATATTTGGGGGTGTCCAGATGACCAGGCCAGAGCCCCCAGCCACACCGTCTTCAGCCCCTGCTTTGTTGGGGTCCCCACCTGAAGCCCAGCCACCCCCTGTGCTAAGTGTAGCGGTTCCCTGCTTGTGTCTCCTATACCTGTTAGGGGCCATGGGCCTGGCCCCCACTGAACCAGATGCTATTTGGTCTAGGTTGGTGAAGTCCCTTCCAGCTGGTGGAAAGTAAAGGGGCTTGATCTTGACCTGGCTTCCCTGTCCCTCTGCCCCAATCAAGTTCCCTGTTAGTGTAAGCTGCCCTTTGTTCAAATGTCCCTGCTGCCTGCCAGGGGAAGGAGTGCTTGGGTCTTCTGAGCCTATGTTTCCCAGGGCTTGGGATGGCTCATGGCCCCAGCCCCTGCCTCGTTTCCCGACTCCTCTTCTGCAGCCTGTGGCCCCTCCCTGCCTAGAGTCTGGTTTTCAGCCTTGGGATACATGGCCTGGCCATAGTCTTCTTCCCTAGTGCTTTCACTGCACGACAGCCGCCTGCGTTTCACTAATGGGGGTAAGCCTCCCTGTACAGTCTGGGTGCTGCTGTCGCTAAAAGACCTTGCCTGCACGGTGGCCTGAGGTGCAGAGACACTGGCTTCTGCTCTTGCCTGTCTACCAGAGGCCCTCCGGCCTCTCCCTGATGGCTTCTCCTTATTCTTCATCACTGCCTCAGTGTTCTCCCACTCTTCTTCATCTCGAATAAGCTTCATTAACTCCAGAAAATTGGGAGGACACCCTCGCTGATCCAAGAGCTCCAGCTTGCCTCTGAGGGCGGGGGTCATGGAGACCCGAGCTAAGAGATGTTTCAGACGAATCATGTCTGCGCCGCGCACTGACAAGGGGCTCTTCTGCACTGCTTTCTGCAGCAGGGGCTCTAAGCGCAGCAGGAAAGTGGAGACTTTCTCTCCAGTCTTTGGAAAGGTCTGCAGAAACTTAAACTGAGAGGCTCTGAAGTCCTCTTTATCCCCAAAGATCTGCTTTAAGGCGTCAAGGCACTGCTCCACAGTTATGGAGTCATTGCTGGCCTGGAGCACCCGCATGATTGACAGAGCAGGCCCTCGTAAGCTCTCCAGCAAACGCCGTCTCTTCTCCATCTCAGACACTTGCCATATGGGCATTATCTCAGTGACCTGCTCTAGCCAGTCTTCAAAGGTCTCTTCACCTGGGCTAGGGGAAGCAGTTCCCGAAAACACTTTCAGTTTCCGGTACCACATACTTTCTTTCAGAGGCTCTAAAGGTGGGGGTCTAACTTGGGGTACGACCTCTGCGTCCAGGCTCTCGGCAGGGAGGCTGCAACATCCCAGGGCTCTGGCCACATCTGTCATACTTCGGCCCTCATCTTTCAGGAAGTAGTTCAGTCTAATGAGAAACTCGTCATCTGGGTTACGGGGTTTTACCACCACTTCCCAGGAGCCCCCCTTTCCTGGTATGTGACTAGGCAGAGTAGTGTAATCGACAGTGTCAGCCAATTCGATGAAGACTGCCTTGGCGTTGTCTTCCCTCCTAAACATTCTCCCTAGCACCCTGTATGCGCGCAGGGGCTGTAAGCCTGCCTGCACAGTGTCCTGAATTTCCACCTCACTACACTCCACGGGGATGCCTATGATCAGCAGGGCCTTTCTGGGGTCCATGTCCATCCCCTTGCACCAATCCTCTAGCAGTGTCAATGCCATTGCTCCCACTTTCTATGGACTGATCTAATACTAGGGCAGCAATCAGCTTAGTTTGACAGCACTCAAATAACTCTGAGCCACTGCCACGTAGGAAGGTAGAAGTGGTCCCAGGTTTCCACAGCCTGCAAAGCAAATGGGATGAGAGCATTGTTAATGCCTACCCCAACCTACACCCCCAAGCACCCCTCCTCTGCCCCCACCCCCCAGCAGGGATGGAGTCCCTTCTTCCCAGGGTTCCCCAAGTTATTTTGGGGAGGGTAGAGGGTGGAGGTTCTCCCCAGGCAAAGATCTCCTCATCTCACCACTCCCTGCTGACCTCCTCCTGCTGTGGGTTCCTCCTCGAAGTCCACAGGACTCTGCTGTGTGTGCTTCGGGTATCTGTAGTGAAAAGGCCAACGTCAGGAGGCAGGGCCTGACATCTGGGGACGCTGACAAGCTCTCCAGGCAGAAGAGGGCAGGAGACGGCCTCACTGCTCACTCAGGGCTATGTGGGCTCAGGTCACCCAGCACCCTCCTTGCTGGAGTGAAGGCTGGCAGCAGGAGAGGTAGAATGGCCCTCTTTCTCAGGAATGCCTGACAGATGAGAAAGATGGCCGAGCTCTGCGCAATGCAATGAGAGTGGTGGGTGTGGAGATTGTGTGACAAGCTGCAGTGTTGCCATGGATACAGAGAATACCATGGACCATGGGTTGCTATTGCAGGGGAGTGTCATGTGGTAAGGCTAAGGTCCTTGAGAAGCAACAGGTGATGTCATTGGCCTCCAACCAATAAAGCTTCCCAGCAAAAAGGAGGGTGGGAGAGGGAAGGCGAGGTGGGCATGAGGAGTGAGTGCTGAAAGGACAGGAGCTCATGGTTTCCATTGTGTGGAAGCTGAAATCAGGTAGAAAAGGGACCCTGATGAGGTCCCCACTGCCAGACTGCAGGAAACCAACAACTCTTGCCCTAGAGATGGCCCTACCCTGCAGAGTCTGTGAACGCTGGCAGGCAGTCCCCTCTCCACACTCTTTGCCGGGGTTCCAGAGGCCCTCCCAACAGGGCCCACCTCACAGCTGCTCACCTTTCTGGGTTGGCCCTGCTGGCAGCGCAGATGCTGCAATAACACAGTTACTTCAGAGTTGCTCTGCTCTTCAACTCTATCCAATTAGGCAGTTCCTGACTCAGGCGTGATGGTTCCTGCTTCCCTAGATCTGTCCAAGGCAAAGCACAGGTATTTTGCTGTGATTCTGTCCCACACACATGTCCCTGCTCAGGCCATGCCAATTCAGATTCTGCATAGGTGTCCACTAGGACCCTGGTGCAGGGGTAGAAGAAACTGCTCAACTGGCAGAGGGAAGAGGAGGGGGGAAAGGGGGAAGG
>NW_012101471.1:257121-258990 GCF_000951045.1 Mandrillus leucophaeus
GAAACGGAGTCTCACTCTGTCACCCAGGCTGGAGTGCAGTAGCGTATGACCTCAGCTCACTGCAACCTCCGCCTCCTGGGTTCAAGCGATTCTCCGACCTCAGCCTCCTGAGTAGTCGGGATTACAGGCGTATGCCACCATGCCCCGCTACTTTTTGTATTTTTAGTAGAGACCGGGTTTCCCCATGTTGGCCAGGCTGGTCTCCAACTCCTGACCTCAGGTGATTCACCCGCCTTGGCCTCCCAAAGCGCTGGGATTACAGGTGTGAGCCACCGCGCCTGGCCAGGTCTCCCTGAAGTTCTGCCTGGAAATGGCAGGGATTCCTCGGGGTGCTGTGTGTGATCTAGTGGGATCCCGCCTCCATGGAAACCTATGGCCACCAGCCCCTAGACCCCGTTGAAAATAGCAAGGATTATTGGGGGGATCCCCCGTAATCTGAGTTGCTGTCTAAGCCCGGGGTCCAGCTCCGTACCTGCCGGAGGTGCCTCCAAGCCGGTGTTCCCGCGCAGCGCGACCACCACACGTCTATGGCGGCTGCCGCCTCCGTGCTGACTGCGCCACAAGGCTGTGGCGGGAAGAGGTTGTCTGGAGACGACACCACTCCCCCAGCGGAATTGCACACGGCCCGCTCACGGTTGCGCACTGGTGACATAAACTCTCCTACTTCCCACAAGGTGGTTCCTCACCCCGCCCCCCCGTGCCAGCCTGAGCCAGCCTGCACCTTTGAGGACAGAGAATGCAAGCCCAGCTGGGAGCCACTTACATTGCAGAATAGCTCCCAGTCCTGTTGTTTATTGGCTGGACGATGGTGGCAGCCAGGCTCGCCACGTGCCATTTGGCCCAGCAGCCGTTGTGGCTGTTCCCCATTGGAGGGGAGCTGTGGCGTCCCAAGCCTGTGGTGAAGGGCCGGGTGCAAAACACCCCGTGCAACGTATAGGCCACGTGAGCGCGCTTGCTACCTGAAAGTCATAGCCCCCGTTTTTTACTGGACTGTGTTCTAGGGGAGGAGGGCAAAAAATACAGCTAATGCCTGCATTTCACAAGGGCATTAGTTTTTTTCACTGCTCACTGAGAGCCAGTGACTGAAAATATTCCATTCTCCCATTATTCTCCTGATTTCACGACCAAATATTACGCACCTAATACCCAAGCTGCTTCCTGTCGTTTCCCAAAGCAGGTTTCTTCCACAGAGGGAAGATCCTGGGGCCTGCAGTGGCCCGAAAGTGCTGTTCCAGAAAAGGGTGTGGGTGCGGCACAGGTAGCATACTTCAAGGTGCACATAAATCCCCTGGTAATCTTAAAAAAATGCGGGTTCTGAGTAAGGAGATCTGAGGCAGGGCTGGTTCCCCTGAAAGCTGGGTTACTTGCTGCATATCCCTGCCCAGGCTGTGTGGAGCAAGGGTCTGAAGCCTATGATTACATTTCAGGGCCAGAAGTTATGGACCTTTAATGACAGAATATATTTGTTTTTCTTTCTTTGTGATTAAAAAAAAAACAAAACAAAAACAGGCTTTTCTGGTAATGTTTTAATAAATATGTTAAAAGCAGACAACATTTTAAATTGATGGTCACTAAGCAAGATATTTGCAGATGTCACCTTCTTCAGCCAGGTGTGGTGGCTCACACCTGTTATCCCAGCACTTTGGGAGGCCAAGGTGGGCAGATCACTTGAGATCAGTCTGGCCAACATGGTGAAACCCCGTCTCTACTAAAAATCCAAAAATTAGCTGGGTGTGGTGGTGCAGGCCTGTAATCCCAGCTACTCAGGAGGCTGAGGCACGAGAATCGCTTGTACCTGGGAGGCAGAGGTTGCAGTGAACCCAGATTGCACCACTGTACTCCAGCCTGGGCAACAAAGCGAGATCCTGT
>NW_012101471.1:259569-260120 GCF_000951045.1 Mandrillus leucophaeus
TGCTAGGGCAGAAGGGATCCTAAGGTAAGGTTGCGGCCCCACCCCCACTGCAAACTTCATTCCCTCCCAAGCCCCACCCCTGCAGCCATGTTGCACCCCTTCCTAAGCCCCACCTCAAAACTTGCACCCCTGCTGCCAAACTCCGCCTACAACTAAGTTGCACCTCTACCCCAAGCCTAGCCCCCAACCAAGTCCAACTCCTTCCACCACCCAAGTCTAACTCCCGCCTCAAGCCCTGCCCTCACCCACAGTCCAACTCCTACCCCAAGCCCTGCCCCCTCACCAAGTCCAACTCCTACCTCCATGCAAGTTTAACTGATGTCCCCAAACCCCCACCTCCATTTCCCTGTTCCCCTAATCCCCACCCTGTTATTTACATACACCCACACCACCGACACCAGTGGAAGCAGGCAGAATCTAGGAGGGGAAGGTTCGAAGCCACTTTCCCTCAAGGGCAAGGGCCAAGAGCTACTGTCCTGACTGCAGTGTCTCCGGGCAGGGTCGAGGGTGGAATAGGTCTCCCTGAAGTTTCTTTTTCTTTTTTTTTTTTT
>NW_012101471.1:262185-287080 GCF_000951045.1 Mandrillus leucophaeus
AGCCACCGCGCCCGGCCGATATCCTGTCTAAAAAAAAAAAAAAAACAATCATTGAGAGCCCATTAAATCAATCTCCTTCATGTGACAAGAAAATAGTGCTGGAAGCCATTGCTTAGCTGCCTGGTATCACAACATCACAGAAGGTGATGCCTCGGAAAGAGGTTCTGCCTCAGTCACCTCTGAGCTACTGAGGCCTGTGAATGTAGTGATTTGGGGGACCCAGTCTGGAGTCCTAGTACCTGGCTGTCTGCCAACTCCCAGCTTCCAGACCCTGCCCCTAAGCATGAGCTTTCTCTCTGTCAGTTTCCAACCCCCTTTTTCTCTCAACACTTCCATTAGGCCATTTTGAGGGTAGAGGGTCAATGGTTGGGCCTGTTGCCCCCAGAGGCTCAAGCCTTGGCACATCAAGCCCTTACCATGCAGGTCCCGTTCCCAGGGCAACATGGATGCCTCCCCCTGTCTAGCTATTTGCCTCCGCCAGAGACTCTGAGATTTTTCTCCTTCATCTATCTGAGGCTTCTGGGAGAAGTTGGAAGCCCATGTGCCCTTAATACAGCCGACCTGAGATATCCCTGCCCTGTGCAGCCCCAGCTGCACTGCTGAGGCGTGATCTTCCACCTTCCCGTTCCAGGGCCTTGAGGTGGTCTCTGGAGTGGGCTCCACAGCCTGAAGGTGGCATTTGCCCATGGGTGGTTGCAGTGTCTGCAGACAGAGAGCAGGCACCAGCGGGACCCCAGAGTGGCCGAGGGCACCCTGGGGAGGAACCAGATTGCTGTGCCCCCAGGCAGTAGGTGCGAGAGGGGGTCCCGGTCTGGAACCTGAGGAGAGGGGAGGAGGGTCTCCCTGCTGCAGGAGTCTGGGTGGGGTGAGCTCCTGGCTGCAGGGTGCCTCTGGCTACAGAAGGGGACTATGGGAGAGACAGGGGCTCTGACTGTGGGGGAAGGGGACTCCTGGCTGCTGACACGGGAGGTGTGGGAGGGGGTTGTCAGGTTGCAGGGATGATGGGAGGGGGCTCCTGGTCAAGTGCTGGGAAAGAGGAAGTGGGCACATCCAGCTGCAGGGTTCCATATGATGGTTGGAGTGGCTCCAGCTGTAAGTTCTGCCATCAGGGGCTGTACACCAAGGTGAAAGAGGCGCTTCCTGCTGTGGAGGTGGGGGATGCAGTGAAGGGCTCTGAGCTGCAGCAGTAGGGGTGGGGGAGCATGGGCTGTGACACTGGGCAGGGAAGATGCTTCAGGCCCTGCATTTGGGAGTGGCTGGTCTCTGGCTTTGCGGTGGGGGTGGGCTGACTGGCACCAACATCCCTTTCTCCCCTTTGCACTCACAGGCTGCGTCAGAGACTGCAACAGTCAGCACACATTCCTGTCTGATCAGGCTCCCTCCCTCAAGTCCTCTGTGATGGCTCTGGTGATGCTTCGGGACTGGTGCAGGAGGATGGGTGTGAACGCAGAGTGCTCCCTGCTCATCCTGGATATCCCTGATGACTGTGAGGAACATGAGTTCCAGGAGGCCATGCGGGCTGCCCTGTCGCCCCTGGGCAGGTACCGAGTGCTCATCAAGCACTTCAGAAAGGAGCTCGGGGCCAGGGCAGCCTTGGTGGAGTTCGCTGAGGGTTTAAACTGAAGCTTGATTCCCTGTTGAATACCAGGCAAAGAAGGACACTGGAACATGATCTCCCTGCCCCAGGCCCCTGATGCTGATTTCAGGATATATCCAGTTTCCCTGCACAGCCCCAGGGGCAAGCAGTGGCCAAAGGTGCAGGTGAGGCAGGAGCTGCAGGTGAGGAAGATGAGGCAGGTGATGGAGGAGCTGCAGGTACAGCAGGAGCCATAGGTGAGGCAGGAGCTGTGGGTAAGGGTGAGGTAGAAGCCACAGGTGAGGCAGGAGGTGCAAGTGAGGCCGGAGGTGCAGGTGAGGGAGGAGCTGGAGATGAGTTGAGGGTTGTAGAAGAGGCAAGAGAGTCAGATGAGGGAGCCGCAGGTCATACAGGAACTGCAGGTGAGGCAGGAGCTGTGGGTGAGGCAGGAGCTGTGGGTGAGGCAGGAGGGACAAATGTAACAAGAACCTGGGTCCAGCCTTGGCGCTGCACCCTGCAGGCTGTGCTGGAAAACAGGGCCTACCAGGAACTAAGACCCTTTTCCGGGAGGGAGCAGCCAGGCTGCGAGGAAGAGTCCTTTGAGAGCTGGGTGGAGCACGCCAAGGATATGCTGCAGCTGTGGTACCATGCGTCGGAAAGGGAGAGGAAGAGGTGGCTGCTGGAGAGCTTGGGTGGCCTGGTCCCGGACGTCGTGAGCGGCCTCCTGGAGGAAGATCCCAACGTGGCGGTGCTGGACTGCCTGGCGGTGGCGCTGGAGCAGGTATTTAGGAACTGGGTCACTCGAATGACTTCCAGGCTGAAGTTCCTGACCTGCCCGCAAGGGCCCTTTGCCTTCCTGGTACACCTGGAAGGCCTGCTGCAGATGGCCCTGGAGAAGGCGGCCGTCCGCCCGGCCCTGGCCAATCACCTGCGACTGCGGTAGGTGCTGCCTCAGGCCTGCCCTAGGGAGGCCCTCCAGAATACCCTGAGGGGGATGCAGCTGGAGAGGAGGTCACCCAGCTTCCTGGGGCTGCTCCAGCTCATCCAGGAGATGGAGGTGTGGGTGGCCTCCCCAGTGAGGAGCCAGCAGGGTGTGGCCTGGCCAGCGGCTGCAGCAGAGAGTGAAGACCCAGTTGCCGCCCAGGCAGCTCCTGCCCATGGAGATGCTGCCCAGGCCTCCTCAGCCCAGGGGGACGCCAGCCAGGCTGGTCCTGGGGTAGAAGATGCTGCTGAGACTGCTCCTGCCACCAAAGAGGCTGTCAGGGGCACCCCTGCCACTGGGGAAGGTGAAAATGCCCCTGCAGAGCTCAAAGGAGCCAGAGGGCCTTGTCCAGGCAGGAGGCCAGGAAGCTGAGGAGCCCCCAAAGGGAGGCTTATGTTCATCCTGGAGGAGTTGGAAAATGAGGACAGGGCCAGGGAGGTGGGCCAGCGCAAATCCTCCCCAGGCAAATAGGCTCAGAGGGCCCCAGGGCCTCCTCTCCTCTCAGGCTGCAGCATCCTGGAGGCAGAGGGGAGGCCAGGCCAGGGCTGGTCCCTCATCCCACATCAGGATTGGGGCCCCCCACCTCCCTCCAAAGGGCCCTGGCCACCACCATCAGCCCTTCCCGGTGACCCAGATGACCACGTTGATACCAAATGGGGTTGGGGGAGGTGCCCTTCCTTTGCACCCAGTGCTGCACCCAGCCCCAGCCCCAAACTCTGCCGTCTCCAGGGTTCTGGCCTGGAGGGAGCCCTGAGTGGCCAGCTGCGGCCTGGGTGGGGGCACCTGAAGATGTCTGTCCCCCACCCCTTGTCCTGGGTTGGGAGAGACAGGGGCAAAGAGGTCCTCTCAAGGGTGCCAACTGCCTGGGTCTCCCAAGAGGGTCACCCCACTTGCCGTCCCCAGGGCAGGCTGCCCCCTGTTCTGGGAAGCCCACCCTCACCTGTGTAGGCCCCGCAGTGACCCAGCAGACGCCCACCCACTGCTAGCTGTCGTTCCTCTGCAAAGTTGTGTGTTGTGCACCCACCTGGGCAACCGCCTCTAGGCCCGGGGCATGTGCTGTGAGCTTCCTGCGAGCCCAGGTTCTGCTCACTGCTGCCTGTCCTGCATCTTAAACACCACCTCTGCTTTCCTGGTGTAGATTTAGGCCAGTGGCTGCTTGTTCTCGTGGAGCTGTGTGTGTTCTTCTCTGAGCAGCTCCTCCCCAGAGGCCCTCAGCACAGACCCAGGAGATGGTGGGAAGGAGGCACCAGGGCACGGCAGATGCTCACCCTGTGACCACGATGGTGACCATGACTGTGGGAGGAAGAGCCGGACCCGGGATGGAGTGGGGCTGCCCTGCCTGAGACTTCCAGGAGGGCTTCATGCTTTGGCGTTCCACCCCTGTTACTCATGACTGTTTCCTCGACCTGGTGGGCTGTTCCCTGCTGTGTTTACTGGTGTCCTGTGACTGTCTGTGATGGCCATAGGGCAGGGCCCTGCCCCAGCAGATGGGCTCGGGAGGGGGTTCCCTGAAGCCAGTGGACACTGCCAGAGTCCACCGTCCTGGCAAGAGGTGGACCCTGGGGCCCTTGGGAAGGAGGGAGGTGGCAGCGGGGTCAGCAGCAGGAGGGGGGTAGACGAGGCACCTTGCCAGGAACCCCAGGAGGAGGGATCCCAGGACCTGTGTCCTGTGGTTGCTGTTTGCAGTTTCTCTCTGTGTTGTGACTCCCTTCTCTTCAATGATTTCAGTACATGTTTCTCTTCAATAAATTTCATTTCATGTTCCAGCCCGCCTCGCCTCTGCTGTGGGTAACTAGTGGAAAAGGTCTCTTTGGGATAAAATCGGAGCTAGGGGACAACAGTGGCCTGGAATTCTGACCCTATTGTGGTCACTGGGATACGGTCAGGGCATAGTAGGCCAGCGATTGTAGAGAATGACCTAACTGTAGTTAGGTCATTTTTTAATTGTTCCTCAGTTTCTCATGTTTATCCTGTGTGTGGACTACAGTGCTAGAGCTTTCACCATCTCTTTGGAAAGACAGAAGAGATGGATAAGGAAAAGGAGCAGAGCAGAGCGGCACCCCTCGCCTTCCCCAGGGTCTGGGTAGCGGGCGCGGGACATGTCGCCTGTCCAAATGCGCAACCGCCACCAGTGTACGCGACGTGTGTGCACCTGTGCACCTTGGCGAGCGCGCAGCCGTCATGAGTGCGCCTGGGCACGCCGCCATTTCCTGCAGCCTCGACAGCACGGTCGTATGTTTCTGGTTGTCATTTTATTCTTTTTGAGAAACGGTCTCGCTCTGTTGCCCAGGGTGGAGTGTAGTGGCGCTATCATAGCTCACTGCAACATAGACCTTCTGGGCTCAAGCGATTCTCCCGCCTCAGCCTCCCGAGTAGCTGGGACCACAGGCGTGCACCACCATACCCGGAACCAAAGTCACAGTCAGTCGCAGTGCCCGCTGGGAAAATGCGACCGTCCACAAAGCGAAACGGCCCTTCAGGGCGAGTTCGGCCTCGGCAGAGCTTCTCCTGAGGCCACGCCTGCGCCAGCCGCCAGAAGGCGCCCGAGGATTACGAATGGGCCCAAGGAGCGGGCGGCCCCTTCCCATGCTCAAGGTCTGCTGCCGCGGTCAGAGTGGCCTTGGGGTGACCGCACGTGGACCGTCGCCGGCAGAAGGGAGCGCGGTCCCGCGGGGGCTGAACGGGGCCCCTGCGGTCTGAGCTTGTTTCGCAAGGAGCCCTGGTGGCCATGGCCTCTGGGACACCAGACACGGGTCGTCAGGGCTGTCGCCGGGAAGGGGGTGTGGACGTGCAGACAGGGAAGGCAGCCGGACCCTCCAACCATGCTGGGCCCTCGGGCTGACTGTGGCTGGTCTGTGGGGCTCAGTGAGGAGGGACTTTGTTCCCTAGAAGTTTGATGAGGGAGCGCCATGGGGGTGGCGTCATCCTGACATCCTGCAGGGCAGTGGAGCCTTACTTTCCCTAGCCCCAGAGATCATGAAGCCTCTCTTTGTTTAAAGGTAGAAACCAAGGACAAGAGATTGGTGGGAATTGCTCTGGTTACAAAATTGCAGAACCAGACTTCTTAATTCTGGGACCTGTGCTGCTTTCATTACAGTCTACCGCTTCCAGTTTGTGATGTTCTCCTTCTGTCAACAGTTAGCAAACCTGCTGGCTGTGTCGCTCTGGCAGTGAGTCCAAAGGTGAAGGATTGAGGGGGAGCTGATGCATTTTGATACTCAAAATGTCTCCTAAACTGTCAGGTATGGTATACCATGTCCTGCCTCCTTGATGCTTGTGATGGCACCCCAAACACTCAGTATATTTGTACATCTAACATTCTTACTCCTGCCTGGACAGGCCCTCAGTATCATTCAACGAAAGCTCAATTATTACACAGGGAGTGACAGCACAGTCGTGACTTTCTTGTTGTCATTTTTTTTTTTTTTTGACACAGTCTTGCTCTGTTGCCCAGTCTGGTCTATGTCCACAGTATCTTCCTGGTCTGCTTATACTAAGTCAAGCAATTTCTGTGCTGGCATGGGTTCCAAGCACCTGAGAAAGCCCAATGTCATCTCTCTTTTCACAGTGGTTCTCTTTTGGCTGTACTTTATATTCCTTCTAGCATAACCTCTTCCTGACTGAAGGCCAGGCAGAGCACAGGCCACTTTAAGGTTTAACTTTCAAGTAACTAAGAGCCTCCCTTTCCCAGAGCAGCAGCAGTGCTTGGAGAAGCACCTGCCTCAGCTTTTATTCTCCCTAGAAACTGACCTTTCCTTTTCCCATTGTAACCTACCTCTGAGCAAGCTGGTAAAAAACCTGCATGCCCCCTTCTTTGCTGCATGAAGGAAATTCAAACCATGCAAGTTCCTGTCTCCATGTGGGAATTCTCATCTTGGCCCCCCACTTCTAACTTCAGTGAAAACCTAGGCCGTTCTCCTTCCTTTGCTTCCAGAAGCCATTTTGGAATTGCTGGAGATGACTGCTCCCCTCTCCTGAAAACTCTCAATTATATATGTAGTGAAACTTTTCTTGTCCTCTTGGCGTGTATGTGGTGTCATCAGTCTTAACATCCTAGCTGATTTTTGAGTGGGGATCTATCTGCCTCTGAAGGTGACCTTAAAAACAATTTTGCAGGAGGCATAATGGAGATTAGAGCCACTTTAAAGACCTCTAAGATGTATTAACAGGTATGGTGGTCCCCATCATATCTCCATTTAATCCACCAGTTCTGTCCCCTGTGGAAATTGGATGAATTCTGGAGAATGAGTGTACACTACCTCATGCTTCATCAAGTAGTAATCCCAGTTGCAGACGCTCTGTACCAGACACAGTATCATTGCTCAAATAGATTTATAAAGCCTTAGGTGCATAGTATGTGGCCATAGGTTTGATGAAGGCATTCCTTTCCATTTCAACCAATCAAGGAAAGAGGATAAGAAGCTGCTGTGGTTTGAATGGTTGTCCCCTCCTAAACCTATTGTTGGGTGAAATTGAGGACCGGAGAGACCAATATGGAGAACAGGAGGATTGTTTATTTTAGGTACACACCAGCTTAGTGGATTTGTATTCAAGAAGCTGAGCATTAAACAAAGACAGAGCGGGGTTTTTATAAGTGGATTTACAGAAGTAAAATAAAAGTAGCTAATTATATGATAGGTTATATAATTTACAGCATAGCTTAACTTGTGGCCTTGCATAGCCAGTGGCCTTATAGCTGCATTGAAAGAAAAATAAGAACTGGCTAAATACAGATATTTATAAAACATAGTTATGCTTAAGAAGCCAGGGAAAGGAATAACAGTAAAGGAATTTGTGTCTCTCTCTTTTTTTTTTTTTTCCTTTAACCTTGTTTTGGAGGGGAGGGGTGTCTGGAGCCCATTCCTTTGGCCTTGGCTTCTTAAATAGCATTATCTTATAACTGTCCTTGAAGTGAGCTTGCTAGGCAGAGCAAAAACTTGTTTTTTTCTTTTTAACCCTTGCCTTGCCTGCTACTTTTTTTTTGAGTGAATGAATACATATTTATTTTTAAATTTCTGCCTCACTATGTTGAAATTTAATCCCCAGTGTGACAGTATTGAGAGGTGTGGCTTTAAGCCGTGATTGGGTCATGAGGGCCTTGCCCTCATGAGTAGATTAATCCAATCATTGATTAATGGGTTAATGGATTAATGGGTTATCATGGGAGTGATACTAGTGGCTTTATAGGAAGAAGAAGAGAGAGAGACCTGAGCAAACGCAGCCGTCTCACCATGTGATGTGTTGTGGCACCTCAGGACTCTTCAGAGAGTCCCCACCATCAAGAAGGCCCTCACCAGATGCTGCCCCTTTACCTTGGACTTCTCAGCCTCCATAACTGTAAGACCTGTTTTATTTCTTTCTAATTAATTACCCAGTTTCAGGTGTTCAATTATAAGCAATGGAAAATGGACTGACACAGAAGCATTTCACGATCACGTAGACAAACAAAAATCTTTGTTTACAATTTGTCTCAAGACCATGTTAACTCTTCTGCCCTGTGTTACACTATCCTCTATCATAATATAGTCCAAAGAGATGTGGGTCATCTAGACAGTGCATAGAATGAAACATGGATCTGTTACACTGACATCATCATTCTGATTGGACAGGACAAGTAAGAGGCAGCCTACACACTGGGAGGCCTTGGTAAGACACGTGCACTCCAGAGGGTGGACAATAACCCCTATGGGGATTCAGAGATCTGCTACATCAGTGAAGTTTTTAGGGGTCCAGTGGTCGGAGGCATGCCAGGATGTCCCCTCCAAAGGAAAAGACAAATTACTGCCTCTTGAATCCTCCATCATAAAGAAAGTAGTACACCTGGTAGACCTCTTTGGGTTTGGGGGAGAAAACATTCCACCCATAAGATAACTTCTGAGGTACACACACTGGAGGACACAGAAGGCTGGGAGATTTAAGAGAGGCAGGGAGCAGGAAAGTGATCTGCAGCAGGTCCCGGCTGCAGTGCAAGCAACTCTTGAACCATCTCATCTGACAGACTCTGCAGTGTCAGAGGTGTCAGTGGTAAGAAAGGAGGCAGGGTAGGGTTTAAGACCAGTCCCCATGGGAGGATCGCCACACAGGCCCCTAGGGTTCTGGAGCAGGGCCATGCCACCCGCATCAGAGAATCATACACCTTTTTAGAAAACAGCTTCTGGTGTGCTTCTGGGCCCTGGCAGAGACAATGCTTGACCGTGGGACACCAAGTGACTGTGTGTCACTTGTAAGCTGAAATTTCCCCTTACAAGCTGGGTCTGTCAGACCATCGGGCGAAAGTCAGATGACCCTCCAGCAATCCATTGCACGATGGAAATAGTTCATCTAGTCAGGAACAGAAGTGTGAGTGAGCTACGGAAGCAGCAGCCAAGACACTTGCGTGACCCATCACAGTTATATCAGTGCCCCTCCCTTAGCTCACACCTATGGCTGTGTGATCTCACGTGGCTAGATGAAGGAGGAGGAAAAGGCCTGAATATTGCTTATGAATGGCTTGGCTCAGTCTCTGGCCAATGGACAGCAGCTATATTCCAGCCACACCCACCTAGGGACGGCCCTGAAAGACAGTGGGGAGGGAAGATCTTCCTGGTGGGTGGAACTTTAAGGTGTGCACCTTGTCATCCACTTTGTGTGGGAGAAGTGGCCCACGGTGGGAATATGCACAGATTTCTGAGCAGTGGCCAATGGGCTAGCCAAAGGACTAAAAAGGAAAGGACTGGAAAACTGGAGACAAGGAAGGCTAGGGTAGAGACATATGGATAAACATATGGGAGTGAGCATGAAGGAAAAGTTTACATCACATACGAGTGCCCACCAGAAAGCATCAACAGTGGAAGAGGAGCTGAACAGTCAAGTGCACAAAATGATGCAGCAAGTTGGACATTAGCCACACTTCACCATCAGCCAGTCCAGAACTGACACAATGGGCACATAAACAAATGGGCCACAGTGTGAGAGATGGAGACTGCTCGCAGGCCCAGAAGCATGGAATCCTACTTAACAAGGCCTTTATTGCTGCTACTGGCTCTGAAGGTCCAGTCTTCCAGCGAAAGAGACCAATGTTGAGACCCCAATATGGCACCATTTCTCCATGTTGGGTCCGTTATCTCTTAGAAGAGACATCCGTTCTTTCTTACAAGGACAGAAACCTGTTCTGAGTATGGGTTTTCCTTTCCTCCTGGCAGAATTTCAGCCAACATCACTATCCAGGGGCTTTCAGAGTGCATGACCTGCAGACCTGGAATCCCACACAAGAGGGTATCCTACCAAGGGACACACTTCAGAATGAAGGAGGTATGTGTGTGAGCCCATGAGCATAGGATAGTCTGGTATCACACTGCCACCCAGAAGCTGCTAGCTTGACAGAGTGTTGGAATGGCCTTCTGGAGGTGTAGCTGAAGCACATGCTTAGAGGCAACACCCTACAACGATGAGGCGCCATCCTGCAGGATGCAGTATATGCACTGACTCAGAGATGTCCATGTGGCACTGTGTCCCCAGTAGGAAGAATACATGGGTCTGGAAGCCATAGGGTGGAGGCCAAAGTGGCCTCACTTTCCATCTTTCCCAATGACCTACTCAGGGGCCAACACTGTGCTTCCCGTCTCCTCAATTCTAGGCTCTTCAGGGTAGAGGTTCTGGTTCTTGGCACTCTTATCAGGAAATACAGCCTGGGTTCCAGTTGTGATTATAGCCACCACTGCTGCCTGGCATTTTAGGGTTCCTTGATTACAGACACCAGCAAGCAGGAAGAATCATCATGGTGGTGGGAGTAATAGATAATTATCAAGGAAGAGGCAAGACTGCTGTTATTATATAACAGCAGAGAGAAATATGCTCGGGACTCAAATGATCTTCTCTAGTGACTTTTGGTACTCCCTTGCCTCATTGGCTGTAAGTGATTAAGTACAGTGTGAGTGGTCTAAGAAGGGTATGGATACAAGGGACTCAGACCACTCAGGGATGAAAGAAGTTGCCAAAACTGCAGAGGTTATAGTTGAGGGTGAGGGAATCCTAGAATGGATAGTGGAAAAGGGTAATCATGAACACCTGTTGCAGTTGCAGGACCAACTGCACTGATGGGGCTTGTACTTTGTCCTGCCAACTTTTCTCTTCTTCTTCTTGTTCTTCTTTTTTTTTTTTTTTGAGACAGAGTCTCGCTCTGTCACCCAGGCTGGAGTGCAGTGGTGCGATCTCTGCTCACTGGAAGCTCTGCCTCTCGGGTTCACACCATTCTCCTGCCTCAGCCTCCCAAGTAGCTGGGACTGCAGGCCCGCCACCACGCCCAGCTAATTTTTTTTTTTTTTTGTATTTTTAGTGGAGACGGGATTTCACCTGTTAGCCAGGATGGTCTCGATCTTCTGACCTCGTGATCTGCCTGCCTCGGCCTCCCAAAGTGCTGGGATTACAGGCTTGAGCCACCACGCTCGGCCCCCAACTTCTATCTTCTAAGTTTGCCTTCAGAAAGAGTGGCCCACAGGAGCCAAGAAGGAACTGCTTCCCAAGCAACTATGGAGTAGTGGATCTGTGTGGCACAAAGGATGGCCTGTGGCAGCTATGGAAGTGCACTGCTTGGATGTCACTTTAAGAGAGGGCCTGTTATAAGGAGTGCAGTTAGTCAACAGGTACCATTTGTCTCAAATGGTAACTCATGGAAATCATTCTGTGTTAGTTCATCCATATTTATCTTGTTTTTTCAGTTGGACAAACAAAACATTCATTCAATGTTTACAAAATTAAATCAAGTAAAAATAAAAAATTCTCTTTGATCACTTCCTAAACCTCACTGTCCTTCTCAGCAGTAAGTGGTTTAAAAAAATATATTACTTTTTTGAGACAGGGTCTCACTCTGTTGCCCAGGCTGGAGTGCAGTGATGTGGTCACAGCTTACTGCAGCCTCAAACTCCCAGGCGCAAGTGATCCTCCCACTTCAATTTCCCAAGTAACTGGGGGCACAGGCACATGCCACCACATCCAGCTAATTTTTCATTTCTTGTAGAGATGGGATCTTTCCATTTTGCCCAGGCTGGTCTTGAACTCCTGGGCTCAAGCCATCCTCCTATCTAAGGCTCCCAAATTGCTGAGATTACCAGCATGAGCCACCACACCTGGCCAGTGAGTACTTTGATAAGTTTGGTGTCAATCTATCTAATTAGACACAATATTACACAAAGAGGTGAAGATGGCAGGGTGGTCTCTGCATTTCCTTCATGTTCTCTTTTCCTCTCTGTTCTCACCCCTGTATAACTTGTATCAAGAATGTCATGCTATAACAGTGAACTTATGTGATATGATCTGTATTAATAAGAGAGAAGCTTGCTTGTCTTTCAAGTGTGCCACTATGAGGCATGTGAAAAATCTGAGCCTATTCCTATAGAGGGCTGTTAGCAACAGACAGCTGTAAAATTCAACCTTTTCATCCAGGCTGGAGCCAGGAACTATCAGTTCTTAGGTTGGGGAGACATATAAGGGTCAAAAAGAATTTTTCAACCAGAAAGCCAAGACTGACTGTGTTTTATTGTGAAAGTTTCTTAGATAAGTATCTGCAGGAACTTTCCAAAGGAAGCGATCAGGGGAAGGGAGGCTGTGGAGAGGACTCTGTAAACTGGTAGGATCCACTGCTACCCTAGGGGTGGGGGTGGGCATCATGGGTTGGACCAGAGCCAGGGCACAAATTGGGACCTGTGGTAGGTTGAATAATGGCCCCCTAAGGATAGCAGGTCCAAATTCCTGGAATCTGTATGTATTACCTTATTTGGGAAAAGGGTCTTTACAATGTGATTAAGCTAAAGATCTTGAGATGGGGAGATTATCCTGGATTATCTCGGTGGGCTCTAAATCCAATCACACTTGTCCTTATAAGGAGGTAAAGGCAGATTGTCTGCACACACACCCACATACAGGAGGAGGTGATATGATGAGGGAAGACAGACAGGTTTGAAAATGCTGGCCTTAAGACCAAGGAATACAGGCAGTCACTAGATATTGAAAGAGCTAGGAATGGATCCTCCCCTGGAGCCTCCAGAGAAAGTGGGGCCCTGATGACATCTTGTTTCAGCCCAGTGATACTGATTTTAGACTGCCAACCTCCAGAACTGTGAGAGAATAAAATTCTGTTGTTTTAAGCCACGCAGTGTGTAATAATTTGTTAAAGCATCCACAGGAAACTCATACAGGACCTAATCGAATTCTTCAGGTGTTAGCTGCATACACGTAGTTCCCCCAGCTCCTTCCTCCCAGAGCCTGTGGATGGAAGCATGGAGATTTTGATATTCGGGGGTATTTCTGTTACTGAGGAATGGAAAGAGAACATGAGGAGGAAGCTGAGTGCCTGGATCAATGTTTACTCCCCCTGTGAGTGGTTTGTGAGCTAGGCAAAAGAGGGGCAACAGAGAATACAGTTTACATGGCCCTCACCTTTTAGGGAGCACTCTAGGGGGAAAGCTCAGCCAGAGGTCCATGATCCCAGGAACAATATTAAGAAACTCTTAATTAATGGCACTCTAGCTGAATCTTAGAGTTGGAGTGCATCTGCCTTCACAGTAGTGCAAGAGAAATCCAGGGGAGGTGGCGTGGCTGTGTATGGCAAGATGCTGGATAAATGGAGGCAGAGACTGGCTGGGGACCCAGACATCCTAGATCACCCTGAAGGCCACCTGGGACTATGTGTATAGCTCAGGGGAGGAGGAGAAGGCAGGCAGAGAAGTATTTGTTGCTATTTGTCCTTTGTTTAATTTTTGTTTATCATTAATCTCATAAATCTGAAAGCAGCCAATTAATAACAATAACAATAAAAGACAAATGGCCAAGATTCATCTGAATGCATATTCTATGCATTTAACAAAGTAATTTTGAGGTAGGAGATCAGCAGGACTTGTTTTCTGAGCACTGGTCATGACCCCACTGATAAAAACAAGATCTGGTCAAAATATGTTATAGTAAAGAAACCGGTCATAACAGATAAAACCAAAGTGGGGATGAAAGGGACCTCTGGTTGCCCCCACTGCTCATTACAGGCTAATTATCATACATTTGCATGCTAAAAGACACTCCCACCAGTGCCATGGCAGTTTACAAATGCCATGACAATGCCTGGAAGTTACCTTATATGGTTTAAAAGGGGAGGAACTCTTGGTTCCACCCCTTTTCTAGAAAATTCATGAATCACTTATGCCTTATTTAGAACATAATTAAGGAGTAGCTATAAATATAACTAGCCAGCAATCCATGAGGGCTACTGTGCTTATAGGGTAGCCCTGCTCTGTCTATGGAGCAACCATTTTCCTGTACTTTGTTGCTCTGATAAACTTGTTTTGCTTTCACTTTACTCTGTCGGCTTTCTTTTGAATTTGTTCATGCATGAAGCCAAGAACCCTCCTGGGCTGAGCCCCTATTTGGAGATTTGCCCACATCAACTTCCCACAAACCTTCAAACATTGGCCCTATCAGCCAAACACTTCCAAACATTTAATGAAAATTACCTGCCTATCATATGAGACACTCTTTAGTGTTTCAAACACCTTCAAAAGCAGACCAAGGTGGCATCTCAGGTGTGGTGGTGATCTCACAGGTGGCAGCAGAGGGGAGGTTTAACCTGTCAGGCTCACAGTGGCCTGGGCCTAGACCCCAAGGCATGTGCCCATGCTAGGATCTCCCACCAGCAGTGGATGGCCCTCAAGATAGCTTAGTGCCTAGATTTGCAGTTGGTGGAGTCGGGGTATGGGGAGGAGGGCTCAGAGTGTTGGGCATGCTGCTGTTCCTTTTGCAGCCCCCAAGCCTGGATGGTTCAGGAACAGCTCTCCCCAGAGAATGCTAAGAAACAGAAAGGGCTTCCCAGATTTATGCTAGGAGTATGTGTGCATGGAACATATATAGTCCAACTGTCGTCAGATCGCAGCCCGTCCTGATGTCCCAATCAGAGTTTAAGTGGGTTCAGCCAAGTTACAACGTTCTGCAATATGTTTTTACCTGCTGGAGAACACAGAAGGAAGACAAGGAAGTAGAAATGAGCATGTGTAGTCCACTAAAGCAGTGTGTGTCTGGGACTGTGTGGAGGAAGGGTACTGTCCCCGGGGCCCCCTCATGGGAAGGGGAAAAAGTGGCTCCCTTTTTCCTCTGTAATCTCTTTTGGGAAATTCTGTTAGTGCTCTTTTCCTCATGTTCGTTTCTACTTCTTTGTCTTTTGGCATTTTCTGGGAGAGTTCCTCAATCTTTAACTTTCAGATCTGTAATTTAGTTAACTGTCATCAGCCCTCCTATTGAACTTTTTCTTATTTTGGGCAATGCAGTTTAAGAATTTCAAGAATTCCCATTACTTAATTTTGAAACCAGCTTCTAGTATTTTACAGGTTTACATAAGTAGATCTGACCCTAGTCTGTTGTTAGGGTTTAACAAAGATACTGCTCCCAAAAGACTCTCTGATCTGAGCATTGGCTTGCTGTCCACCTAGAAGAGACTCCGTGATTTGACATTGGATCCCATGCAGGGATAAGGCACTGAAGCTGCCACTGCAGAGGATTGGCAGCTAATAGTGCTGGTGCATTTAATATTTCAGCTCTTTATTCCACCCAGGAACCAGAAGCTCTCTGGCTGGTTCCCTAGTGACTTCGTGGACCCAAGCGTATACAACCATGGAATCCTGGCACATAACTTGCAAAGTTACTATAAACAAACATGCTGAAAGTATAGTCTTTTGGAGGTCAACTAGATTCCTCACATTTCCAAACCCTGCATTTCAGGAAATATTGTAGTTTTGGCAAAGGCCACCCACACCCACACCCTGGTGAATTCCTGAACCACCATTTAGTCACCCAGGAAAATGCTCCTTATGCTTCCAATCACCCCTTAGCCCCACCCTCACATCACTGGGACTGAAGTTTTACATATAATTATTGTAAACTATTAGGGGAAGGATGCTTTAGATTCCTGTTATGGACTATTGGTTATGAAAGATATTTTCATTTTCTTTAAGGGATATTGATTTAACCCATTTATGCCTGAGGTTGCAATTTTTTGAATTTTTACAATCAGACCTTGGTGATGACCTTGAGCAGTAGGATATAAATAACTCCCACATGCTTAGAGTTCCAATAATGGAACACTAGGCATAAATTGGTAATTTTAAGCTAGCACTGAAGTATGGAGTTTAGGTTTTGTGAATCATTCCTTTATAGGAGCAAGGAAACCTTGTATACTGAAAATGGTGCTGGTGCAATCAAGAGGTTGTATGCTGGGATGACTAAACTCCCCGGGTGTGTTTCTTTCTCCAGCCCCCTTAGTTGCTAACAACCACTGTTGATATTAGACGTGAAAGACAGGGCCAGGCATGATGGCTCATACCTGTAATCCCAGCACTTTGGGAGGCCAAGGTAGTTAGATTGCTTGAGCCCAGAATTTGAGACGAGCCTGGGCAGGATGGTGAAACCCCATCTCTATAAAAAATACAAAAAAATTAGCTGGGCTGGTGGCACACACCTATAGTCCTAGCTACTCAGGAGGCTGAGGTGGGAGGATTGCCTGAGCTCAGGAGGACAAGGCTACAGTGAGCCATGATCGCACCACTGTACTCCAGCCTGGGCAACACAGCAAAACCATGTCTCAAAAACAAACAAACAAACAAACAAACAAACAAAAAAAAACAAAGTGAAAGACAGGAAGGTTTAGAATGGAGATGCTAAGCTCCCAAAGGTCATTTGGTGAGAAAACTATACTGGGTCCATGAATTTGTACTCTTTGACACCTGACATCTATAAAGTGAGAAATGGAAGGCCTTCCCCAGTGACTGATAAGAAACCTAGTATTTCTGAAATTTCCAAAAGTACTACACTAGAGAACCAAAAACAAAAAGTCAGGTACCAGCTACTAACACATCACCACCACCCTGCCCACCCTGCCCACATGCACACATACATAAGATCATTGCATAGGGCTGGGACTCATGACAATACCATGTGGCATGGACAGAACTTCATGTCTCCATGAGTTGACTGGGGTTTCCAATATAGCGATTACCTATATAAACTGATGGCCAATATGAAGATAACCTAGCTGGTCATAATCGAAGCCTAACTCTATTGATTTCAAGGGGGCAGCATCTGACATTTTGCCTCCACAGACCAATCCTACTTTGCCATCCTAAAGGCAAGCTAGACAACACTCTGAAGCCTACACCATGTCTGTGTCTCCTGTGTCTTCCCCAGAAGTGTCAAATTCAACCTCATTAATGGAGACCCTCCTGTTATCATGCAGTCTACAGTGGCATTATGGTGACCCCGACTGGCCAAGTCAAGTAAATGTGTCAGCCACAAATGAGGAAAAGCTCACCTTCCCCCAGGACAAAAACCAAGGGGGCTCCAATATCCAAAAGCTTACCATATAAAAAGGTAACCCTACAAATTGTATGAAATGCAATGGCACATGAGTATTATACAACATTTCTAGTTTGTGATTTTCAAGAGGGCCCAAATATCTAATAAATAAAGCCATGTCCTCTTCTGCCATGTTTCTCTTCCATGAAATTGCCCACTTTCTTCCTACTTAGAAGCAAGAAAGTTCCATTACTCACTCTTATCTTCCACTTATTTCTCCTTGTGATTGTTTATAATTTTCAACAGTACTTCCACTTAAAGCACCATTCCATTCCAGGCTCCAGTTACCAGCACTGGAATATTACAGGTTATGTGCTCCTCCTCAATGTCTCCAGGAAATGTCAGAGGTCTTCATGGCAGCCTCTCCCATCACAGGCCCAGAGGCCTAGAAGGAAAAAAATGGTTTTGTGGGCCAGGCCCAGGGAACCATTGCTGTTTTGTGCAGTCTCAGGATTTGGTGCCCTGCGTCACAGCCATGGCTAAAAGGGGCCAATGTAGAGCTCAGGCCATTGCTTCAGAGGGTGCAAGCCTCAAGCCTTGAAGGCTTACACATGGTGTTGCACCTGCGGGTGCAGAGAAGTCAATAACTGAGGTTTGCGACACTTCACCTAGATTTCAGGAGATGTTATGGAAACTCCTGGATATCCAGGAAGAAGTTTTCTGCAGGGGTGGGGCCCTCATGGAGAATCTCTGCTCAGGCAGTGTGGAAAGGAAATGTGGGGTTGGGCAGGAAACCCAACACAGAGTTCCCACTGGGGCACAGCCTAGTGGAGCTGTGAGAAGAGGGCCACCATCCTCCAGACCCCAGAATGGTAGATCCAATGACAGCTTGCACCATGGCACCAGGAAAAGCCACAGATACTCAACACCAGCCTGTGAAAGCAGCTGGGAAGGGGGCTGTACCCTGCAAAGTCACAGGGGCAGAGCTGCCCAAGGCCATGGGAGCCCACTTCTTGCATCAGTGTGACCTGGATGTGAGACATGGAGGTAAAGGAGATCATATTGGAACTTTAAGGTTTAATGACTGCCCTATTAGATTTTTGGACTTGCGTGGGGCCTGTAGACCCTTTGTTTTGGCCAGTTTCTCCCATTTTGAGCAGGTGTGTTTTCCTAATGCCTATATCCCCATTGTATCTAGGAAGTAACTAAATTGCTTTTGATTTTATAGGCTCATAGGCGAAAGAGACTTGCCTTGTCTCAGATGAGACTTTGAACTTGGGCTTTTGGGTTAATGCTGGAATGAGTTAAGACTTTGGGGGACTATTGGAAGGGCATGATTGTGTTTTGAAATGTGAGGACATGACATTTGGGGTACTAGGGGTGGAATAATATGGTTTGGCTCTGTGTCCTCACTCACATCTCATATTGGATTGTAATAATCCCCACATGTCAAGGGTGGGACTAGGTGGCAATAACTGAATCATGGGGGCAGTTTCCCCCATACTGTTCTTGTGATAGTAAGTTCTCATGAGATCTGATGGTTTTGTAAGGGGCTTCCCCCTTCACTTGGCTCTCATTCTCTCTCCTGCCACTGTGTGAAGAAGGATGTGTTTGCTTCCCCTTCCACCATGATTGTAAGTTTCCTGAGGCCTCCCCAGCCATACAAAACTGTGAGTCAATTAAACTTCCTTTCTTTATAACTTCTCCAGTCTCGGGTATTTCTTCATAGAAGTGTGAGAACAGACTAATACAGAATCCTAATTAAACTATGGACTTTGAGTGACAATGCTATGTCCGTGTGTTTTCATCAGTTGTAACAAATGTACCACTCTGGTGCAGGATGTCAGTAGTGGCAGGGGTTGTGTGTTGGGAGTGTAGAGGAGGTACATGGGAACTCTCTACCTTCTGTTCAGTGTTGCTGGTAACCTAAAACAGCTCTAAGGCTTTTAAATTTAAAATGCTGCAAAATGATGACTCTGACTTTTTAATATTGGGATAATTTTCTAATTCTGGACTCACTTGATTGTTCCCAGAAATTTAACTTTGACTGACTAAAAATTCATTTTAGTCCAAATGTTTTATAATTCTGTAAAGTAACAAAGGTGTGTTTTTTTTTCCCGAATGGGAGAAAAGATAACACCAAAGTGCCATGGCCCTATTGTCTCATAAGGCATAAATCAGTTTTGAATTTAACTTAGCAATTTACCTCATCATTTCTTTCCCCCAAAACTATAAGTCCTTCAAATATTTTCAAACCAGCTCTTCATTCTGCTCCTCCATCACTAATGAGTTAAATAAAACTTTGACCCATAATCACTATCTGTTTGTGTGGGAATTTTATGATTAAAAAGAACTGGTAATTGTAACTTTACATCATCCTACGATCAAGGACGGCCTGTTCCTGTGGCGCCCTGGCCTTCTGTTGGAAAAATGTAAAAGTTCTTATTTAGAGCACAATGAGGCAAATGAAAAGGGAACAGATAGTGACCAATTGTTACTTAAATTTAACCTGTAAAAGAAATATTCTTCTTTTTTTTTTCCCCAAGCCAAACTGTATCCAGCTTTATTAAAGATACTTTCCAGAAACAATCATGGTATTTCAGGCAGGACATGGGCAGACAATCATGCACAGCATAAAACATTTCAAATTCCCTACTTCAATGGACTACCAAAAATCAGAAAGCCACTATAAAACCCAATGAAGACTTCATCTGATGCTCTGAACAGGGAAAGTTTAGAGTGAAGGTTGACATTTCCCATTTAGTATGTTGTTTAACAGCCTTTTATGAGTTGACCCTGACTTTCAGGAAGTGAAATGAAAATGGCAGAATTTATCTGATGATCCACAATCTAGAAACAGAACCACTGCTCTTTTGAGGGGCACTATCTCAGTGGCATCACTGGAAAGTCCAGATTGCCTGACACACTGGTAACCAATTATTTGGGTTCAGGTCCCAACAGGTGTCTGGGTTTAAGCGAGTTAAGTCTATGATGAAAGGTGGAAAGGGAGAAGAGGACATAAAAACAATTTGTTTTTCCATACCAAGGCTTTTGTGCCAAGGTGGCCATGTGTGTCAAAGTCAGGGAATCCCTCCTCTTGGGAACCAATAGGAAGTCTCTGAAACCTAGAAGGGAAAGGTGTTTTCCCCACATCAATCCAGCTTCATAGACATCCTATTAGTGACCTATGCCCCTTTCCTCCCAAACAACAATGAAGTGCTCTGTGTAGTAACAACATAGCTTTAAAAAAGTAAAACAAAATTCTGAATTTTTATAAAACTCGATAAAAAATAGTATTTCAAACTCTTCAGTCACCAGAAGTACATAGTTATCAAAAATGCAGACACTTCACATGGCATCTCCAGGGCCTTCAGCTTTCTGTGCCTGGTCTGTTTTGTCATCTCCATTTTCTGCAGTTATTCCCCTCCTTGCCAGCACCAGCATTTACCCTTTTCCCTATGGGTACTTTCACTCACTTCTTTGCAGGGGCCTCTTTAGGCTTGGGCTCTGGCTTTGGAGAAGCAGGTTTAGCAGACAACCTCTCGGATCTTTTCTGTGGTTTGTCCTTCATGTTGGATTTATCTCCTTTAGCATCCCCTTCAGCCTTTCTCTTGGGGATGGTGGCAACAGCGGTGGGATATAGGCTCTCGGGGAGGGATGCAGTGGTGCACAGGCTTTGGCCACTGAGGGGGAGTTGTTCTTGTCTCTTTACTTCCAGATTTTTTTTTTTTTAATCTTATAAGTCATTCCTTTGCTCTCTTCTGGCTCTCATGTATCCTCGTTATTATTAAATAGTTATGCCATCTATTCCAGATTCCATTTCAGAAACCTTTCAGCATTTTACCATTAGAAGATTTGCAGTTTAATCTTTTTATTAGTTTTCTAGGGTTACTGTACCAAGGTACCACACTAGGTACTAAAGCAATTTAGTACCTAAATTTCTAAAGCAATAGAAATGGAATGTCTCACATTTCTGGAGGCCAGAAGACCATCAAAGTATTGTCAATATTGGCTCCTTCTGGGACTGGTGAGGGAGAATCTGCTCAGGGACCTTTCTCATAGCTTCTGGGGCTTTATTGCCAATCTTTGGCATGCATTTGTTTGTGGAAGCATCACCCCAATCTCTGCCTTCATCTTCACATTGTGTTCTCCCTGAGCATCTTCATGTTTCTGTGTTCAAATTTCCTTGTTATAAGGACATTTGTCACATTGGATTAGGGGCCCACACTACTCCAGCATGATTTCATATTAACTATGTAAATCTACAATGACGCTATTTTCAAATAAGGTCACATTCTGAGGTCCCAAGGATTAGGACTTCACCATACGAATTGAGGTGGGGGGGAGACATAATTCAACCCCTAACAGTCTTAAATTCGGAGGAGTAATTTCTGTCCATCTGTGTATTTTCCCAGAGAAATTTCTTAAAGTCCAAATAAAAAATTTAATTGATCCAATAATGACTATTCAGAGGAGCTATTGTTATCTGAGCTTTTATAAGAATTAGCATGCTTTGGGCTGCAACTACCAAAAGTGTGACTCAATGCCAGCCATATGAATGAACCATCTTGGGTGCCCAGCCTTGTTGAGTCTTTAGATTATTCGATTCTCAAACTCATCTCTCACTGCAACCACATGAGAGATCCCATGAGTGAACTGCCCAGCTAAACCTTCTCTCAATTTCTGACTTACAAAATTGTGAGCAGAATAAAATGGTTGTTTTAAGCCAGTATGTTTTGGGTAACTGGTTGTGCAGGAATAGTAACTTAATGGGAAGAAATGTCCAAAGTAAATAAATAACTCCTATGAAAGAATTAAAGAAGAGAAGCACCTCGATTGAGAATTGAGAAAAAATAGGAATTTCAAGAGGAATAAAAAATGCCCCCCCAACCAACGTATTAAATCTAATTCATAATCATAGAAATTCTACATAAAAGCATAATAAAAATTGACATTCCTCAAGATTAACAACATTTAAGTCACACAAAATGAAATGTTAGTGATGATATAGAGCTTGATGGAAACATAAATTTGTACAGCAACCCAGAAGAAAATTTGGCAATGTCTCTGAATATTAAAGATAGTCTTTGATTCAGCAATGCCATGGCTAGGTACATAACGTAGAGGAACTCTCCAAGAATATTTAAAGCAGCATTGTTTCTGAGAGTAAAAATGGGAAACAACTTAAATATCTGTCAATAGGAAAACTGATAAATTTTGGTACACACACATAATGGAATACTATACAGAAGTGAAAATTGAGGAATAAAATTTGCTTATATCAAAATGGTGATACTCACAAACAATAATTCGTTAATACAGTGATGAATATGAATAGTATGATATCATTTCTACCAAGTGTGAAAGAGACAAAAACAATTGTTTAGGGTTATAGTCATTTGCAGAAAAAGCACAAAAAAATGCACGTGGAGGACAAGAGTGGGAGACAACAGGGAAGGAATCTGCAGGTGCTTACCTCACTGGCAGTTTTATGTCTTCATCCAATTACTACCTTCAGGAGTACTGGATGTACTTTTTAAGTAAGTTTTGTGTATGTTAAATATTGCAGAATGTATTTTATAAAGTATTTAATTGCCAGAAGCTCTTTTAAAAATTCCCAGGTCTGTTTCAGACTCAGCAGATCAGATTGCAGAGGTGGGGCCCATAAATCTGCCCCCTTTTGTGAGCCTGATAGTCACTACTGGTCTAAGCTGGGCAAGGTCACCCCAGTGGAGGTTGCTTCCTTCATGCTCTATTATATCTTTCACTTTACAAGTAATAATGTTTATCCATCAGTTCCCCAACTTTGGTGCTGCTGTGTTATCTACCATGCAAGGAGATGGGGAAGCAAAAGTAATTAAGACATTTCCACTGGTTTCAAGGGCAAAGGTTAACTCCAATATAAAGGAGTTCTAAAACTTTTCAAATTGGACATATTCACATTATCATCTTGATACCAGTGTTTCCAAATCCTTTTTTCCCAATGCCCAGAACATCCACAGATCACTGCATCTGTCTGGGAACTTCACAGGCTTCTTTCTGGAGACATTCCAGACACGCCCCTCCGCCTTGGCACTAATACTTGGCATCTCCCCTTGACATCTCAAGCTTTGTCATTTACTCACTGTGTGACCTTGGGCCAGTAGTGTCCCTTCTCTGAACCTCTGTTTCCACCCCTGCAAGTTGGGCAGACGAAGGTTCAGTTTGAAACTGGTTGAGCCCTTGGAGTGACAAAGCAAGGGACTGTGAATGGACAAAAATGAGAGAAATAAATTCTAACAGGCACAAAGCAACCAGGGGAGAAATAATCCCAACTCTACTCAAAGATTGATGGGCACCAATTTAGAATCCAGTCTCAATTTTACCTTCAATACGGTGTATGACCTTGAAAATATCTCTTAATCTCTCTGAGCCTCACGAGGCAAATCAGGATAATGTTAATACCTGTCTCGGAGTTCTGGTGAGGAGTAAATGAAATAACTCCTGTAAAGATATTTTAGGAATTCTGTCTGACCAGGGAAAAGCCCCTGGGGCCATTTCTTCTTGGTCCCTGACAAGTGCCAGGCTCACAAGCAGAACAGTGACCAACTCAGGGTGGTACAGGAAGTCTGGACAGTTTTGTGCCCCACTCACTGCAAGGTGGCCTCCCAGACTTGGCTGGATGGGTGAACCTGGCCTGAAAATCAACCACAAGCCCCTCTGTGTGTTTGGAAAGGAGCTGAAGCTGTGTGAACAGGAGTTGAGCATGCGGCTGGCAGAGCAGGCAGGACCCACAGAACATCTGGGCCCACTGCCTGAGGGGCAGTCACTCCCTTCTTCATTTGGCTGCTGCCCTGGGATCAAACAGATACAATAGAACCCATGGCGCACGGCTGCCAAGGAAGGGCAGGCCCAAGGGATTGGGCTCCAAGCCCTGGAAGTGGTTTCCCAAGTCACTAGATTTGCAGCACGTAAAACCGGAAAGGCCCCGGTAAACCTGTCCACTAGCACCTGGGCAGCGAAGCGCTTTGGCTGGAGGGCTGCAGGTCCCAGCAGTGGGACGGACAGCAGGGAGATGGTAGACCCTCCTTGGGGTGGTGTGCGTGAGCTGCGTGAGTGCCTGGGGCATCTCCTGCACGGATGGCACCGGCACCAGGTGCCCCTGGCCTCGCCTGGCCTCTCCAGCCAGAGGACCAGTCCTGGACGGGGAGGGGGAGGACAAGAGCAGGTGAACAGACCCCAGAACCCGGCTCCCTGACCCTGGCCATAATGCAGAGCTGCCTGGCGCGCCGCAAACCACTCCCTGGCCCTCTGGTGAGCATGCCGGGGTGCAGACCCCTCGCCCTGCTGGCACCTCTGTGGCACGTGCGGGAGGGGCAGGAGCCCGGACCAGGAACCGCTGTGGTGAGAGCCAAAGGCACTGGGACTGGCCGCCACAGACCTTTGGACACCGCAGTGGGGGTGGGGGTGGGCGGGATAAAGTTCCTTGACTTGGAGTAGTGCTTCTCAAACTTTAATGGGAATGAGAAACTCCTGGGGATCTGGTTAAATGCAGATTCTGACTCAGTAGGTCTGGGGTAGGGCCTAGGATTCTGCATTTCTGACAAGCTCCCAGGTGGTGCTGGTGCTGCTGGTCCCTGACCACACTTGGAAAAGAAAGACACATGAAGTGGTAATCAGAATCCTGGGAATCTGGATTTTTAAGTACCAGGATTTTTAAGTATCATAACTTGCTATTATGATCAGGCAAGTGTAGAAAACTCTGGAATAGATCATCTTGAACAATAAATTAAGCTGAGATTTGAAAGGGTGTTTTTAATTCAAGTTTTTATGAAGTATCTACCTGGTGCTGGTTAGATCTGGGAGGGGCTTGGAACACTGTCCAGGTATATTGAGACTATTCAGTAAATAAAATTTGTGAGTTTTGGTGGGAGAAAATGCAGGGAGAAGAGAGATCCTTGTTTGTAAGTCACTTGCAGATGTGAAGAGAGATGGAAACCCACATACCTAACTGATTTTGCAGGAGGTGGCCGTGGTGGTAATTTCAGACAGCT
>NW_012101471.1:287130-292681 GCF_000951045.1 Mandrillus leucophaeus
GCCTTCGCCGCTGCCGCCGCGCATAGCCCCCGGAGAGCCCTGTGGGGACCCCGACCAGAAGGGACCCTGCCCCGGGAGAAGGTATCAGACCCACCTGGGGAGGGAGAAGCTGGGCCCCGGGAGACTCCGCCGCCCCTCGCCTGTCCGCCCGAACACAACTGAAGCAGACTGCAGGACAGGGGTCCAGGGTCCTGGGGCTGCGCGGGGACGGGGCTGAGGCCCGCAGAGACCCCACGGGTGGGGGGATGGCTGGGCAGGGGCGGGGCCTGGCTGCAGAGGCGCCGCTAGGGGAGGAGGGCGGCTGGGGGTGGGGGTGGGCGTGCGGAGAGGTGGGCATTAACCTCGCTCTCGCCCTGCTCGTATTTACAGGCTGTGGAGACCTGGGCCTTCTGCGATCACCCTAGGAATTGATCCAGATATGTGCCTCCTGCCCTGATCACTCCCCCTAAATTAGTATCCGCAGAGATTCGAGGACATGCCATTGACCCTGTTACAGGATTGGTGTCGGGGGGAGCACCTGAACACCCAGAGGTGCATGCTCATCCTGGGGATCCCCGAGGACTGTGGAGAGGATGAGTTTGAGGAGACACTGCAGGAGGCTTGCAGGCACCTGGGCAGATACAGGGTGATTGGCAGGATGTTTAGGAGGGAGGAGAACGCCCAGGCGATTCTACTGGAGCTGGCACAAGATATCGACTATGCTTTGCTCCCAAGGGAAATACCAGGAAAGGGGGGGCCCTGGGAAGTGATTGTAAAACCCCGTAATTCAGATGGGGAATTTCTCGACAGATTGAACCGCTTCTTAGAGGAGGAGAGGCGGACCGTGGCAGATATGAACCGAGTCCTCGGGTCGGACACCAATTGTTCGGCTCCAAGAGTGACTGTATCACCAGAGTTCTGGACCTGGGCCCAGACTCTGGGGGCAGCAGTGCAGCCTCTGCTAGAACAAATGTTGTACCGAGAACTAAGAGTGTTTTCTGGGAACACCATATCCATCCCAGGTGCACTGGCCTTTGATGCCTGGCTTGAGCACACCACTGAGATGCTACAGATGTGGCAGGTGCCCGAGGGGGAAAAGAGGCGGAGGCTGATGGAATGCTTACGCGGCCCTGCTCTCCAGGTGGTCAGTGGGCTCCGGGCCAGCAATGCTTCCATAACTGTGGAGGAGTGCCTGGCTGCCTTGCAGCAGGTGTTCGGACCTGTGGAGAGCCATAAAATTGCCCAGGTGAAGTTGTGTAAGGCCTATCAGGAGGCAGGAGAGAAAGTATCTAGCTTTGTGTTACGTTTGGAACCTCTGCTCCAAAGAGCTGTAGAAAACAATGTGGTATCACGTAGAAACGTGAATCAGACTCGCCTGAAACGAGTCTTAAGTGGGGCCACCCTTCCTGACAAACTCCGAGACAAGCTTAAGTTGATGAAACAGCGAAGGAAGCCTCCTGGTTTCCTGGCCCTGGTGAAGCTCCTGCGTGAGGAGGAGGAATGGGAGGCCACTTTAGGTCCAGATAGGGAGAGCCTGGAGGGGCTGGAAGTAGCCCCAAGGCCACCTGCCAGGATCACTGGGGTTGGGGCAGTACCTCTCCCTGCCTCTGGCAACAGTTTTGATGTGAGGCCTTCCCAGGGCTACCGGCGCCGGAGGGGCAGAGGCCAACACCGGAGGGGTGGTGTGGCAAGGGCTGGCTCTCGAGGTTCAAGGAAACGGAAACGCCACACATTTTGCTATAGCTGTGGGGAAGACGGCCACATCAGGGTACAGTGCATCAACCCTTCCAACCTGCTCTTGGTGAGGCAGAAGAAACAGGCTGCAATTGAGTCGGGAAACGGGAACTGGGCTTGGGACAAGAGCCATCCCAAGTCCAAGGCCAAGTAGGCTCGGGAGAACAGGTCAACATTTCCTACCACAGGCCAAGGAGACAAAAGAGATATTGGAAGGAGGGTAAAGAGAAGCCCAGACAAACAGCAGATGAGTTGAGTGGGGCAGAGGGACAGGGCAGCCAGACCAAGGCCAAGCCTTCTCACTCTCTGCCAGCTGGAAGGGACTTCAACAACCAAGACCAACTGGCAACAGGCTCAGTGGGGGTCAGGTCTGGGTCCCGGAAGAGGTGCTGGAGAGGAAAGCAGGGAGCCACTGCATCCAGCACATGGGATGCCTGGGCCTCAGATGGGGACCCCAACGAAGCAGAAGCTGAAGAAGGTATGGCTGGGGGTTCTGTCCTGCTCATCCAGCCACCCCTAAATACCCACCCTGTGGACTTTGAGCTGAACATGCCCACTGGCCCCAGGCCACGTGGGACCTGGAGGACCCTACTTGGGGCCTGCCCCTGCCAGAAGGTGCCAGGGCTGGAGAGGAAGAGCTGGGGGGGCAGAAGTAAAGCCTTGTAGGGGAGGCCACAGGGTCCATCCTGTCTTCAGGATCATCTACACTGCACTAGGGGAGCCCCAGGAAGGCAGCACCCTGGAGGCCCTGTGCCAGTGAAGACAGGAGATCCTAAGGCCCTGGGAGCCCAGTGCCAGCCAGAGATCGTGCAGGCAAGGAGACCAAAGATTGATGAGAAGATCCCCAACAGGGGTACTGGGTACCCGGCAGGCCATTGCCCTCACAGCTGGCTTGGACCAGGGTGGCTGTGAAGGGAAGTCTTTGTTGCAAAGGAGGAGGAGGAAAAGGGAGGACTTGGTGGGGTTTTGCTTCTTCTGCTTGTTTCTGCACAGGGCCACCAGACTCCTGGAGAGATCAGGCAAGGAGAACCTGTGGCTGCCGTGGCCAAAGCAACTCAACAGATGCCGATGCCAAGGCCAGCGCCAACCCTGCCACCTCGGGGAATCCAGCCTGGAGGCAGCCCCTAAGCAGCCAGCCGTGGCCTGGGTGGAGGCACCTGAAGACGTCTATCCCAAACTCCTCCGATCCTGAGCTGGGAGATGATAGGGGAAAGAGGCCCTCTCAAGGGTGCCAGCTGCCTGGGTCTCCCAAGAGGGATCCCCCAACTCGCTGTTCCCGGGACAGGCTGCCCCCATTCCAGGAAGCTCACCCTCACCTGTGTAGGCCCCGTAGTGACCCACACATCCAGCAGACGCCCACCCACCGCTAGCCGTTGTTCCTGCGCAAAGTAGTGTGCTGTGTGCCCACCCAGGCGGCCGCCTCTGGGCCCGGGGCACATGCTGTGAGCTTCCTGTGAGCCCAGGCTCTGCTCGCTGCTGTCCCGCACCACCTCTGCTTTCCCTGTGTAGATCTAGGCCAGTGGCTGCTTGTTCTCGTGGAGCTGTGTGTGTTCTTCTCTGAGCAGCTCCTCCCCGGAGGCCCCCAGCACAGTCCCAGGAGATGGCGGGAAGGAGGTGCCAGGGTACGGCGGACACTCACCCCGTGAGCACGATGGTGACTGTGACTGTGGGAGGAAGTACTGGACCCAGGACGGAGTGGGGCTGCCCTGCCTGAGGCTCCCGAGGAGCTTTGTGCTTTGGTGTTCCACCCCTGTTGTTACTTGTGACTTAGTTTCCTCGACCTGCTGGGGTGTTCCCTGCTGTTTTCCAGTGTCCTGTGACTGTCCTGTGAGGGCCACAGGGCAGGGCCCTGCCCCAGCAGATGGGCTTGGGAGGGGGCTCCCTAAAGCCAGTGGACACTGTCAGAGTCCACCGTCCAGGCAAGAGGCAGACCCTGGGGCCCTCAGGAAGGAGGGAGGTGGCAGCGGGGGCTGCAGTGGGAGTAGGGGCAGATGAGGCATCTTGCTGGGAACCCCAGGAGGAGGGGGCCCGGGACCTGTTTGGGACCTGTGTCCTGTGGTGACCGTTTGCAGTTTCTCTCTGTGTTGTGATTCCCTTCTCTTCAATGTTTCAGTACATGTTTCTCTTCAATAAATTTCATTCAGTGTTCCAGCCGGCCTCGCCTCTGCTGTGGGAAACTGGGGATGAGGTTGGCTGGGGATGGGGTTGGGGTGGAGTGAGGGCCACATGGCTTTGTTAACACTGGTGTATAATTGGGGCTCAGTCTACAAGTCATTGCGGAATGGCCTATCTGCACATGTTGGTCATGAGCTAGGGTTTGCAGCCCACGGACCCAGGCAAAGACACCCAGCTGAGCAGGCTGGATAGTCCCAGTAGACAGGACACTGGTAGGCCCAGGCAGTGGCTGGTTGGGTCCTCAGTGCACTGGTTGAGCTTCTCAGAAATGAATAACACATTTAAGGAAGGGTGAGGGACAGCAGGCTGAACCAGTGGCCCCAGGATCCCTTGTATCACTATTGGGGACTCAGGGCTTCCACACCTGGAGCATCAAAACCAGGCCCATCTCTGTGAGTGTGTGTGAGATGGTGAATATGTGTGAGTATGTGTACTAGTGATTGTGTGAGAGTGAGTGTAGAAGAGTGAGTTTGTGTGTGTCATGTGTCAGCGAATGTGTGAATATGTGAGTGAGTGTGTGAGATGGTGTGTGAATATGTTAATGTGTGTGTTTTTGAGTGTGAGTATGCATCAGTTTTTGTGTGTGAGTGAATGTGTGTCAGTGCTCAATGTATGTTTATGTGTTTAGTGTGTATGTGTGTTAGTAAAAGTATGTGAATATGTGAGAGTGAGATGGTGTGTGAATGTATGATAGTGAATGTGTGGGTGACTGCTGAGTGTGTATATGAATGAATATCTGTTTCAGAGTGTGTTAATGTTTATGAGTTTGTGTGTATGCGTGAATGCGTGGAATGGGTGAGTGTACATGTGAGGATGTGTGTTAGTGTGTGTGAGAGTTTATGAGAGGGTGTGTGAATTTTTGTGTGAGTGCAAGTGTTGGGTGATTGATTTTTTTTTTTTTTCATTTCTTTAAGGGCTCAAGAGAGTTGGAAAGAAGGCAGAGAGAGGTAGAAGTTGCTTTGCCACAAAACAGCAGTGAGACTTTTGTTGCCTCTAGGCTGACGGGCCCCAGAGCTGGGCCTACTATCTAATCATCCATTTCTGACCCCTGGTACATTCCTATTTTTAAGGTTCGCATGGCTTCCTGGCCTTTTGGCTAAGATCAAGTGCAGTATTTTTAAGGTCCCTAATCTTAAAATAGATATGTGTTACGGTTATTCCGTGATTAAAGCTGATAGAAACATCCTCGTATGAATCTCTGTGGACTTTTGTTTTCCTTTCTCCCGAGTAAAGACCTAGGAATGGAATGGCTGGGCCATAGCGTAGTGGTATATTTAACTTTATAAGAAACTTCACACAGATTTCCAAAGCTGTTGTGATAATTTATATTCTAATGAGCAGTGTTCGTTTCTTAGGGTACTCCAAAAAATCTTGTATTGCCAGCTTTAAACTTTTAGCCATTCTGTTGGGTGACTCATTGTGGTATCTCACTGTGGCATTAGTTTGCATTTCTGTGATGACTAATAAAATTGAGCACTTTTTTGTGTGCTTATTAGCTATCTGTCTTCCTTAGTGAAGTGCCTATTCAAGTCCCGTGCCTAGTTTTTACCTGGCTTTATTATTATTTTTTATTAGAGTTGTGCAAGTTGTTAAAATACTCTGGATAGAAGTACTTTGATATATGTGCTGGGAGCACTTTTTACCAGTTGTGTCTTTCTTATGC
>NW_012101471.1:298411-300613 GCF_000951045.1 Mandrillus leucophaeus
CAGTTTGCCTGAATGAGAACAAGCAGTCTTGGCCCTCAAGGGGGAGAAGCGTTGGGGCAGGGGGACCGGCGGGGGGGGCCTGGGAGGACTGGACACACGAGGCCAACCGGGGAGGCTGGTTTGTGGCAGAAGACATGCGTTTCTTCGCTGACCTCACGTTTACTACCTGGGAGGTAGAAAAGCCTGGGGAGCAAGACCATGCCAACCTAAGTACCACACAGAGAGGGAGCCTCCCTATAAGAAAATGGTATCTATTCAGAAATAGGCGTTGCAGTGGGGACGCGTGCGCCCTAGTGAACTATGTGCATATTCAGGCAGGGAAAAGGAAGACAAAGGTTTTTCAGGAAAAGTGAAGAGGATTACATAATTGTTTTGAGATAATGATCTTTGGCTACAAGGATGAATAACAAGGGTAGCATTGGTCAGGGGCTTGGACAGGAAGTTGCTGGGCAGGTGTCCTCGCAGAAGCATTATTTGTGTCAGGTTGCAACAGCCTTTGTGCGAATTTGTGGGTTTTGCAGTCTTCTGTGATGGCTTTTGTTATCAGGCATTCGTGCATGGGAACCCTGCCTCCATGGCCCTCCACAGCTCTATTTGTCAGGTTTTTGGATTTTTGTTTGCTTGAACAACAAGTGACTCCATCTTGATTCTGAAACGTTTCACAACCATACGGGCGAGCCAAAGTCTAATTGTGAGGCCCACTCCAATGCGACCTGCTTCTGGGCAACGTGATAGACTGGCCATGGCTTATATCACAAAAGGAGAAAGGCTTCGATCTTGACGCTAGGAACTTTCTCCTGGAAACGGGCTGATGACGCCTGTCACCTGTAAGATGAGGAGGAAAGGAGCAAAGGAGATTCACAGAAGAGGAACCGGGAACGGCCAGTGAGAGACCTCGTCACCGATCGGGGAAACGCAAGGCACACAGCGATGAGGCGGTGTCTCTCCCTGTGGGATGGGCAAGTGAGCGAGGCTGGACAAGACCAAAGGCTGCTCGGGCTGTGGGAACCCAGGACCGCTCCCACGCTGCCAGTGGGAGGAAACATGGGTTCGGCCACGCACCGGAGGTCACAGATGAGCAATGCTTGGTCGTGGCGTTGATGGGCACAGCCCAAGTCCCAGCAGAGCCACTGCCGGCTGTGCACCCCAGAGCCTTTCTCGCTGACGGTGGTGGCTCAGACAGGCATGCGGGATGCCACGGGCAGCAGTGTCTGCAACAGTCAAACAGTGGGAAGGACCCGAATGTCCATCCATAGGGTCACAGACAAACACTCTGGGCTGTGATTCATCTTGGGCGAGCTGGAAGCTTGGGGGAAACCTTGGCCAGCAAGTTGCCAAACAGGAGGCCAGGGAAGGAAAGAGAAGGGGATGAGGGAACGACACCCAGGGGTGTGACCCCGTGGGAACCTGTTTGCCACCTGTCTGGTGGAGATGCTGTTCATATGGCCCCAGACTCCCGTGATGGGTCAGGTGCATGGTCGTCAGATCCACAGGCACAGAATCTCTGCTTTGAGCCAGGCTGCTCTGCCCTGGTGCAGCGTCTAGCCCCAGCAGCAGAGGACTGGTGAAAAACCTATGGAAGGCTGACTCAGGCCTGACAGACGGAGGTCTCCAGGGAGGTACCGCACCCATGCTAGCCTCAGGGCCAAGAGAGGCCATCAGGCTGGTGAGGGCACTGGGGGCAGGGGACAAATTGAGTAGTCCACTCCCCGCAGACTACCTTTCCAGACACACATTCGGACAGAGACCCAGACTTGGGACTTGAGGCTGCAAAACGGACAAGGCCCGGGCATACTTGGGTGCTGGGTCACCCTCCCCGGTGCTGGCTCCTGGCACCAGGGCCGCGAAGTGCTTTGGCTGGAGGGCTGTGGGTCCCTGGAGCGGGATGGGCAGCGGGGAGATGGCAGACCCTCCGTGGGTGGTGTGCGTGAGCCGCGTGAGCGCCTGGGGCATCTCCTCACGGAATGGCACCCGCACCAGGTGCCCCTGGCGTCGCCTGGCTTCGCCAGCCAGAGGACCAGTCCTGGACGGGCAGGGGGAGGACAAGAGCCGGTGAACAGGCCCCAGAACCCAGCTCCTTGACCCTGGCCAGAACGCAGAGCTGCCGGGCGCACCTCAGATAACTCCCTGGCCCTCTGGTGGGCACGCCGGGGTGCAGCCTCCTGGCCCCGCTGGCGCCTCTGGGGCACGCGCGGGAGGGGC
>NW_012101471.1:301563-308077 GCF_000951045.1 Mandrillus leucophaeus
CAAGCTCCGCCTCCCGGGTTCACGCCATTCTCCTGCCTCAGCCTCCCAAGTAGCTGGGACCACAGGCGCCCGCCACCTCGCCCGGCTAGTTTTTTTTGTGTGTGTGGTTTTAGTAGAGACGGGGTTTCCCTGTGTTCGCCGGGATGGTCTCGATCTCCTCACCTCGTGATCCACCCGTCTCGGCCTCCCAAAGTGCTGGGATTACAGGCTTGAGCCACCGCGCCTGGCCTCTTATGCATATTCTTAATGGTGTCTGTTCATAAGCAGATGGGTTTAATTATAATGAAGTCCGTTGCATCATTTGTTTCTTTTTACAATGACCACTTCCTGGGTCCTGCCTAGATATCTTTCATTGGCCCACATTTGCAAACATATTGATCTATGTTTTCCTCTAGAACCTCTGCAGTTGTAGCTTTTGCATTTAAGTCTTAGAATGTACCTATATTAGCTGGGTGCAGTGGCTCACACCTGTAATCCCATCACTTTGGGAGGCCAAGGCAGGAGGATTGCCTGAGCCTAGGAGTTTGAGACCAGCTTTAGCCTCAAAAAACAAACAAACACACAAACAAAAACAAACAAACAAAAAAACCCCCAAAATTAGCTGAGTGTGGTGGTGCATGCCTATTATCCCAGCTACTAGGGAGGCTGAGGTGGGAGGATCTCTTGAGCCCAGGAGATTGAGCCTGTGCTCTAGCCTGGGCGACAGAGCCAGCTCCTGTCTCAAAAAAAAAAAAGTACCCAAATTAGTTTTTGGTGTGGGGTCAAGATGCATTTGAAAAGACTTTCCTTTTGACATTGATTTTATTTATAGTGTTGGTCAAAATATGTTTGACTTTGTACCTGTGGGTCTATCACAGGGCTCCTCTCTTCTACATGTTTCACTTCTAAAGTTTCCATTTGATTCTCCATTATAGGTGTCATTTTTCTGTTGAGATCCTTCCTTAATCATTTCTTCATTATTTTCATGTTTCTCTTTCAATTCTGGAACAATACATTTACTTCTAATAGCTGTCTTTAAGTTCTCATCTGCTCATCCCATTGTCCTTGCCATTTCTGGGCCTACTGAAACATTTTCTCCTTGGTGTGGATCACATTTTTCTCCTTCCCATGTCTAGAAGTTTTCGTGTAAAAGCTGGATATTTTAGGTTAGGATGTAAAATACCTTGGTCTTGTTGTTTCCATTAATTCTGTGTTGAGTTGTTCCAGGCAGTTTGTTTACTTACAGACAAGCGTAAGCCTTTGAAGCCTTGTCTTTAAACTTTTTAAATGTGGGTTCTCATTCTACCGTAGACTTGCTCCTGAGGTGTGGCATTTCTGGGCTCTGTACTGAATGCCCAGCTATTTCAGTGTGGTCTCTCCACTGTGGCTGATGGGAAATTGAACATCTGTGAACACTGTGTGAGCTTTGACAATTGTCCAGCTCACAGTTTTAGAGGTGTTCTGTGCTCAACCTTGTGGTGTCTCTATCTGAGCAGAGCTTAGTATGCAGCCAAAGACTCAGTGGGAAATTTGTGAGGTGCTCTGGAGCTCTTTCTTTGCTCATTTCCCTTCTCTTCTGTACAGTGACTGCAAATTCTAGAAACCCCAGTAGCATTGAATTTCACAACTCAGTAAGAATGACACATGCTGTTTGGATTCTTCCTTTGCTTTGCCATAGACTGTAAAGTGCATCTAAGCCAATATCTGGGATGATCTTTGACCCTACATAATTTGTTTCCCTTCTCTCAAAACTTGCAGTCCTGGTGAGCTCCCCACAGCCAAGGCACTCATTCTTTGGTGAATGGGGTTGAATGATCAGTAGATATTAGGAGGCTGTAGTGAAAGTTACTGTGGCTGGGTCCCAGGGTGATGGATGGAGAGGCAAGGAGAAGACAATAGCTCCAAAGGGAGGTCAGACAGGGCCACGAAGGGTCTGTAGTGCTAAGTACTTTGCTAACGACTGTGGACTTCTGCCCTAGGAGTGCAGCAAGGCACCTGGGTCTTCAGGGAATGACCACTGCCCTGAGATTTGTGAAGGATAGGAATGACCTGCTCCTGTCTGTGAACTAGAAAAGTCAGCAAGGAAGCAGTGTTAGGGATAGCTTGGAGGGGGCATTTGTATACACCAGAGGTGGCTACAGAGGTTGAAGTGTTGGCTAAATCCAGGCACTACTGAGTGCTCTCATGTGCTGAGGTTGGAGAGACACCAGAGTCAGGAGACAAGGAGATTTCTGTTGGACAGGGTCTCTTTCCAGTCTTGAGCCACACTTCCCCATGGGAAACTAGAGTTTTGACTGATCATCAAAAAGTCCCTAGAGGTAGCTCTTGTCAGCTAGCACTACTCACCTTCTTCCCGTCCCTCCATCCAAAACTCCAGGCCATTGGGTCACATTATGTCACAAGAGGGAGGGCTTGGGATCTTCCAGAGGCCACGTGCTGCTGGCTGCCTTCTCTCCTCTGAGCTGACACCCTTAAAAGCCTTATTTCTACCAGAAAGTGTGGTATGTCCTCAAGGAGGCACTCAGTTGCCAGCTCAGTGTGATGGTTAATACTGTCAACTTGATAGGATTGAAGGATACGAAGTATTGATCCTGGGTGTGTCTGTGAAGGTGTTGCCAAAGGAGGTTAACATTTGAGTTAGTGGGCTGGGAAAGGCAGACCCAACCTTAAACTGGGTGGGCACAATCTAATCAGCTGCCATCGAGTTTAGAATATAAGCAGCCAGAAAAAAGTGAAAAGAGACACTGACCTAGCGCCCCAGGCTGCATCTTTCTCCCATGTTGGATGCTTCCTGCCCTCGAATATTGGACTCCAAGTTCTTCATTTTTGAGACTCAGACAGGCTCTCTTTGCTCCTCAAGCTTACAGACAGCCTATCGTGGGACCTTGTGATCGTGTAACTTAATATTTAATAAACTCCTATATGTGTGTGTATGTGTGTGTGTATATATATATCCCATTAGTTCTATCCCTTTAGAGAACATTGATATGCTCAGCTCCAACAGACCTTCACAGCGTAGGCCCATGTTTCAAGCAGGCAACTTGCTTGCTGTGAGCTATGACTGTTGCTCAAACAAGTATCCTATTGGATTGCTCCTAAAGTCTTACCTACAGGGAAAATTTATTGTTGCATCCCCCAGGGAACTTGATCACTGCCCAGTCCTCACAAACTCATGATTTGAGAAACTCATAGGCATCTTTTTCTGTGGCTAACTAAACCAAAGAGGAAACTACCTTCCACAGAACCAACCAAAGGACACAGATGAATGGCCTAACCTTCACAGAGCAATTTGGAAGCAGGCAACAGAAAAACACAGCACAGAACACTTATGGGGCAAACTTCAGCCAAACCGTGATATTTCCTTGACAACCATGGTTCCAAAATTCACTCTGATATGTGATATGAGACACCGTTCAACCCACAGAGCACCTGGGAAGCCAGGACCCCGGAGTCCCCCAGGAGAGGACAGGGACATGAGTCCCTGGAACCAGGGTGTAGCCATCTGCAGGCTTCTCTCCTGGAAACCGTGGCCCTGCCCATGAATGGTGGTTGACTGCTGAGTCACCATCCAAACTCCAAAGTCAAAGTGAGGAGGCCTGGCAGGCTCGAGGGCAGAACGAGCAGGAGCAGGGGTCTCTGACAGAAATCCCTGGACTCCTGGCGGAAAGGGCCAGTCATGCCCAGATGACACTGCCTCCTCGGGAGGAGAGTGAGTGTGCCCCATGGGTTGGGAGAGCCAGTGGCACATACGGGAAGGAAGGGAGCTGGAAGGCAGCTGTGGGAGGAAAGATGCTGATGGCATCTAGCTGCAGGCAAGCTCACTGGGAGCAAGCACAGGGCTGAACTTACTATGAAGGCCGTTTCAATCCCGAACCTAGGCAGAGAGGACTGACCACCAATGCAGTTGTGTCCCAAGCCCCATGGCACCACCTAGCCCACTGCCACCCGCCTCCACCCCCAACACCCCACCCATACTCCTCCAGAGGGACTTCAACGAGTTGAAGACTGTGCCACAGGCAGACAGCTGTGTCAAGGACCAACGGAGAACAAGCTCACACTTATTCAGCCCAGCAGGACCCTGAGTCTGGGAAGCATGGCGTGCCACATCGGGCTGTCCCTCAGAAAACCCTGCTAGCTGGGAAGGAGCCACCTGCACCTGTGAGGCTGCAGAGGGCAGGCTAGGGGCAGGGCAGGTTGTGTGTGCGTGCGCGTGCGTGCGTGTGTGTGCATGCGTGTGTGTGTGTGTGTGTGTGTGTGTGTGTATGTGCTTCGGTGTGTGTGGGGTGGGGCACAGCCAGACAAAAGCTGAGGAAGTACTGCTCCTCCTGCCCCAGGTGGGGGCAGCCAGTCAGGGAACGGCAGGGTCATATGGCAGGAGGCAGGTGCTAGCCTGGCCGCCCAAGGGCCTGTTGTGGGCTCTGGGCAGGGCAGAGAGCCGTTGGGAGCAGAATCAAAGAGGGCATTGGGGAAAGGACGCTTCTGAGCAGTCAGAGCCCGCCGCGGCCGGTGGGGAGCTGGCCCAAAGCCACAGATTGGGAAGCTTTGGCCCTGCCTGAGATAGGACAGTAGAGAGGAGCCCCAGGCTGTCCCTGGAGGACACAGGAGGGCTTCCGTTGGTTGTGCAGAGTCTGGGCTCTCGGACATTGTGGTGCACAGCAAAGAAGCCCTTTCTGGTTCGGGAGCAGACAATGCTCCCACTCAACCTGTGGAGGTTCTAAGGGACATGTCTGAGGTCAGCCAGCTGGGAGGCAGCCAGGTGGGGAGAAACACACAAGGAGACCTCCTCTGCATCCAGGTCTGTGTTGGAGGCACTCAGCAAGGCTGGCTGTCCTTGGGACTTGGTTCTCAAGAGCCAGTACTACAGCAGGTGCTCTATGGAGGCGTCTGGCCACCAAGCAACCCAGAGCCTTCTATGAATCTTGATTGCAGCATCTCCAATCAAGTGCCACCTCACAGTGCAGTGCTTGTGAGTGCAGTGCGTGTTTATCCCTTCAGGTGTCCAACATCTGCTGGGCATGCTGGCTCTGTGCAGTGCCTGCTGCTGGCAATCAGGGGGACCAAGCAAAAAAGATGGAAGACTCTGGGAGCCAAACCAAGCAGGGGCCACCTGTACAATTCCTTTACTTTTACCAGGGAGTCCGCCTGAGCCCCCACCAGACGCTGAACCTACTGGTGCCTTGATCATGGGCTTCCCAGCCTCTGGAATTGGGAACAAGAAATTTCTATTCTTTGTAAGTTTCCCAGTCTCCAGTGCCTTGACTTTGAGCTTCCCAGCCGCCAGAATTGGGAGCAATACATTTCTGTTCTTTGTAAGTTACCCAGTCTCAGGTATCTTGCTACAGCAGTACAAATGGGCTAGACACACCGGCAAGTCCACCTCACCTTCTGGGGCTCTAGCTTGCCATCTGGGGAGGGAGCCCCTGATGCCCAAAAGCAAAGACTCAGACCAGCATTTCTCACGTGCCGACACATACTGATGCTGCCAATAAGAATATGAGAATATAAATGGAGGACATGTGATTTGTGTGTCCCAGCAGAGGGGGCCTATGGGAGGAGGGGACAGTTCAGCTGAGACATGGAGGAGGAGGAGGAGGGGGAGGGAGAGGAGGAGGAGGGTGAGGAGGAAGAGGAAGAGCAGGAGGAAGCTGCTGCCACAGAAGGTTCTTGGGGCCGATGGCTCACACAGAGGAAGGAGGGATGGCAAAGGCCGAAGGTGGGAACAAGCCCTGTGCTGCGGGGTCAGCTGAACAGGCCAGATTGGCAGGAGTGTGGTGAGAGGAGCTGGGGGCATGGCGACACGGGGTGGATTTTGGGGAGGGAAGGAGAGCATCAGAGGAAGCCAGATCCCCAGGAGCAGCGTGGGGGTGCTCTTGACCAGGATGGGGGCTTTGAGATTACTCTAAGGAGATGGGGTGCCACAGGGAGGAGCAGGGTCTGGTGGTGTTGCAAAAAGATCACCCTGGCTGCTGAGGGGGTGTTGGTGGAGCAGGGAGGACGCAGAGTGGAGGCAGGAAGAACAGGAGACAGGGAGGACCAAGGACCACGGAGATGAGAAGGGTAGCAGTCTTGGACCAGAGTCAACAAAATCCAATAATGGGTTAGATTTGGGAGTGAGGAACAAAGGAGAGGGGAGAGAATCCTGGCTGCTTTGTTTGAGTCACCAGGTAGAAGGCAGAGCCCTTTGCACAGAGGGGGAAGCCTGGGGACAGTGGAGGTGAAGGGGACGAAGCCCTCCGGTTTGAACATCTGAGCTCTGAAATGTCCTCGGGGCATCCACGTGGGCAGATGGATGAGTACGTGTGGAGCTTGGAAGACAGGTCACGTCCAGAGACAGAGCATTCATCGGAGGTTGAGGCTAGGAGCCCACCCCCACCACGCTTAGACCCAGCAAAGTAGGAGGCGGAGGAGGAAGGTCCAAAGGCAGAGAGGCAGGTAGAGAGGGAGGAGGTCAGCCCAAAAGTGGAGTGGGGGAGAGGAAGAAGTTGAGAAAGGAAATGGTTTTGAGAAGGAAGGAGAGTCAACTGTGTTGAGAGGT
>NW_012101471.1:311112-313132 GCF_000951045.1 Mandrillus leucophaeus
GGGCTGTTCTCCCTGAGTCCTAGGCTCCCACCTCAATTCATTCCCCCACACCCCCGCCGCCCCGTGCCTCCCTGGTCCGAGCTGGGAACCCTATCCTGCCCCTCGTATCCGCCCGGCACTGGCCAGAATTGCGGGCATGGCGGTGAAGATGCTGCAGGACTGGTGCAGGTGGATGGGGGTCAACGCTCGCAGTGGTCTGCTCATCCTGGGCATCCCGGAGGACTGTGATGATGCCGAATTCCAAGAGTCCCTCGAGGCTGCCCTGTGGCCTATGGGACACTTTACGGTGCTAGGCAAAGTGTTTCGAGAGGAGCCACCGCGGCCCTGGTCGAGCTCAACCGGGAAGTCAACTATGCTTTGGTCCCCAGGGAAGTCCCCGGCACGGGAGGCCCGTGGAACGTGGTCTTTGTGCCCTGTTGCTCAGGCGAGAAGTTTCTCGGTCTCGGTCGTGTGTTCCACTTCCCGGAGCAACAGGGGCAGATGGTGGAGAGCCTGGCCGGCGCCCGGGGCGTGGGGCTGCGCAGGGTGTGCTGGCTCCGATCCATCGGTCAGGTGGTCCAGCCCTGGGTGGAGATCCTGAGGTACCAGAGCCTGGGCGTGTTTTCCGGGAGGGACCAGCCAGCCCCAGGGGAGGAGTGCTTTGAGGTCTAGCTAGACCACACCACCGATATGCTGCATGTGTGGGAGGGGTTCTCGGAAAAGGAGAGGAGGAGGAGGCTGCTGGAAGGCTTGCGTGGGACCGCCCTGCAGCTCGTGCACGCTCTCCTGGCGGAGAACCCCGCCAGGACGGCGCAGGACTGTCTGGCGGCCCTGGTCCAGGTGTTTGGAGACAGTGAGTCCCAGGTGACCATCCTGGTGAAGTGTCTGACCGCTCAGCAGCAGTCAGGCGAGCGTCTGTCGGCTTTCGTGTTGCGGCTGGAAGTCCTGCTGCAGAAGGCCATGGAGAAGGAGGCCCTGGCCAGAGCATCTGCCGACCGCGTGCGCCTGAGGCAGATGCTCACCAGGGCCCACCTTACTGAGCCTCTGGATGAAGCACTGAGGAACCTGAGAATGGCCGGGAGGTCTCCAAGTTTCCTGGAGATGCTGGGGCTCGTTCGGGAGTCTGAGGCATGGGAGGCCAGTCTAGCCAGGAGCGTGAGAGCCCAGGCACAGGAAGCAGCCAGTGCCTGGGCTGATGCCCAGGCTATTGCCAGAGCCCACACTAAAGTAGAGGCGGTCCTGGCTGGGGGCCAGAGGGCCTCCTCCAGGCAGGGGGCCAGGAGGCTGAGGAGCTCCTCCCGGAGGGGCTCAAGCTGGTCCTGGAGGAATGTGATAACTAGGTTGGGGCTGGGGAGGCAGCCCAGCGTGAGTCCTCCCTGGGCAAATAGGCTCCGAGGACTCCTGGGCCGCCTCCTCTCAGGCAGCAGCGCCCTGGAGACAGGCAGAGGTGGGCCAGGGCCAGTCCCTCACCCCACATGGGGATCAAGGGTCCCCCACTTCCCCCCAAGGGGCCCTGGCCACCACCACCCTCCCAGCAACACCTTCCCGGTCACCTTCCCAGTGACCCAGATGACCACGTTTGATATCAAATGGGGTGGGGGAAGGTGCCCCTCCAGTGCACCCAGTGCCACACCCAGCCCCAGCCCCAAACCCTCCTGCCTCTGAGGGGACCAGCCTGGAGGGACCCCTGAGCGGCCAGCCACGGCCTGGGTGGGGGCACCTGAAGATGTCCGCCCCCCACCTCTTGTCCTGGTTTCAGAGACAAGCTCCTTGCTGAATCACAGCCCAGAGTGTTTGTCTGTGACCCTATGGATGGACATTCGGGTCCTTCCCACTGTTTGGCTGTTGCAGACACTGCTGCCCGTGGCATCCCGCATGCCTGTCTGAGCCACCACCGTCAGCAAGAAAGGCTCTGGGGTGCACAGCCGGCAGTGGCTCTGCTGGGACTTGGGCTGTGCCCATCAACGCCACGACCAAGCATTGCTCATCTGTGACCTCCGGTGCGTGGCCGAACCCATGTTTCCTCCCACTGGCAGCGTGG
>NW_012101471.1:314737-335482 GCF_000951045.1 Mandrillus leucophaeus
TCTGCCTTTGGACCTTCCTCCTCCGCCTCCTACTTTGCTGGGTCTAAGCGTGGTGGGGGTGGGCTCCTAGCCTCAACCTCCGATGAATGCTCTGTCTCTGGACGTGACCTGTCTTCCAAGCTCCACACGTACTCATCCACCTGCCCACGTGGATGCCCCGAGGACATTTCAGAGCTCAGATGTTCAAACCGGAGGGCTTCGTCCCCTTCACCTCCACTGTCCCCAGGCTTCCCCCTCTGTGCAAAGGGCTCTGCCTTCTACCTGGTGACTCAAACAAAGCAGCCAGGATTCTCTCCCCTCTCCTTTGTTCCTCACTCCCAAATCTAACCCATTATTGGATTTTGTTGACTCTGGTCCAAGACTGCTACCCTTCTCATCTCCGTGGTCCTTGGTCCTCCCTGTCTCCTGTTCTTCCTGCCTCCACTCTGCGTCCTCCCTGCTCCACCAACACCCCCTCAGCAGCCAGGGTGATCTTTTTGCAACACCACCAGACCCTGCTCCTCCCTGTGGCACCCCATCTCCTTAGAGTAATCTCAAAGCCCCCATCCTGGTCAAGAGCACCCCCACGCTGCTCCTGGGGATCTGGCTTCCTCTGATGCTCTCCTTCCCTCCCCAAAATCCACCCCGTGTCGCCATGCCCCCAGCTCCTCTCACCACACTCCTCCCAATCTGGCCTGTTCAGCTGACCCCGCAGCACAGGGCTTGTTCCCACCTTCGGCCTTTGCCATCCCTCCTTCCTCTGTGTGAGCCATCGGCCCCAAGAACCTTCTGTGGCAGCAGCTTCCTCCTGCTCTTCCTCTTCCTCCTCACCCTCCTCCTCCTCTCCCTCCCCCTCCTCCTCCTCCTCCATGTCTCAGCTGAACTGTCCCCTCCTCCCATAGGCCCCCTCTGCTGGGACACACAAATCACATGTCCTCCATTTATATTCTCATATTCTTATTGGCAGCATCAGTATGTGTCGGCACGTGAGAAATGCTGGTCTGAGTCTTTGCTTTTGGGCATCAGGGGCTCCCTCCCCAGATGGCAAGCTAGAGCCCCAGAAGGTGAGGTGGACTTGCCGGTGTGTCTAGCCCATTTGTACTGCTGTAGCAAGATACCTGAGACTGGGTAACTTACAAAGAACAGAAATGTATTGCTCCCAATTCTGGCGGCTGGGAAGCTCAAAGTCAAGGCACTGGAGACTGGGAAACTTACAAAGAATAGAAATTTCTTGTTCCCAATTCCAGAGGCTGGGAAGCCCATGATCAAGGCACCAGTAGGTTCAGCGTCTGGTGGGGGCTCAGGCGGACTCCCTGGTAAAAGTAAAGGAATTGTACAGGTGGCCCCTGCTTGGTTTGGCTCCCAGAGTCTTCCATCTTTTTTGCTTGGTCCCCCTGATTGCCAGCAGCAGGCACTGCACAGAGCCAGCATGCCCAGCAGATGTTGGACACCTGAAGGGATAAACACGCACTGCACTCACAAGCACTGCACTGTGAGGTGGCACTTGATTGGAGATGCTGCAATCAAGATTCATAGAAGGCTCTGGGTTGCTTGGTGGCCAGACGCCTCCATAGAGCACCTGCTGTAGTACTGGCTCTTGAGAACCAAGTCCCAAGGACAGCCAGCCTTGCTGAGTGCCTCCAACACAGACCTGGATGCAGAGGAGGTCTCCTTGTGTGTTTCTCCCCACCTGGCTGCCTCCCAGCTGGCTGACCTCAGACATGTCCCTTAGAACCTCCACAGGTTGAGTGGGAGCATTGTCTGCTCCCGAACCAGAAAGGGCTTCTTTGCTGTGCACCACAATGTCCGAGAGCCCAGACTCTGCACAACCAACGGAAGCCCTCCTGTGTCCTCCAGGGACAGCCTGGGGCTCCTCTCTACTGTCCTATCTCAGGCAGGGCCAAAGCTTCCCAATCTGTGGCTTTGGGCCAGCTCCCCACCGGCCGCGGCGGGCTCTGACTGCTCAGAAGCGTCCTTTCCCCAATGCCCTCTTTGATTCTGCTCCCAACGGCTCTCTGCCCTGCCCAGAGCCCACAACAGGCCCTTGGGCGGCCAGGCTAGCACCTGCCTCCTGCCATATGACCCTGCCGTTCCCTGACTGGCTGCCCCCACCTGGGGCAGGAGGAGCAGTACTTCCTCAGCTTTTGTCTGGCTGTGCCCCACCCCACACACACCGAAGCACATACACACACACACACACACACACACACACACGCATGCACACACACGCACGCACGCGCACGCACACACAACCTGCCCTGCCCCTAGCCTGCCCTCTGCAGCCTCACAGGTGCAGGTGGCTCCTTCCCAGCTAGCAGGGTTTTCTGAGGGACAGCCCGATGTGGCACGCCATGCTTCCCAGACTCAGGGTCCTGCTGGGCTGAATAAGTGTGAGCTTGTTCTCCGTTGGTCCTTGACACAGCTGTCTGCCTGTGGCACAGTCTTCAACTCGTTGAAGTCCCTCTGGAGGAGCGTGGGTTGGGGAGAAGAAGGCGTTGGTTGCTTTGAGGATGTCAGGCTGCCACACTGTGTTGTACTGGGCAGCGTCCCTCTTGGGGGCTGCATTGTCCAATAGAAACATTATGCGAGACGTTTATGTGTTTTCAAAATCTTCTGGTAGCCTTATTTAAAAGAATTTTGCCTTATTTAAAAGAAACTAGTGAAATTAATTTTAACGATGTGTTCTATTTAGCTCAACATATCCAAAAGTGTTATCATTTCAATGACTCACTAGTATAATAAGTTACCGATTCGATAGTTTACCTTCTTTTTTTGCAATAACTCATCGCTCATGGTTTCTTTCTCCTCTCCCAGCACTGCCTTCCCAGTGTTCGCCATTCCATAAAAGGATGATCCAGAAGAAGAGGGAAGGCTGATGGACTGACAGTCTGTTCAGCGGTGAGCTGGGGTTTGTTTTTCCTCCTGAAGGACTCCGTCAACTCTTTTGGGAATGCACTGTCCTCTCCTCCCCTGCCCTGGAGTGTCTGCTGAGCTATTATAGTTTCTCCCCAGGAGCTTAAGCCTCAAGTCTCTCACTTCTGTCAATTGCCCATCTCAGAGGAAGGTGGGCACAATAGAATGTCTGACTGAAATTTTCTCCTTTCCACCTGCCATTTGATCATTCATCACACCTTTGAGACCTGCTCTGTGCTTGAGAATTTTCTACTATGCTAAGTGTGAGACCCAGCCCAGGCCATCAGGGAGCTTAGGGTCTTTTCAGGCAGGGGGTGTGGGACAAGCCATGAGCATAAAATGATGAAATGACAATAAACTGCAAAATCAACTGCCCATATCAGAAGTTTAAACAGGAAGTGATATCAGGGACAAAAGAAGGAGAAATGCATGCTGCATTTGGACACTTGGAAGTGAGAGGCAGCGGCTTTCCAGGCTAGAGGAGAGCAAAGGCTTAGGGACAGAAATGAGCACAGCCTTTTCAGGGACTAGTGAGAGACAGGCTAGGGTCAAAGGTGTGTTGGGGCAAAGGTCCAGGTTTCATGCACACAGTGAACCTAGGTGTCATCTACACCCTTTGAAAAAAAATGTTTGTATTTTGGTAAAATACACATAACATAAAGTGTACCGTCTTAACTCTTTTTAAGTGTACAGTCCAATAGCATCAGCACATTCACAGTGTTGTGCAGCCATCATCACCATCCATCCATAGAACTTGTTCATCTCCCCAAACTGCAACACTGTCCTCATTCAATACCAACTCCCCAACTTCTTCCCCAGACCCTGGCACCCACAAGTCTACTCTCTGTCTCTATGGATTTGACCACTCTAGAGACCTCCTGTGAGTGGAATCCTATGCTATTTGTCCTTTTGTGTCTGGCTTCTTTCACTGAGTACAATGTCCTCAAAGTTGGTGTCCACATCCTTGGCTATCAATATCACTGGACAATAGTGTAGGCATTGGGAAGTGGGGAAAATTTGCAGGTGAAGGTTGCTCTGTCATAGTGGTAATTTAGGGTAAGACTATAGGGTGTGTGGAAGAGGGAAGATCCAAAGTGACCCTATGTTTCGTTTTTACTTGGAAGGCTAGCATAATAATGGTCCCCATGTGACTGAAGTGAGAAACCATTAGCTGGCCTTAGAAAGCCCATTATTATTGGAATAATCCATTATTTAGCACATTGGAAAGGTTTCAAAGACTGAATTAGCTGAACCATGCCAATATGTAAAAGCAAAAAGACAAAAAGCCCCCACTTTTTTCTGGCCAGCTAGCGCAGGTGGTTACTCCTGGATTCCTGGAGGGTTTTCCGTTGTCCAGTAATGGGCTGCAGCCTGCTCAGGCCTGTACAGAGACCCCAAGGAAACAGTTGGTTACTCTGTGGTGCCAGCTACTTGTTTTCAGCAGATATCAGGAAAACAGGCTGGAGAGAGTTTCATCTTTTAGTGTTGTTTTAGTCACAATAAAGAAAGCATTTAGTTCCAGAGATTTTAGGTAAGTTTTCAAATTAAAAAATTCAGGCAAATTTTCAAAGTAGCAAACTTAAAAAAATTATATTGTATATAAGATCTACAAGCCTAATAATGTCACTGTAAGGAGGTCTTTTCAAAACCAGGTAAGTGGATTTAGAACAGAAAATAAATGAGTAGGTTTCAGGTTTCCTTCATCTTCATTGCTTGTGTTTGGAGGAATGAACTGGTGCAAGGACTTAAGAGGCCCTGACGTCTGAATAAGACAGATTACTAGTTTACATCATTGATGCTCATTTGTTAAGCATGGCTTACACACCCAAAACACAGAAATTGAGAGAGATGTAGTGTAAAGGAATCAGTTCTTTCACAGATATTAGAACAAATGGAGTTAAGTTGCATTTTATGGACTAGAGAGGATACACCTCCTTAGTTTTTAATATCCCTATGTATAAAATTGTGTTTTCAATTGCATTTGTAATACAACAAGAAAATTCAGCTGTGTAATGTAAACATGTTGGCCAGTATTAACCTCACAGCACTAGCCTTAGTCTTTTCTTCTTGGGGACTGGTTTGTTCACTTTTACTTATTGGCCTTTGGGGACACAGGGACTGAGAGCTCCTCTGTTTGCTTGTGAGGAACGAGGCTTGCTGAACCCGGGACTAGTTGTCTGCTCCTGTAGAAATGACTGGAACTCCGGAGTGCAGCTCTGAAAAAGTGAGCTCCTCTAGAAGCTCCCAAGGCTCTAGCACCTGTGGTGCGTTCTCAGGTACCAACCACACAGGTGGCAATTCCAGATACCAAGTATGATCAGATCATCTCTTGTCTAGGAGATGTCTGACTTCCATGAATTTGCCTATACTCCTAGGGCCAGCCTGTTCTGGGCCTTGACTCCCTTTTTATAGGCAGCAATCTTGGTTGTCTGTCTGGAGCACAAGCCTGTCACTCATTCCATCCTTTGTGATGTGGTTCAGGCCATCTGCTAGCTCAGAGCCCCTGTCCCCTGCCTCTGAATCCCACTGCTTACTCAGGACTCTTCTCTTCTGTGAGGGTGTCTGTAGTCAATCCAGTCTACTTTGTTCTTTCACTTGAATACTTGTCCTGAAAATGGACTCTTAAGTCCTTGATATCATTTGGCATGTCATTGCTTGTTGTCCTTTTCCTTTCTTTCTTTTTTTTTTTTTTTTTTTGAAGTGGAGTTTCACTTGCCTAGGCTGGAGTGTAATGGCGCAATCTCGGCTCACTGCAACCTCTGCCTCCTGAGTTCAAGCAATGACTCCCTGCCTCAGCTTCCCAAGTAGCTGGGATTACAGGCACCCATCATCATGCCTGGCTAATCTTTGTATTTTTAATAGAGACAGGGTTTCACCATGTTGGCCAGGCTGGTCTTGAACTCTTGACTTCAGGTGATCCACCCGTCTCAGCCTCCCAAAGTGCTGGAATTACAGGCGTGAGGCACTGCACCTGCCCTGTCCTTTTTAATTATTAAAAAATATGTTTCAACAACACTAACAACTCATAGAAGAAAAACAAATTGTTCATAACCCGATTACTTAACATGGGTGATTTCAAATTTGTGTATTTCCTTCTAGTTTTTGTCCATTTGGATATCTATTTTTGTCATCATAGTCTCTTTTTTTTCATGTATACGTATAATTTTGAGTTTCTAGATGTTTTAAATCCCTGAGAAGACAGTGGGGGCATTTTTAGGACTGGATGGTAATTGCCTTTGAACTTGCAGGGTTTTAAAGATGAGTGCAAACACATTGGAGACATAAAAGAGCATAATATATTCAGGGAACAGTGAAAAGGACAGTTTTCCTAGAGCATAGGGTCTACAGGATCAAGAGTGGGAGGCAATGAGGCCAGACAAGTAGACTGAGAAAGGTCTAGAATGCCACTTGAAGGAATTTGACTTCATCCTAGGTGTGCCTACAGAGATTGTTCGACAGAAACCTGCCGTGCCTAGGTTTGCATTTCAGAAGGGTCACCCTGGTAGTAATGTTGACAATGGAATGGTAGAATGTGAGACTGGAGGTTGCAGGAAGACCAGTCACAAGGCAGTGGCAGTAATCCAATAGAAAGCTAGATGAAACCCAGGGCAGTTGGGATAGTTCCCCTCGGAGCAGTGGAAGTGAAGGGTACTGAATCCCTTCTGCAAGGACTGCTGGTGCCATGGACCAAAGATATGAAGCATCCTATCCAAGTCTCACCCTCCTTAAGAGAAAACCTCTTCTATCAAGCCACTCTCATTCACCCAGAATCACCATCTCTCCACCCCACTTCTCTCCCTTCATTCTTGCTCCACCATATGGCCTGTACCATAAAATTAGCCAGTTGACTTTGTACTCAGGGCTTTCCTGCTCAAATTGTTTTTATCGTTCACCGGACAAACATGTCTCAGGCAGGTGGAGAGCTGGGGTTGGAGAGGACTGGGGTTGGAGTACTCAGAATATACTTAGGGCTAGGGTTGGAGTATTCAGCATACACCTAGGACTGGGGCTGAAGCACTCATTGTACACCTAGGGCTGTGGCTGGAGTACACTCAGTGTACACCTAGGGCTGGGGTGGGAGCACTCAGTGTACACCCCAGGACTGTGGCTGGAGCACTCAGTGTACACTTAGGGCTGTGATTGGAACACTCATTGTGCACCTAGGGCTGCAGTTGGAGCACTCAGTATATACCTAGGGCTGGGGTTGGAGCATTCGGTATAGACCCAGGGCTGGGGTTGGAGCATTGAGTGTACACCCAGGACTGGGGTTATAGCACTAATTGTGCACCTAGGGCCACGGTTGGAGCACTCAGTGTACACCCAAGGCTGGGATTGGTGCACTGAATGTAAACCTAGCGCTGAGGCTGGAGTACTCAGTGTACACCCAGGGCTTGGGTTAGAGCACTCATTGTGCACCTAGGGCTGTGGTTGGAACATTCAGTGTACACCTAAGGTTGTAGTTGGAGTACTCATTGTACACCTAGGTTTGGGTTTGGAGCACTCATGTATACACCTAGGGCTGGGGTGGAGTACTCATGTGCACCTAAGACTGTGGTTGGAGCACTCAGTGTACAACTAGGGATGGGGTTAGAGCACTCAGTATACATCCAGGGGCAAATCAAGCTAGGTTTTTTTTTTTGGTTTGTTTTGATTTGATTTGGTTTTGTTTTTGTTTTTGCCTCTGAAAGAATTTACCATGTCCCTATGCTAGCACACAGGGGATCACTGGAATCTGCCTTAACTCTTTTCTTCCTAATGAAATGACTTTCTTCTCAGGAGCAGAGATGTGTCTACTCCTTTGTATGGCTCCCATAGAGTGAAGCACTCAGCCTGGCACACACTAGGTGCTCAGTTGGCATTGAACTGGTGCAGAGGGGCCCTTGAATACTTTTGGACCACCTCCTGTCTATCTTCACCTCTTCCTACAGCGCTGCCAACTCCAGCCCTCCCTGAGGAGGCTCGGAGTAAGTAGGAATGGTTTGGATCTGTAAGGAGTCTGTGATATTTGCAGCTGTACCCTTAGACTTCTGTCAGGAGAGGGTTGTACCTGGGCCCTGCTCAAAAGGCTATAGGGAGGAATGGGATGCTTGTGAGGTACAGGCCCCTGATCTTCCTGGTTAAGGACAGCATTCCTTCCCATAGACCCTCCGAGCTGGGTTTATAGAGCCAGGGGTCAGATTTCCATTTCCTTGGCAGCCAAAATCAGATTATTTATGTTTCTCTTTCTGGTCGAAAGCCCAGTGCCAAATGGAATTGTTGATAAACTTACTTAAGTTGCTGTGGAGGATTTGGTCTCCCAGTCCTCTGATCTTCTAGGCCAGGGGTGCTCCTATAAGGATCCATCCGAGATGACCCAAGATTCTGTTTCTTTCCAAGAGGGTAAATCCAGTTGTTCCTTGCAGCTGACATTTTCCCAGACCCTGCTGCCATGCTCATCCCTATCCCTTCTTCCAGCCTTTCTTGGAAATCACATTCAGCCCTGTGGAGATAGTCTTGGAACATTCTGGGCTCTCCTAGAATAACCTTTACCCTTGCATACCAAGTGACTGGAGTGGAACTCCAGGAAACCACTGTGTCCCAGCACAAAGAGCTAAATCTCCATTTCCCCCGCCCCAAACCAGAGATCCCAATTTCCAAACCAGAGATGATACCCCAGTTAGAGTCAGCAGAAGAACCGTGAATGCTGGAAAGATAAGTGCTGTGAGGCTTCTGTCCAGGTGAGTGACTGAAGGCCCGGTAAATCAACACCTTTCTAGTCAGTGAAGGAGTGCATGGGCTTTTTCAAGTTCTGCTGGTGAGAGTGGTATTCTATTTACATTGTATTGCTCATACCTGACCCATTCATAAAAGAGTGAAAATTGTCCATTTGGGGACCCTAGATAGAATTAGAGTTTGAAATTCCAGTTCTTACAAGAAAAAATGAACATTTTAAGGATTGTAAATGTTGCATGGGCTTTTTGTTGGCCTTTGGTACTTATCCACATTCACCATTTATCATGACGAGATGCTCTCCATTGCATTCTCCTTCAGAGGACGTTGACGTTTACATTCCAGTTCAAGTATAGCATGTTTAATGGTGGCACTCCAAAGAAAGGAGTGAGAAGAGGGTAACAAAGAAAACTATTTGTGTATCTAGTGTTTTTTAAGACATTCATTCACTGATTTAACAAACGGATTTTTTTTTACCCAGTAAGATTCGCTTCATTACAAAGATAACATATGCTCATTTCAGAAATTAAAAAAAAAAATTACAGAGACACAAAGAAAACACAAAAATCCTGAAATCCCACCACCCAGGGACAATCACTATCAATGTTTGAATGAGCATTCTTCCAAGACTGGCTCCGCACCATCATGTGTGGAGATGTGGAAACACTATTGTGTGTGCTGTGGTCCTCTGCCTGTTATTTTGTCCTCAATCACGTGTCATAGACATCTTTTCCATGTCACTTAATAATATATAGGTATAGACAAATATCCATTTTCTTTAGTGATTGTATAGTATTCTGCTGCATCAACATATCATAATCTATTTAACCTGTCCACTATTGATAGCTATTTAGATTGTTTCCAGATTTTCATTATTCTAAATAACCCTGCAATGAACGACCTTATACTACATATTTGTAAACTTGGAAATAATGTCTCTTGTTGATGGGATTTGTTTTAATCATAAAGTATCTAGTGTTCATTTTAGAAAAGAAGAAAGAAGCAAATAAAATCACCTGTTAGAGAAGAGTAACTGATATTTTGATGTATTCCCTTCCAGTACTTCTTTATGCACATATATAAGTATATATGTATGTATAGTTATATATATAAGTATAAAGAAAAGATCATGCCATGTACTTGTATATAATTTTGTATATTAATTTTTGTTTAATTTCATATCATAACTGTTTTCACATGTCATTAAAAATTCTTCAAAATCATGATCTACAATGACTGTGGACTCATCTAGATGTATAATTTATTTAATCTTTTTCTATTGTCAGACTTTTTAATTTCCCCCTTTCACAGTGACTATCCACACTGCTATGAACATCTTTCTACTTACATCGCTCTGCACAACTCTGTTTTATCGTTCTAGAATAAATCCCAGAATAGGAATTTTCAAGGTGCTTGATCCAATATCACAAATTGCTCACCAAAAAGTTTTTTCCAGTTCATACTTTTACAGCAGAGCATTAGAATATATATCTCACCATACCTTACCAGCATGTACTGTGTTTTTAATCTCTGCCAATTTGAAAGGGGGAAAACTGATTTTTTATTTCTAAAAAGTTGAAAAAAAAGAAACCTTTTTCCAAGTGTTTATTGTCTATTTCTTTTTTTTTTTTCCTTCCTAGACTCCCTTTTTAATGACATGAGACCTACAGGACCATTGACCCTTAACTTGGACATCTAGACTCACCAACTCCCTATAGTTTCCTCTCTAAAGCATACCCTTCTATTTGCACTCGGAAGCTATCTTAGCTGAGGCAACTAGAACAAATTACCGTAGACTAAGTGGCTTAAAGAAAAAAAAAAAAGATTTATTTCTCATACTTCTGGAGGCTGGGAAGTCCAAGATAAGGATGCCAGGAGATCCGGCGTCTGGTGAGGGCCCACTTTCTGGCTGTCTTCTTGCTAGGGCATTAATCAAATTCATGAGGGTTCCACTTTCCTGACCTGATAATCTCCCAGAGGCCACACCTCCTAATACTATCACATTGGGGGATAGCATTTTAACATATGAATTGGGAGGACACAAATATTCACTCCATAGCAGGAGCTTATCCTTACTTCCCCCTCAGACTCTTACCCCCCAAATTATTCTGCCTTCTCCTGTTTTTGTCACCTCTTCTTCTTGAAGTTATGCCTGCTTTGCTTCCCATCAGAATCAGGACTGTATGTTTGGTGCTCTTTCTTCTTCTGATTAATAGGACTATGTCTCCTTATTTTAAGGAATTCTCCAAATGTGTACTCAGCATCTGATCCACTCCCTGAAAGAGATCCCAAATGACCAGCCCTCAACTTTGTTCTCTTGTGCCTCTCCACCGAGTTGGATGAATGCAGGCTTTTTTTTTTTTTCTTTTTTTAAAAAAAAGGGGAGTGTGGGTGAATGATCAAGGCAGGTATCCCTGCAGAGATCAGACACCAAGGGACGACTGTCTTCCCAAATCTGTGACTGACGTCGGGGTTTTTGAGTTCACAGGTAAAATGTGTCTCCTTTGTCTCTACTAGAGAGGAAAAAGAACTGGAATTGGAAGGACAGGGAGATTGAAGGGTAGCAAGAGAGGCTGGAGAAGAGAGTGAAGAGACCGCTTACCCAATTTGAAATTGGTGAGATGTTCCTTGGGCTTGTCTGAGGCCCGGAGGTCGTAGGTGGATCTCCTCATGGAGTGAGGGCAAGGACAGGGGACCAGGCTCCTGAAGGAGTCCTGCTCTTCTGGGTTTTTCGGCACCAAATGTTACACATGTCCATGTGAAGAGACCACCAAACAGGCTTTGTGTGAACAATTAGGCTGTTTATTCATTTGGGTACAAGTGGGTTGAGTTCGAGAAAGGAGTCAGCAAAGGAAGATGGAAGAGGGGCAGTCTCATAGGACTTGGGTAGGCAGTGGAAAATTACAGTTAAAGGTGTTTATCTATTGTTAGCAGGGGAGGGGGTCACAAGGTGCTTGGTGGGGAGCTCCTGAGATTCATTGTCCAGGGGAGGAATGTCACAAGGTCGATTGATTAGTTAGGGTGGGGCAGGAACAAATCACAATGGTGGACTGTCATCTATTAAGGCAGGAACTGGTTGTTTCACTTGTTTTGTTGTTCTTCAGTTGCTCCAGGCCATCAGGGTGTATACGTGCAGGTCACAGGGGTTACAATGGCTTAGCTTGGGCTCAGAGGCCTGACAATATAGATGAGGCTTAAGGTATGCTTCATCCTTAGGTAAATTTCTCTCCAGGTATGAGCCTGTGAAATCAAGCAAATTATGTACTTTCAAAATACAATGGTAGGACTGGCATAGGATAAACATTCTCATCCCAAAAGGGAGAAATAGGAGAGAAGAAAGGAGTAATAGGCCACAAGCAAGTCCAAAACCCAACAGGAGAAACAACCATAAATCTTAAGGCTTGAAAATAATATTCTTTGATTCCATGTCCCACTTTCCAGACACACTGATGTAGGAGTGGGGTCTCCAAGGCCTTGAGCAGCCTTGTTCCCATGACTTTGCTGGGCGCAGAGCATGTTTCAGCTCTCATGTATTGAAGTTGCATGCCTATGGTTTTCCTCGGCTGGAGTTGCACTCTGGTGGCTCTACAGTTCTGAGATCTCAGGGGTGACCCCACTTCCACAACTCCACTAAGCTTTGCCTTAGTGGGGGCTCTCTATGGTGCTTCCATGCATTTGGCTGGCCCCTGCCTGAGCCCCAAGGCTGTTTGAGACATTCTATGGAATCTAGATGGAGGATATCATGCCTCCACAGCTCTTACGCTGTGTGTGCCTGCGGAGTCATTTCCATGTCGACACTGTCAGGACTCATTACTTGCCCCCTCTAGAGTGATGGCCTGAGTCATACATGGACATGCTTCAGCCACAGCAGGGGTGGCTTAGGTGAACCACACTGGAATTTGGGGAGCAGAGACCTGAGGCACCTCTGGACAGTGAGCCCTGAGGTTCCACAGGAGTCCAGGGCCCCTCACTTTAAACCATTCTGCCCTCAATTGAGGCCCTGGTACTCTAGGCCTGTGATTGGAGGGGCAGCTTTGAAAATCTCCGAAATGCCTTTCCAGTCATTCTCCCATTGTCATGATGAATAGTACCTAGATTCCTTCCATCCATACTAATCTCCTTCTCAATGGTTGCTTGGCCACACCCTAGAGTATGTAGTGGAAAGTCAACACCTCATTGTAACACTATGTCTATGGCACTGCACACCGGGGACCTAAGAAGGAGTAGGCTAAAGCACACGACCTTAAGGACTATCCAGACCAGAGCTGTGTTCTTCAGACTTTTGTAGGACCTAGGGTTACATGGAGGTAACACAGTGCCACAGTTGTTTGACTCAAATTGTATATAGATGCTGCTGTTTACCAGCATCTCAGGAAGCAGAATTTTAGTGACAACCAGTCTAAAAAGGAAGGGCAAAGGGTAGATATATAAGGTTTTTGTAAACCAAATTCCTGTGTGGGATGACAGCTAATGCTGTATTAGGGACGAAAGCTGTAGACCTAGCTAGAGGCATTGTGTGCCAGCATTAACACAGGTACAAAGAGAAAATGAACTTTTGAATGACCTGCATCCAATAATTGGTTGGAGTTATTGCTGAAGTGACAGAAGATGGTTACTTTCTTCTTTGTGTGCTTCTGTGGGGTTTGAACATGTTTTTAACAATCCTGCATTACTCTGGTAGTCAGGAAAATTTTATGAGATCGGGTGTAGGCTGAAGAGAGCTTGGTCCAGGTAAGGACAGGGAAGGAGTCTTGTGGGAGGGAAGTCAATGGGGAAGTAGAGGAGGAGCTTGGCTTAGGTTATCTTAACTTGACCCCATCTATGGACCTGACTTGTAGGGGTGTTCCTCTTCTTTCCTTTCTGGTGTTGAGGGTTGGTTGTTTGGTAACTGTGCAAGGGGCTTTTGGTTTCCCTGTCACCATTGCCATGTCAAACCCTCCCATTGGTCTATACCAGGCCCCATGGCCTCCTTTTCTGTACTCCTCACCTGGACAATGAGTGGCCACACAGCCAGGATCTGTTCTGTCAGCAAAACACACCCTAGGCCTACATTAGTCCTGGGGAGGGGACTTAGACATCACACAGGACCATCCTGACATCTTTATGGGGTGGGAGGTGGGCCAACTTAGTTGCTGCAGTTTTAGAAGGTGTCATTTCTTTAGTACCCTTAAAGGACCTTTCCAAGTGGACACGATTTCCCTCCTCATGTCCCCGTGTTCAATTCTGGTGTATCACATGCCAGGGACAGGGTGTTTCCTTCAAGCTTTTCTCCACATCCACCCCATTCAATGGTTGACTCTCTTCCTTCCCACACTTCACAATCACATAGTGTTTCTGCATCTTATCTACAATGCCTGGTAGGTCCCATGGATGTATTTATGTCTGTGGAGAAGTGAATCACCCACTTACAGCCTACAAATTTCTCTTATGTGTCTTGAAAAACTCACTCTTAGACACTACCTGGGATCTTTTTCATCCCACCTGCTTTTCCCAGGGTCCACATAGCTCTCCTGAGTTTCCTGTTTTCCCATCTCCAACCATTGCCTTCTTGTTCTGTGCCCCCCTGGCATCTTGTCCTTTGTAGAGCACTACCTAGATCAGAAGCTGGTCAACTCTTTAGGATGATACCTAGCACAGTGTCTGTCACATAGTAGGCACTCAGTAGAGTTTTGTGAACTAAATGGATAGGATGAAGGATAGCTTGCTTTCAGAGGTCTACAGGAGTGACAGAGCATGGGGGCTTCTGGGGACAGCTGTGGAAGAGTGTGGTTCCAAATCACAAAGAACTAAGGAGACTATATTCAAGATTTGGGACTTGTGTCCCATAGGCAGTATAGATTTTTGGAAGGCTTTGAAGCAGTTGTGTGTCAACAAGATTTGCTTTTCTGAAGGCTCAGTGGTCGGGTGGAAGATAGGATTGGCGTGGGAGAAGGTAAATTCTGGGAGGCTCCTTGGGGCAATTACAAGAATCTACACTGACTTGTCTGTGTTTCTTCCAGTTCACAAACATGGGATGCTGGTATGGTTTGGCTGTGTCCCCACCCAAATCTCATCTTAAATTGTAGCTTCCATTTAAGTGTTGTGTTCCATTTATGTGCTGTGGGAGGAATCTGGTTGGGAGATAATTGAATCATGGGGGCAGATTTCCCCATTGTGTTCTCGTGGTAGTGAATAAGTCTCACGAGATCTGATGGTTTTATGTGCATCTTTCATTCTCTCTTGCTTGCCACCATGTAAGATGTGCCTTTCGCCTTCTGCTATGATTGTGAGGCCTCCCCACCTATGTGGAACTATGAGTCCATTAAACCTCTTCTTTATAAATTACCCAGTCTCAGGTATGTCTGTATCAACAGTGTGAAAATAGATGAAGACAGTAAATTGGTACCGGTAAAGTGGGGAGCTGCTGTAAAGATAACCAAAAATGTGAAAGTGACTTTGGAACTGGGTAACAGGCAGAGGCTGGAACAGTTTGGAGAGCTCAGAAGAAGACAGGGAAATGTGGGAAAGTTGGGAACTTCCTAGAGACTTGTTGAATGGTTTTGACCAAAATGCTGATAATGATATGGACAATGAAATACGGGCTGAGGTGGTCTCAGATGAAGATGAGGAACTTGTTGGGAACTGGAGTAAAGGTAACTCTTGCTATATCTTAGCAAAGAGACTGGTGGCATTTTGCCCTACCCAAGAGATGTATAGAACTTTGGACTTGAGGTAGATGATTTAGGGTATCTGCTGAAAGAAATTTCTAAGCAGCAAAGCATTCAATGGGTGACTTGGGTGCTGTTAAAAGCATTCAGCTTTAAAAGGGAAACACAGCATAGAAGTTTGGAAAATTTGCAGCCTGATGATGCAATAGGAAAGAAAAACACATTTTCTGAGGAGAAATTCAAGCTGGCTGCAGAAATTTGCATAAGTAACAAGAAGCCAAATGTTAACCCCCAAGACAAGGGGGAATACGCCTCCAGTGCATGTCAGAGGTTGTCATGGCAGCCCCTCACTTCACTAGAGACAGTGAGGATGACAGGATGTGGTTGGCAGTGCAAAGGAAAAAGTTACAGATGACTATACTGTTTCTAGCTTGGCACTTGGGTTGGAAGGTGCCACAAACAGAGACAGGGACTATGGGAGAAACCACACGGTGGGGGGATGAGTTGATTTTCATCCTGTTGGTGTTGAATTGTCCTGGGGCTACTCAGGGAGTCTTTGGAACCATGAAACTGGAGCCCTCTTCTATGATCTTCTGTGTATCAGTTTCTTGGCTATTCTATTTCTCTTTTTCCATGTTGCCACATGCCGCCTGCACCTGTCGTGATTCATGAAAGAGGGTCATCTCTCTCGAGATAGAACTACAGGCCAGGCACACTGGCTCATGCCTGTAATCCCAGCACTTTGGAAGGCCAAGGCAGGTGAATTATTTGAGGTCAGGGGTTAAGTGGCCCAGGGAGGCAAAGTACAATCTTGAAGAATCTCTCAGTAACTGGTTCCCTGGGCCACTTAACCTTTCTAAGTCTCTCTCTCTCTCTTTTGATTTGTAAAACAGGAACAATAATACTTACCTTATAGGTAAGTGACATGCAGGCAGGTACTTAAAGTGAAGCAGTATATGAAACCTTCTAAGATATGAGGAAGCAAGAAATGACACTCGTGGCTAACAGCTGTTCACTAGAATTGTGTCTGTATGTGTGTGTGCACATGGTTAAAACGGTAAATCTTGTGTTATGCATATTTCACTATAATTAAAAAAAAAAAGTCAAGGGAGTCAGTCACAAAGGTTCACATATTATAGGAAGCCATTTCTATGAAATGCCCAGAGAGGGAAATCCATAGAGACAGAAAGTGGATTCGTGGTTTCCAGGGGCTGGGAGGAGGAGTAAATGGGGCGTGACTGCTAATGGGAAGAGGAGTCTTTCTGAGGATGATGAAATTCTTTTTGGAACCGGGTAGAGATGGTGGTTGTACAACATTACAAATGTCCTTAATGACACCGAGCTGTACACTTTAGAGTGGTTAAAATAGTAAATTTAATGTTATGTCTATTTTACCACAGTGAAAGCAACCCCCACCCCTGCAGTGTGGTGCCGATGTGCATCTGCAGGCAGGTGGTGTTTTCGTTCCCCGTTGCTGCCGTAACAAATTATCACAAGCCCGCCTGCTTCAAGCAACACAGATCTATCGTCTTGTAGTTCTGGAGGTCAGAAGTCCAAAATGGGAAGTTCTAGGGTAAGAATCCTTTTCCTTGCCTTTCCTGTCATCTTGAGGCTGCCTGAATTCCTTGGCTCATGGCTCCTTCCGTCTTCAAAGCCAGCAATGTCCGGTTGAGTCCTTGTCTGGTGGCATCATTCTGACACTGACTCTTCTTCCTACCTCTCCCTCACTTAAGGACCCTTTTCCTTCAAGTGTAAGGACCTGGCCAATCCAGGATAGTCTCCTCACCCATCTCACATCTGCCAGATCGCTATTGTCATGCAAGGTAACATATGTGTAGCTTCCAGGGGTTAGGCCACGAACATCTTTGGGGGCTGTTACTGTGCCAGCACAGGCGGTAATGAGCTGAGTCTTGTACACCCTGCTCAAGGGCTGGGTCCTGCAGATGAGGTGAGGAGATACTTCTGGCATCCTTATGGCTCCCTGTTTGATTCTGGGGGCCCCTAGGCAAAGGCCAGGCTCTGCTAATCTGGGTCAAGAGCTCTTGTCTCTGCTCTCCCTGACTTCTGTGCTCACTGGCCCTGCAGGGGCAAGGAAAAGGATTCTTCCCCTAGAACTTCCCATTTTGGACTTCTGACCTCCAGAACTGTAAGGCAGGGCAGGGACATCAGAGACTTCAGAACCAGGAGGTGCCCACGAGGACACTAATCATGCAAAGACTTCCAGGCAGTCCGCTCTTCGTCCCCATCACATTCTTTCTAGCCGAGGGAAATCCTCCAGATGCAACAAGTGTGGCAAAGCCTCCTGCCGCCACTCGGGCTGGACTCCAAGGCAGAGGGCAACTCCCGAGAAGCACAGCCATGCACAAGCTGAGGCAGGACCAGTGTCATGGCTGAATGGTGCCCTCCATTCCCCTCCCCTAAAAAACAAACAAACCACACATGGCCTCATCCTCACCTTCCAATCCTGCAAATGTGACCTTATTTGGGAAAAGGGTCTTTGCAGAGATCATGAAGTTGAGCATTTTGAGAGGAGATGATCGATCCTACATTACCCGCGTGGGCCTTAAATCCAATCACAAATGTCCTTATAGGAAACAAACAGAGGAGAAACGCAGACATGGAGACCCAGGGGAGAAAGCCACATGAAGAAGGAGGTGGAGATTAGGGCCAGGAGGCCACAGGCCAAGGGACACCTGGGGCCACTGGAAGCTGGGAGAGACGAGGAAGGATCACCCCCTGGAGCCTCCCCAGGGAGCATGGCCCTGCAGACAGCTTGGTTTCAGGCTTCTGGCCTCCAGAACTGGGAGAGAATAACTTTCTGTGGAGTGATTACAGTCAACTGGTTTGTGGTGCTTTCTTATGGCAGCCGTGGGAAGCACACAGAGGCAAATGTATTTAGAGGGGTATCCCCTGCTGCAAGCCTCCTGGGGGCAGGGGCCATGCCGCTCTCCTTCTTGAACTCTGCTGGCCACATCGTGCTCACTCAGGAAACGGGCGCTGAGTCTACTGCTGCTTGAGGCAGAGCTTACGGATTTGTAATGGCTTCTGTGTGGTGGCAAGCCAAGTGACATCTGTCGATAGGCCCTTGCAGTTCCTCAGATGCCATCCTTCCTCCCCGCACTCCCACCCTCGCCCAATCTAACCGCAGGCCTGGTTAGTACTAAGTCTCTCTCACACTTGCATGATGGTTGCCCTTTCTTCCTCCCCGGGAGGAAGGAGATGGCCTAGCTCCTCCTTTCCGAGCTCATCATATATCAATGATGCTGCCTGCCACAAAACATCCCCCCAACCCAGCCAAACTCCTCCTGTCTACCTGCACCTCTTACCTCTGCTCACCAGGGAGCCCCTCCAAGGGGCCGCCTTTGCTTCCATCTCCCGCTCTGGGCTGGCAGACACTGGCACTCCTAAGGCTCTTTTGGCATCCCCAGAGGACCCAACAGACACCTCCTCCCCCAAAGAAGTGCACACTTAGATATGTCTAAATCACACACGTCACTGCTGTAATATGGTACTTACTCTCCTATGAAACATCCACAAAGTAGACACTCAGAAAGTGATATTGGAATAAGGGATGTTCTATGGCCCTTCTTCTCCTGCCCCCCACCCATGCATCGCCCACCATTCCTTTCTGTGGACCACTGACCTTGAAGTTTGAACATAGAACGAGCAAGTGGCCTTTGGAGTTGAGGGTGGCATGTGGCCTGTTGAGAAGAGCAGGGCCAAGGAAGGACGGAAGCCCGAGAGACACTGGCAGCGGGTGGAGAAAGGGCTCCTCTCTGCCTGGCACCTCACTCATTCACTTATCTGTTCATTCATTCTCCGGGCCCAGCCCCGCCTGTGGGCCTATGGTGCCAACTCCAGAGCATGTATCCTGTCCTCTGAGCTGTTGTTAATGACCTAGATTTATCCTCCCCTGGGGAGCTCTCTTCCTCTGGTGTAAGCAGTATTTTTTAGTACTTTTTCAGTGCCTGGCACTGTGCTAGGCACTAGGGATCCATATACGGCTAAAGCATCGTCCTTGCCCCCGGGGGAGGCTCTCGAGGGAAACAGGCACTGCACAGGCCATTGCCCTGGAGCACAGAGGTGCGGTACTCAGCGCCTTGTGGGATTTAAGAAAAGGGTCCCTGTAGGATGCAGAACTCATTGTCTCCCTTGCACCCCAATTAAAGAAGGAAGGAAAGGAAGCTGTGCTCTTCCTTCTACATTCCATGGCTTACCATGGCCATCCATACAGTGACCCAGCTGGACAAGCCAAAAACCTGGCCTGCTCCTGGACCGCACCCTCTCCCCATCACATAGCTCCACTCAGAAATGCTTCTTGGCCCGCCCCAACTTCCACACCCTGGTCCTGGCCACAAGCTGGTCTCTTTGGGGCCATTTCAGTCCCTTTCCAGTCCCTCCACCACCCTGTAGCCAGAATGAGCTTCATAAATAACATGGACCTATGACCAGGTCACTTCCTTGCTGAAAACACCTCCGTGTCAGCCTTCCATTGCATTTAGGATCAAGTCCCTGTGTTATACAGGTGTAGTTAGCCACGAGTGGGCCAGGCGAGGGTTCTTCCCCCTACCCACTGGAAATGTCGGGTGATGGTGCAGCAGTTATCGCATCGCCTCTCTAAAAGTGGTGCCGGCGTCAGGGAGAGGCCAGTTCCCGACGGTCCGCACCTGTTAACATTAAAGTGTTGATTAAAGGCAGGCCCCAAGGGAGAAGCAACATTCTGGGCACGCACATTAAGAGACAAAAATGCCGAAGTATTTTATGATCTTCCAGATACACTCCACTGGAAAAAGGGAAAAAGCCTGAGGTAGGTATGCGCACAAATCCCTAAACACACTGGGTGGGCGCAGTTCTCAAGGGTAAGGAGGACACTGTGCACGCAGAAAGCCCACCCTAAGGGAAGAATCATGGGAAAGACATGAGCCTATAAAGTCCCAGGGTCACGGGGAAAGGTCCTTTTCTCTCTGTCTCTTTGACCTTCAGGTGCCCACTTGGATCTCTTCCAAGGGTTCTTTCCTCCCTTTCCTGTTCTAAAACCTTTTTAATAAACTTACACTCCTGCTCTGGAACTCACCTTGGTCCCCTTTTCTGCCTTATACCCCTCAGTTGAATGCTGTCTTCTGAGGAGGCAAGAATTGCAGTTGCTGCAGACGCGTACAGATTCGCCACCAGTAACTCGGGGCAACTTGGATCTCTGCCACCGCTAACACCTGTTCCTTCAGAGATTTAGAAAGTCTCTTCTGTAACAGAAAGGTACAAAGCCAAGCCAAACCTTGTGAGTGGCAAAGCGAACCACCATCAGTGATGCCGTTTGGATCTGTGTCCCCTCCCAAATCTCATATTGAATTATCATCTGCAATATTGGAGGTGGGGCCTGGTGGGAGGTGACTGGATCCTGGGCGTGGATTTTCCATGAATGGTTTAACACCATCCCACCTGGTGCTGTCCTCGTGATAGTGAGGAGCTCTTGTGAGATCGGGCTGTTTTAAAGTGTGTG